>NW_022196900.1:46797851-46800119 GCF_008632895.1 Mastomys coucha | reverse complement strand
CCTCTTGCTCCTTTTCCTCCTCCTCCTCCTCCTCCTCTTGCTCCTTTTCATCCTTCTCCTCCTCTTCCTCCCCTCCTCCTCTTTCTCCTCCTTCTCCTCCTCTTCTTCCTCCTTCTCCTCTTCCTCCTCCTCTTCCTCCTCTCCTCCTTCCTCTTTCTCCTCCTCCTCCTCCTCTTCCTCCTTAAAGCACAATTCCTGAAAATACTGCCTAACTGGTGCTATTGTAAGAGCTAAATGTGGCTTTGGCTTAGAGCCACATGCTAGTTGCTTGCATCATATGCCCAAACTCATTGCTTAAAGAGCATTCTTCCTTAAAGAATTCCTTGTAGGTAAGTGAAGGAGAGTTGTATAAATATACAATTGTAGTGAGTATTGGGGATATAAATAAGTCAGCCAACAAACATTTGGTAGCTGATAACGGCCCAGATTAATAATGGAGGACTCTGAGCATAGTTCCTTGGGAGCCTGCCCCACCAAAAGAAAAAAAAATCCTAGCAGGGGAATATATGAAAACTCTGTAGAACATGTAACGTTTGGGCTTGGCATTGATGGATGGAAGGAATTTGTCACTTAGAGGAGAAAAATGAAATAACAACCTTTGCAGGTGTCCAAAGTCATATTTAGTGATTGCTGGGCTAGATGGTAGATCTGGAGACCGAAAACCAAGCTTTTGACTACTTTATGGGTTCTTCTTTCTTCCACCCTTCTCCACCCCTTTTCTTCCACTCTTTCAACTCTCTAACACTACTCTCTAACTCTCTAACACAACTGCTTAACAAACCCTGACTAACAGCAAACAACCAGCAACCCACCCCACCACTCGAGGCCTTCCCATTTATATACCCTCTGAAAAGTCCCCAAATGTCACAGTCACAGAAACTGCCTACTGCTGGCAAAATCACACCCCTGCTAGAGCGCAAAGCAAATCATAGTCAGCTGCTGTGGGCAGTCGGAAGCAGCCCCATCTCTCACACCTGGGATTAAAACAAAAATATATTCCCATAAGATTTCTGTGTTTTTTAAAGAAACCAAAACTCCAAAGTTTCACCAGGAAATGCAAACTGGCTTGAGGTTCTTCACCCACTCATCAGATCAGAAGGCTCTCAGTGTTCATCTGGGACATCAGTTTACTGGGCTCTGAGCAGCCCACATGAGACTGATGGCCACAGGGACAGAGAGAGCGAAGGAGGATGAGGGCACAGGGAAGTGCAGAGCCCTCTGGAAAGCCTTGCGGAGAGGGTGTCCTTCAAACTGATCCGGAGCCTGCCAAAGGCACAGCATAGAGGGCAAAAATGAGCTTGGCATGTTTGAAGACAGAGGGAGCCAAGAGAAGGAGACAAGAGCAGGAAGCCAGGCCTTTAGATGGCAGGTGGTTGTTTCTTCTGGGGCAGCAACAAGCCGCTGGACATCCCAGTTGTGATTTGCACTATCAGAATGCCCCCAAGACTGTATCCATCTGTGTTTAAAGCATTAATGAGACAGAGAGGTCCATGAGGGGTTGCTGGAGCTTGGAGCAGTGCAGAAGACCCAGAGGAGAACATAAGTGTACATTACGGAGCATGCTGTACCTGATGGCCAGCTCTTGAGGGTGAAGAGCCTTAAAGGATTTCGAGAGCAATGGCAACTTCTGGATGTTTTGCAGTAAGACGGCTCATCTTGTTCGAGGAAGGACCAGGGCGGCTAGAGGTGTGGGTTGGTAGTAGGGCACTTGCCTAGCATGCACAGGGCCTGGGTTCCAGGCAGCAAACCACAAAACATGAGGGGAGAGCAGAATAGAAAACAAGCAGGCACAGAAAAGTAAGTCAAGAACTCAGAAGCTGCGGATAAGTGTGTTTGGGTCCATAAGCCTGTGTCTGTATGACCCAAGGGGCTAGAATGGTTTATACATTTTCAAAATGTTTTTGTGAAAAAGAGAAGCAGGAACATATGGAACAGGGACCATATGGACCCCAAAGCCTGAAATATTTACTGTCTAGCCCTTTGTGGAGCTCGGGGGAGGGGGACTGCTGGTGCCCAATATAGACCATCTGTAGTCTCTAAAGAGAAAGCTCTCCTATACTGATTTGGAACAGTCCTCGGTAAGCGTTGTTAAGTGAAAAGGCACTGTGCCAAAGTGTATCCTAGATTGTGAGATTCGACAGAACACTCTCTGATGTGCTGAAGGAAAAAGAGGGAACCAGCATGTAAGCCTTTGTTTGGAACGCTGCTGGAGAACTTAGCAGTGCCAGTTACCGCCAGAGAGAGACTTCTCTGTGCATGGATTTTGCA
>NW_022196900.1:46794458-46797841 GCF_008632895.1 Mastomys coucha | reverse complement strand
AGAGCAACAACAATAAAAATAGCAATGGATTAAATTAAGAATGGGGATGTAGCTCAGTAGGTAGAGTGCTTGCTTAGCATATACAAAGCCCTGGCTTTAACCCCCAATACTACAAAAGGGGGCACCTGTAATCCCAGCACTTGGGAGGTGGAGACAAAAGAATTAGAAGTTCAAACTCATCCTCCAATACATGGTGATGGTGAATGAAATTAACACATTATTCATTAGTCAGTCAAACAGTGGCAAAACACTGAAGTCCAAATTCCAGGCCTTTTCCTTCCCAGCGTGGCCTGGAGCAAGGTACTAACCCTCTCTGTTCTCCACATTCCTCCTTGGTGAAACACTATTTTTAAAAAGTGCTTCTCTTAGGCTGGAGAGATGGCATTGACTTAAAGAGCACTGACTGCTCTTCCAAAGGTCCTAAGTTCAAATTCACAGCAACCACATGGTAGCTCACAATCATCTACAGTGTGATCTGATGCCCTCTTCTGGTGTGTCTGAAGACAGCTACAGTGTACTCATACACAATAAATAAATGAATAAATAAATAAATAAATAAATCTTTTTTAAAAAGTGCTTATCTTATAATATTAGTGTGAGGCTCAGCTGTTCTTTAAACAGTTCTTGATATGCAGTGAGCACCTCACCAGGGTTTATTAAAGTTGGCCTTGCTTAGAAAAATCCTTTGGGGTGGCTGTTAAGTAGCGAAGATGGCAAGGCTTTCAACCAAATATTGGCTATAAGGTAAAGCATGGCTGAATTTCAGAGTTATTTCTGAGCCATAATTGAGAAACTATGATAAAAACTGGCCATAGAAAAACAGGAAAAGGGGAGCTATAGGGAAGGCTGGGGTGCCTGACTGGGAAGATGGGCTGGAGGTTTGGATTAGGGTGACAACTCCAGAGTAAGAATACAACAAGATTTGCAGTCAGGAAACTCCAGCCTCTTGGCAAGGACTTGCAGAAATGACTCAGGGGCTTGGTTTTGTTAGTTTTGTGTCTTCCTAAATTGTATCTTTATCAAGTTCCATGACAAGTGGGAGTGCACATCCCAACTTTATTCATGAAATTTCTGAGCCCATACTACACACTCATTGCTGCTATTCTCTTGGGAGTTTAGCCCATCTCATTAATTAACCTGCTATATTAAAAATCCAGATTTGCAAGTGAATCTCACCTTGGCACCTTGGGCCAGGGGTTTCTCCAGCACAGACATTCTATGACCCATGGCTGAGAAGAACATATGAAAAAAATTCTCACACATAGAACACAAGCCCTGTGCAACAGGCTTGCTGCATGCTAGCCCGTATAACTACAGAGGGAGCAACCCTCTCCACACTTCAGTGCTGAGTCTCTTCTCACCTGACGAGCCACTGCTGGCCAGAAAAGTGAATTGGAACTGCCACGAGTTTGCCAGCCTGCCCAAATTTTAAATGTGGATCATTTCCCTAGGCATAGACCCTAATGTTTTCCTACATTTTAATTCTGCCAGTCTGTGGAGACCTTGCCTAGCAAGCATGAGAGGGTTCCTGGATGGGATTCCCAACTGAGGAGTTGAGGGGACTGCCTCTCTGCGTTTTAATTTTGCAATCTAGACAACACACAGCATGCTCTGTGATGTGCCTCCTTCTGCAGTGTCATCCCTGGTACTGTGATGCATCTGAACTCTGCAGATACACAAAGCAGAGGCCTAGCTAAAGAGCCCACTGGTTTAAATTGTGCCTGCTTTTTATTTTGCTTTGAGACAGCTATATAGGCTTGGAAGTCCTGGAACTCACTATGTAAATCAAGCTAGCCTCGAACTCAGAGCTCTACCTGCCTCTGCCTCCTGAGTCCTGGTATTAAAGTGTGAGTGGCCATGCCTAGCAATGCACCATAAAGTGACTATTTTTCTTTGCTCAGCTCTGATGTCATTTGACCTGAAACTGCTTTGTCCTTAAAGGAGGGAAGTCTTAATTGTCTTTGTTTTGATTGAGGCCCAGATTTATTCACGGGTTAGGAAATTCCTGTGAGAAAATTGCATCCCTGGATAGAAGGATGGATGGGTGGGTGGATGGATGGATGGATGGATGGATAGATGGACAGACGAATGGATAGATGGACAGATGGACAGACAGATGATGTGGAGAATAAGAAACATACATAGGATCTGTAAAATGCAGGCTCTGTTCTTATGTCCTCAGCTTATAATTTGAATATCACCATACTGTGTTAAAGCCCTCTTATTTTGCAGTTTAGAACTCAGCTCTGATGTATCTTTCCCTAGGTGTATCTCTTCATTCCCTAAACCCAATAGGGTTTCCTGGACCTGATTTCTGCAGCCCCCATTCAGAGACTAAGTAAAGGATGAATAGAGGAAATGTGACACAAATGACTGTGTGTTTAAATCTCTTCTTTAAAAAAGAATTAAATGCTTAAAAATATCTCCTGCCTCTTAAATTTAGGTTTCCAAGGGTGCTTTAGAAAAACAAGTGCCATTTTCAAAGTTTATCATTTATTGCAGATTGGTGCCGTTGTGATCTGAGAGCTCCCTGGAAAGACTAGATAACACAAGTGACTCAGATTGCCAGGTGTCATGGGAATTTCCAAAATTACCCATGCAGGTGGTGCCTGGAATCCATATTTTCTGTCTCTTCTGCAAATCATTGCCCTCAACAGAACAGCAAATATCTCTATACAGCGGTAGGGTTCGGCACGGGGACCCCACACTCTCCTGTTAATCAGCAGGAATGTGTGTGGATAGGAACAGAAAAAGTGCTGTGGAAGTTTAGAAACACCTTCACTTTCCTCTATGAGTAAAGTTGTCTGCCTCTTGGAACAGGCGTAGAGCACAGTGAGAGGATTCTATAACCATGAAATGGTGGGAAGTGACACGGCCAGGCCAGAGGCTGGTAGTGGGAGAAGGGGGGCTTTGCTTCACTGTGCAGGCAACAGAAATGCCAAAAGATGTGCACTTCATCTGGCTGGATGACTTCCTTAGAAAAGAAACCATTGTGTCAGAGAAAATCCAACAGTAGCCGTAAAATAGGGAAAGCTTAATACTGTTGCTGACCAGGCCATTTCCCGGGGAGATAGTATTTTTCATCGTGTTTTCAATGAGAAATTGAAATCTGTTTCCTGTATCTGTTAACCTGGATAATATTTACCAAGTGCTGCATTCATTCAGGGCCCTTTTAATATATTTGTCCAACATAATATTTTTATTAATTGTTTGGGAATTTCACACAAGGAATCCTGATCACACATGTTCCCCATCCCCCACCCAGATCCACCCTCCCATCCTCGTGCCCTCACCCTCAAAAAAAAAAAAATTAAGAAAAAAAATACAAGTGCAATTTGTATTGCCTATATATTCATTTGAGCATGGTCAAACTCCCAGTAGCC
>NW_022196900.1:46724361-46793773 GCF_008632895.1 Mastomys coucha | reverse complement strand
AAAAAAAAAAAAAAAAAAAAAAAAACCTGGGTTTTCGTTCAGCATCTAGTACAAGATGAAATTTCAGGCTTGCCACTGCTCAGTGGAATCTTATTTCGTGATTCATGTGCTAAGTGTTTGATGCCAGGATTGTTTTTTTCTGCACGTAAAGCAGATTAATGATGTCATTCTAAGGGAAATGAATCTGTCCCTTCCTTCCTACCACCTGCAGTAAATGTGTTTTGGGTTTTTTTGTTTTGTTTTGTTTTTTTAAGGAAATCTGTTTTCTAGTTAAGGATTCTTTCTGTCAGTTCAGGATGTCCACACAGAAAGCAAGGCAAGTGTCTCAGATGGTGCATCCCTTCTAAAACTGGATGGCATTTGACTCCGGCTCTTTTCAACTTACTTTGTGTGTAAGAGACAATAGGTAGGGAGCTAAAGACTAAGGACATATTACAGAGAATAATGGATGTTAGTAGAAAATATGAGAGATCAGTGGGCCCCTCAGAACACAAAGGTAGGTGATTCTAAGACTCAAAAATTTGTTTTTAAAGGACAGGTGGTAAGCAGATTAAATTAGGTAAATGTACTCTCTTTCCAAGGCAAAGTATCTACACAGCAGTGAACTACTGGAAAAGGATGAATCTCCGTACAGTCATCCTACTAGTCCACTCAAACAAACCTTAGAAATGCCATGGATGGAGTGACTTACACAACACAAACTCATTTTCCCACAGTACTGAGGGTTAAAGGTTCTAACTGCCAATCAAGGCTCTTTCTGGCCTCTTACGGAGTGCTCACGTGGTCTTTCCTAGGTGCGTGCAGGGACGGGGGACACACAGGAAAGGGAGAGAGAGAGAGAAGCCTAGGGCCAGGAGACACTCCAAGGAGCATGGACCTCATTAAACCTTAATGCTTTCCTCAGAGTTCCTGTCTCCTAACACAGTCCCCTGGGGAGGGGAGGTCTTGGCGTGCTTGACATGCTTACAGTGCTCTGTGTTCAGCAGGACGCTTCCCTTCGGATAACTGAAGTTTTCCTGGATGGCTTTCTAGCTTTCCATCCCCTGCTCTAAAATTGTTTTCTTCTTCAAGACTTCCCTGGTTTTGTTGTTTTGATAGAGGAAAGGCGAGTAAAAATGTATCACTTCGAGGGGTAGAACCCCTCAAACATCACTCAGCACACTTTGTTTGACAAGTCCACAAACAAAGTTTGAAATCCCCAAAGTTCAGATTTCATGGTGACTATTAGGTTTCGAGTCTGTGACACTAAAATGATCCAGAAGTCAGTAGTAATGATTCTGTGACTGTCTTAGTTTGGAGTTACTATTGCTGGGATGAAACACCATGACCAACTTGGGGAGGAAAGCGTTTATTTCACTCACAGTCCCAGATAACACAGAAAACAGTGAGGGCAGAGATTCCCTCAGGTTAGGAACCTGGATGCAGGAACTAATGCACATCATGGAGGGATGCTGCTTACTGGCTTGCTCAGCCTGCTTTCTTATAGAATCCAGGAACACCAGCCCAGGGAGGGCACCACCTCCCCTATTGATTACTAATTAAGAAAATGGTTTACAGCCAGATCTTTTTTTTTAATCATTTTATTTATTTACATTTCAAATGATAGCCCCCTTCCTAGTTACCCCTCTACAACCCCCTATACCCACTCTCCCCCCTTCCTTTTTGCCTCTATGAGGGTGCTCCTCCACCCACTCACTCTCCCACTCCTACCTCACTGCTCTAGCATCTCCCTACGCTTTGGCATCAAGCCTCCATAGGACCAAGGGCCTCCCCTTCCATGCATACTCTTTAGTTGGTGGTTTTTACAGCCAGTTCTTATGGAGGCATTCCCTCAGTTCAGGTTCCCTCCTTTCAGATAACTATAACTTGCATCAAGTTGACAGAAAACTAGCCAGGACAGTGGGTCAGTCTGGTTCATAATCCATGTTCCATTTCTGTAATTAGTTGGCAGGGATGTCTGTAAGTATGTTAGCCTCCACGAATTGACCAGAACATTTTGTGAGAGAATAGAGCCAGACAGTTTGCACCATTTCCTCTGTGCCAAACACAGTTTAGCCAGTGCTTACATAGCAGGCACACTGTGGAAGTCTCCAGGCACTTTCTACAAGGCAATCAGTTGTTGACCATAGAACCATTCACTGTTTTAAAGAATCACTGTGCATTTGGGGTAATTTTGCCTTAAGAAAAACTTCTAGCACTGGTATTGTTTTTAAGTCTGCACAGAGCTCCGAGTCAAGGTGTCACAATATTATGAGTCTTACCATCTGCTTAGAAGCTCAGTTTCCAATAGAAAGTCATCTTAAAGCTACCTACTGAATAACATAGTGGTTTTCCTCAGGGCTGTGGAATTTCCCCTTCCTTTTTGTTTACCGAGTTTTCTATTTATCCATTTGAACTAAGAGAAGATTGGATTGTTGCTATCATTGCAGTCAACAAATGTTCAGTAAATACTAGATGAGTGAACAGATGGGGAAAACCATTGCAGTTTCACCTTCATATCCAATTAGTGAATTGCAGGACTCTATTGTTGGAAATATTATAATTCGCATAATCAAATCTCTCTCCTAGAAGAAATTGCTTTCCCGACTGCTTATTTTTTTAAGAGTGATAACAGCCGTGTTTTGAGTGCTTGTTCTGTGCCAAACACTGTTCTAAGTACTTTGTATGAATTATTTCAGGCCAGTGCTGTAAAGGAACCCTCTAGAACAAAATTCCTATTTTAAAACAGCTTTCTGTCTAACTTCCTATTTCATAGGAAGCACATGAGGAGTGGATCTGTGTCTATGGAGTCTACAGCTGTCTTGTCATTAGATGAGGCACCCTCAAAATGCCCTCTGGGAGCATCTTACAGGCTCACTGCCCAGGCCCACACACCTTTCATCAGTTCCCATGGAGACCTACTTTGAGAGATGATGCATGTTACCAAAGAGCTTCTTTTTTAATGCTTCATGCATAAAAAGGGAGAAAGGTAGTTCCAGGATAAAGACAGCACTGTTTTCTTGTGCACAGTCTTCCTGGGAGGCATCATGACCTTCAAACACCGAATGACAGGAGTCCGAAACTGACCCAGCTCACATCTCAGCCCTGCTGACTTTAGTCCTAGGAAGGTTTATTATCATAAAGAGTTTCATTCGTTTTCTACAGTGTCCCATAGATATCCATTTTAAGGGTAGCCAAAATGGACTATCCATAGTTATAGGAGTCTGGGGAGGCATCAAGAAATGTAACCCACAAAATCTCATCATTGGGCTTAGCTGCCACCTTTCCCATCAGCAAACCTGGGGGCAGGGAAGCAAGTCTGTCTTCTTGGCTGTATTTGAGAGCCTGGTATTCACTGGTGTCTAGAGCTCCTGCATTTCAGTTTTTTTCAATTTTTTTTAAATTAAAATTCACAATTTCTCCCTTCCCTTTCCATCCTCCAACATTTTGCATGTTCCCCACAAATTCATGGCCTCTTTTTCTCTGTTATTGGTGTGTGTGTGTGTGTGTGTGTGTGTGTGTGTGTGTGTGTGTTGACTACTTGGTACTGGCTAACTAACTAGGGGGCTCACCCTTGGGGAAGACTATTTCTCCTGCTCTCAGCTTTCCTTGGCTGTCTGTACGCTGTCTGTGGGTGGGGCCCAGTGAGATTCCCAAGTTAGCTTGTCTGTTAATGTTACCCTTGTTCGGATCTTCTATTGGCAGCAGCCATATTGTTGAGGTATTATAGATGAATCGTCCCTGTCACTTCTAGGAAACACAGTCTCAGCAGATTTCCTGATCCTCTGGCTCTTACAGGCTTTCTACTCCCTCTTTTGAGATATTTATAGAGCCTTAAATGCAGGAGTTATGTTGTAGATGATAATGACAAATGATAATTTTTAAATGTGTCTCTTAGAACCTGGAGCTAAGGAGACAGCTTCTCCTGTCCATGCCCCCAAACTGCCCTTCACATCCCTTGAGTGCTATTGGGAATGCTACAAAGCACAAAAAAAAGGGGGGAGGAGATATGAGGGGACTTGGGGGAATGGATTCTTTTTGAGAAAAAAAGTATAAGCCATCTAGACAATCAAAAAACGGTTTTAGGCTCAAGATAATAAATGAAAAAATGTTTGTTCAGTGCTTAGTGTGTGCTACAGCTGAGCTTTTAATTTTTAATTCTTTTATTTGTGAATGTGTGTGTGTGTGTCTCTGTGGCAGGGGCAGTGGTATGCAGGGCCTTCAGAGTCAAGAATCACTGTATTTTTTTTTTAAACCAAGTTCAGGGGTTGAAGAGATGGCTCAGTCCTAAAGTTCCTGCCACACAAGCCTGAAGCCCTACGTGCAGATCAACACTATCCAAGTAAAAGCCCAATGCAGTGGTACACATCTGTAACTCCAGCACTGAGAGGCAGAGACGGGCAGATCTCTAGAGACCATTAACCTGCCAGCATAGCTGAATCTATGAGCTCCAGCTTCATACCCACAATAGGTTGAATTTATTACAGAACAAAGCTGGGAAGCCTAATATCACAGGTCACAAATGCCTGCTCTGTGGCATTGAGAAAAGGGACATTATAGAATGGAAAAGAAAGAGGTCACTAAGGCCTGTCCTGGAACTGGGGCCTTCTTTCAACAGGTCACTTCATCTCAGGACCCTCATCCATCAACCAAGATCTTGGATGTGAGATGCTTCCAACTCTGAAGCTCTGGAGTTGCTTCTCTTGACACCTTAAGTTCCTTTGCTGAAGGACCCTGGAGTTTGACGACTGCAGTTGGCTTTTAGGATCTATGAGCTCCCACAGAAAGCTTGTCTGACAGTTCCTCAGGGAGGTAGCCCCCTCAGCAGAGACAAACAAAAAACAAAAACAAAATCTCAGCCTCAGGATGGCATGGTTTAAAGACCTGCTTGCTGACTGTGAGGTGCACCAGTGTCTGTGGGGATGGAATGCTATCCCATGAGCATTGCAGGCACTGAGGGGCTGCCATTATAGTCTTACCCAGCATCATGCCACACTGAAGTGAGTAAGGACAAGGGAGTAAGATCTTCACTTCCAACTTGAAGCAAATAAATCCTAGCTAAAGCTGAGTTGGAGGCCAGCCCTGGCAATCCTGAGGCCGCTTTCTGTGAACCGGGGGTGAGGCCTTTCCAGCAACCAGTAAGACTAAATCTAAAAGCAGCTTATTTATAGATCCTTTTTGGATTGTTTTGTTTTCATCTTAATTCCCTCAAAGAAGAGATTGCCTTAGAGTGAGTTACCTTCGCTCTAGAATCTGGTAGCCACCCTTCACCGGCAAAAGTGAGATACTGGGTTCCTTCCAAGAAATAATGTTCAGGCTTCAGAGGTAACCTCTGGACTGGTGAATCCCTACAGCGTACATGCAAAGATGCTAAATGGATGCCACAGATCCTGCAAGTAGCCAACAGTAGGTAGGTGCCTTAGGATCATCTGTTTTTGCCTATCCTAGGCAGGAGCTCTAGATTTTCATATTGGCTCTATATGTAAAAGGAGAGGCTGCTTGAGAAATCTGGAAACCGGAGTTTGCAAGTTCTGACTCTGATGCGTGCTCTCCCCATCCTGCACTAGGGTCTGAGGGCCAGTGCACCACCCATTACTTGGGCAGCTAGTTAAAGTTGTGTGTCGTGTGTGTGTGTGTGTGTGTGTGTGTGTGTGTGTGTGTGTGTGTGTGTGTGTGTGTGTGTGTATGTTAAGCATTTCCCTATACATCCTAGGCAAACCTGCTACTCACCATATAGCCCAGACTGGCCTTGAAGAATCCTCCTGCCTCAGCTTTCAGGAGCACTAGGATTATAAGTATAAACTCCCCACCCCCCGCTGAGTAACATGTGTTCCTCTAAAGTTCTTTTATATCAGAAATTGCAAGGTCCTAAAGAGCTAGTCACTAGCCTAGGTTTGTGTAACCACACGGCTTGTACAGGACCCCAGCAGACAGCCAACCATGTTACACCTTTCTATCAGAAAATCACTTGGATTCTTTCTGGCATAGCTTGCTTTCCTTGCCTTGTTTTCTAGGGGCTTTCTTCAGACACTTTAGGAGGCAAGCATGGATCATTGCAAGGTGAAAGCTAGCATGCTACAACTCTAGTAAAGTTGGAGTTCATTGCCCTGACCTCAATGGCCTCTGGCTTGGAGCCAGGCCTTCTCCAAGCCTTGCATCTCCTGCTTAGGCAAAGATAAAATGGGCCCTGAACTCAGAACAGTGTGTTCTTCTGCTGTGTCTCTAACCAGCTTGCAAGCTGTTGCCCCTTGAGCCAAAGTGAGATTTCCCTGGCAAGAAGACAAAAAAGAATTTCTTCTGAAGTGTTCTGACAGCTTGCTCCAGAGGCCCCGCTCTCATCCATCCCAGGTTTCTAGGCTCCTTCACTTCTCTGCAGCAGGAATTCTCCCCCACCCCACCCCATGAAGAGTGGAGATTCCTGTGGCATAGCCGAAGGGACAGACTCTTCTACTCTGCTCCTGCCCTAGCAACAGCCTCCTTAAATACTGCCCATAGACCCCATACAACACAGCTAACAGTTTGCATGGACACTGGTGTGTTTAGAGCTTAAGCATCCAAACAGACAATTATTTTCTGCTATTTTCTAGTGGCCCTGCCTGCCTGGTGACTTTGTCAGATGGAGAAAAGAGCTAATCTGTAGGTTACAAGCAGAAGGTTATTGATGAAATGTCACCATCTGTTGGTGTCATTAAAATGATATGAGTCATAAAACGTTGCTTTTAGGTTTTTGGTTTTGTTTTTTTTCTCTCTCTCTCTCTCAAAAAGGATAGTTTGGAGTTTAGGGAGAAGTTGTTGTGGATGGAGATGGGGACAGAGTGGGGAGGGGAGGCTGCCCAGGAAGGAAGAGCTTGGTTAATTCATCAGATGAGCTAATTCATCTTCAGGGAAGCCAGTCCTCTGCTGGGTTAAACCCTGTATGTACATGGTATGAGGTGAGGTGCTCATGGAAGCTGGTATAGTACCTCATCTCTCCATGCCTACTTCTTGGTGCCTACTACCAGGTTGTGGACAGGAAAGTCATTCATTTGGTTGCATGAAGAAGACCTCATTGGAAGAAAACATAACAGGCCCCCAGCCTTCTTAGTCTTCACTGCCCTGTGACACACAGATAATCATTCTTGTACCCAGATGGCACCGTAGCTATGTAAGCCCATGGGGGTTGGGTTGGTTGTCTCTGTGGGTCACCTCTCCTCCAAGGATGATGGGGTAGCTAAGATCAGGGACACAGCTCCCGGGAAAGAGTAAAGACAGTGGTGGATAGAGCAACTTCTACATCACACTAAAAAATGGGTTGGAGAGGGTTTCAGTATGTGTTTGATGAACGTTTGAGTAACCAAAATACATTGTCAACTTCTTTACCTAATCCCCACAATTCTCTCCTATTTGTACTTTGTGAATTCTTACCCACTGCCACAAACATATTGTGGCACAACAGTCTTTTCCAGTATGGCTTCCAATCTGTTGTTATTGTTTTGGTTTGGTTTGGTTTTTGTTTTTGTTTTTTTTTTTTTTAAGATCTTTTGTCCATCCCTAAGGTTTACCAGTAAATAAATTAGCAGTAGTATTGCTGTGGATCTGTACATACCTAGCCATGACCTCCAGTTAAGTACTTTGTCCCTTAAGCCATCTAGCCCAAACCTTTTCCACCTTAGGAACACAGACACTGAAGGAGTCCAGCCCAGGTACTTAAAACGTGTGCAAAAGCCTGACGATGTTCTCTGTGTTCTCTAAAGGAAACGTCACTGCGAGAGCACTTACTGATATTTTTAGATCTGGTGCTCTGTCCTGCTACTGCTCTGTCTTTTCTAAACAAGCAGAAAGGGCAGCGATGGGTGGTGTCAGCAGTGCTGAGGTGATGACACTGTGGCCCCATCTCAGAGACCAATGGTCATCCTGCTGGGCAAATCCACCTTTTGTCTCTTCTTCCCCTGGGGCTTGAGAGCTGCTAAGTGCAGTAGAAGCCACCAAAACACTGGGAGCAGGCTGCCACATCAGAGACAGAGTGTTTGTACCCTGCCTCTGAGATGGCAGGCAGGGTTGATCCCCTGGTATGCTTTAGCCCTGTTTCTTTGAGTCCTAAGGCTTGTGTTTGTATAATGTGCCTTTAATGACAAATGCAATGGGTTTCGAATTCACCCCGTTGATTAAGCAGGTTAGGAACACCCATGCAGACGTGCTGAGCTTATTCTTGGGTGGGTCAGAGGTAGCTAGGACCTCTCAGGATTATCACTGAACTGTTTCTGAAGTGAGTTTTGTGTGCCTGGTGAGTTGGAGGGAAAGAGAGGAGGGGGAAAGAAAGGGGACAGCAAGAGATTTTAATTTTTTTTTTAACCTGTGTTCTTCTTCCCAAGGTGTCTGAATCACAGCTCTAGCGAAAAGGAGATGGAGGGTCACAGGTCAGCAGATAGTGTTAATCCTAAAACGGTCCTGAAGGGAGGTTGTTTTTTTAAAGGATGAGATGAATCCTATCAAAGCACATTATATGCAAATATCATAAAGAAACCCATTGTTTTTACAGTTGAATAAGTGATACAGTTGGATTAAAAAAAAAAAGTCATGAGTAATAACTACCATTGATGTTAAATAATCAGTTGATAAACATGACAGGCCATAAGATATCCCCAAGGAATGAAAAGAAACTTGTAGTGTGCTCTGGAGGGGTGGCTAGCTGCTTGTTCCTAGGCCTCAGGCTGTGACAGATGGTGTGCTCTTACAAAGGAAAGCCTTGAAAGCAACTGGGGTGGCTTAGGAAAGCTTTAGTGGGACTCAAGACGGTCGCTTGCTCTGCGGTCTTGCCGCTTGTGGCCCTGTGACTCCCCTTGTCTGCCTGCTTATATCTGTCCTCTTGCTCTACAGAAGGCCACAGAGACTGCGGAGGAAGAAGACGACCAGCCCCTCAGCTTGTCCTGGCCGGCCAACACCCGGAAGCAGGTCACCTTCCTAATCGTTCTTCCCATTGTGTTCCCGCTCTGGATCACCTTACCTGACGTCCGCAAACCTGTGAGTGAACCCCTGTGGAAACAGCTCCCTTGTAAAAACCGCGGTAGCCACCATAGTCTGTTTCCAGTTGGGTTTAAGGAGAAGGGCATGTATGCCTCTTCTCAGACATCCCTGAAACTCCAATCACAGCGATTGTTCAGTGAGTAAGAAACGTGAACCACCCCAGAAACTAGAAGTGTGAAACCACCATTTTATTCTGCTCATGGATCCTGTGGGACAGGAATTGAAGTGGGTATACTGGGGATGGTTTATCTCTACCCCAGGCAGATCTCTGTGAGTTCAAGGCCAGCCTGATCTACATATTAAGTTCTGGGACAGCCAGGGATATGTAGAGAGAGCCTGTATCATTTTACAAAGGGAGAGAAAGGTGGTGGCATTCACCTGGAGGCAAGAAACATGACTCAGTAGTTAAACACACATGGTGCTTTTGCAGAGGACCTAAGTTCAGTTCTCAGAAACCACTGTAAGTGGCTCACAGCCACTTGTAACTCCAGCTCTGGGAATGCCTTCTTCAGGATTCTGAGGGGACCAGCAGGCAGGTGTGTCCAAACTCAGATATAGACACATACATATATACACAATTTTCAAAAATTAAATCATAAAAGAAAGTTGACCTGGGATCTATACCAGTGTCATGTGCCATATGAATCTCTTAATGAGAAAAATGTCAAAGAACTCAAAACCACTATAGCGATTTTCTCATAAGGAGTGCAACTCAAGGTCCAAACAGGAATGCAACTCTGTATTTCCTTGAATTTTCTTTTTTTTTTTAATTTTCTTTTAGCTATATATTGGATTTAAAAAATAATTTAAAGAATTGCAAATGCCTACATATATGATATTCCTCCTACAATTTTATTGCCATCACTATAACCAATATTATTATTTAAGATTGTCAGATGTCACAGGCTGTGAGCGCCATACCATTAGCAAAATGCAACCCAAGTGCAGACTAAGCAAAGGAACATTCTCTCCCAGGGCTGGTAAACTCAGATCTTGAACCATTAATGTTTGCCCTGGAAGTGGAAACGGTAATGAGAACAATAGGGCACGGACATCAACACACATATGACGGAAGCATGTACCTATTGTGCATCAGATTCTGCACAGATATTTTCAACAGACTACATTGTGGGATCTCCAGAAGCATCTACAGTAGGATATACATGTATTATTGGTGAAAGAAAAAATATCAGCTCAGGACCCCCAAGACCAAGTTCTCAGCCAGTTCAGATGAGATTTATTTGCCCCAGAAGGGCAAAGGGCAGGGAATAAGAAACAAGGACATGAAATAGAGGATGAAGACGAAGGGGACGGAACAAGGGAGAAGTTGTAGGGATGTTTATCCCAAGGGGAATGGGCAAAAGACTCCCTCTGGCTAGAGAGGAAACAGACCAGCACACAGGAAAATGGCAGTTTATAAAGTTACAAGGGGAAACCCTGTGTTAGGATGAAGTATTTAATTTTAATTGGGCCTATAAATTAGGAGGCTTTTGAATGCTGGACTTCAGTATTTTGATATCTGAGCCTTGGTAGTCAGCCTCAGGAGGAGGAAGTAGCCAAATAAGGGAATAGACCTTGGGTGGGTCAGCTTTAGAAATATAATCTAGTGGGCTTTAGCAAGGCAGAGGGGATGGGAGAGGAGGGCAAGAGCTGCCAGAGCCATGCTCACCAGCCTTTGAGGGCAGGTTGCATGGTGAGGAGAGTCCCACGCAGCTCCATTTTCTCATCAGTCAGTCTTATCATGATTGAGCTGTGAGATGTGATAGTTAATCCTCACTGTGGACTCAACTGGACTGAGAATCACCTAGAAGACTTGTGAGACACACCTGTGGGTAGATCTTCGAAGGTGTTTCATGGAAGATTAATGTAAAGGGACAGAACTGCCACAGAGGTAGATGGAATAAAAGGGAGAAGAGAAGGCCACCTAAGCCCCAGCATTTATTTCCTCTCTGCCTTTCGCCCACTTGAAGTGAAGAACAGCCCTACCATGCACTTCTGCTCCCAAGATGCTCTGCCCAAGGGCACAGAGCAGAGCAACAATTGCCTCTCTCATTAGCCAGGTAGCCTCTGGACCATATCACATTTCACCATGCAGCCTGCCCCCAAGGACTGACGGAGCTTGCTTTCTCTGTTAGTCTCACTTCTAACTGCTGTGACCGGCTACCTGGCAGAAGCAGCCTAAGGAAAGAAGGCTGGATTTTGGCTTGTGGTTTTAAAAGGGTAAATGCCATCAGGTCTGGAAAGCATGGCTGATTGACATGAGGCAGCTGGTCATGTGACACTCACAGTAAAGAGCAGAGAGAGGTGAATACTAGTGCCCACCAATTTCCTTCTGTTCACCCAGTTGGGGTCCCCATAGGATGCTGTCACCCACATTCAGGGTGAGCTTCCTCTTCTAAGCTACTCCTCCTTGGGTGTACCCTCAAAGACAAACCCAGAGGTATCTCTCCTATGTGATTCCAAATCCTGTCAAGACAACGAAGATTTACCCATCACCTTCCTTGCTTCCCCAAGCATCAGCCACAATATGAAATGGATCGTTTTCTGTCTTTTTCTAGGTCCAGTATGCTATTCCAAGCAGAAATGAGACCACCAAGGGAACATTTAGTCATGTTCAGATTTCCTCAGCAAATATTCAGCACTAAGGACCACATAGGCCCTTAAAGAGTGTAATAACACAAAATTCATAGTTTAATAACTAAACCAAGGTATGCTCACTGTGCTGGGTAGTTGTTTTATGTCAACTTGATACAAGCTAAAGCTGTCTGAGAGGAGGGAACCTCAGATGAGAAAATGCTTTCATCAATGGAGCTATAGGAAAACCTGTAGAGCATTTTCTTAATCAGTGATTGATGGAGGAGGGTCCAGTCCATTTTGGTGCTGCCATTCCTGGGCTAGTGATCCTGAGTTCTCTGGAAAAAAGCAGGCTGAGCAAGCCACGGTGAGCAAGCCAGTAAGCAGCATTGCTCCATGGCATCTGTGTTAGCTCCTGCCTCCAGGTTCCTGCCCTGGTCGACTTCCTGTCCTGACTTCCTTTAATAATCCACAGTAAGGTGGAAGTATAAGCCACATAAACCCTTTTCTCCTCAAGTTACTTTTCGTCAGAGTGTCTCATCATAGCAATAATGACCACAAGTAAAAAAAAAAAACACTTACATAGAACTCAAAGCGAGATTCATAGCAATAGTAAAAGGAGACTAGAACCTCGGCCAGGCTGTGCTCACTCCGCTGCACTGACTATGGGAGTTTGTTCCCTCTCTCTTATCTTACAGGATCAACCTTGGGAAATACATTTCTCCAGGCCCCGTTTTTGTCAACTGTTAATAAAGGTTTCTAAGATCTCTAGATGCCCTACCAGCCTTGGCATTCTGTAATTGAGAAAAGCAAAACTAAAGAGATCAGCCTCAATACAGTATGGCAGAAGGAGACGGTATACCCCAGCTTGGCCGAGATAGTCTCATCTTACTCTGAAAGCGTACTGGTTGGAAGACAAACTATGTGGACATACAAGAGGCCCAAATGAAATAAACCTCACCCGAAGATACACAAGACATTAAGAGGTTTCCTGGTCATATTTATTACAGGGGAGTTTTATTAGTAGATTATTTCTTATGTCAGTTTTCCTTTTGCTATGTAACACACCATCTCAAACTCGACTTAAAACAGGTATTTCAGCCCATGATTCTGAAGATGGGAAGTTTACACTAGCCTCAGCTGGCCCATTCTCCTGGGAGCAGGTTGCCATAGGAACCTCTCAACTGAAGCAGCTTATATCCAACAAGGTCTCTAATCTTTAAGTAGTCTGGTCTGGACTTACTCACAGGATAGAAAAGGATCAAGAACTATAAGAATGAAAACTCCAAAAACCCTCCTGAGATCTAGTTAGGAATTTGACTCCATCACTGCCAGCATATTTTGTTGATTAAAGCCAGTATAAAGCCAGCCCAGACCTCAGAGAAGATAAAGAGAGGTCACCTATTCATAGGAAAGGCAGAGTGTCTTAGTTTGGGACTCCATTACTATGAAGAGATACCATGACCAAGACAACTCTTATAAAGGACATTTAACTGGGGCCTGCTTACACTTTCAGAGGTTGGGTCCATTAGCATCATGGAAGGAAGCAAGGCAGCATACAGGCAGACATGGCACTGGAAGAGCTGAGAGTTCTCCATCTTTATCCAGAGTCATCCAGAAGGAGACTGTCTTCCATGCAGCTGGGAGCAGGGCCTCAAAGCCTCCCCCTCAGTGACACACTTCCTCCAACAAGGCCATACCCACTCCAACAAGGCCACACCTCCTAATAGTGCCACTCCCTGGGCCAAGCATATTCAAACCACCACACTGAGTAATGGACTAGCAGCTGGGGGAAAGGGTGCCTTTGTTTTAGTCCTGCAACAGACCTTATGTATGTCCACAAAGGCCACAGGAGGTAATAGCTTGGGATAAGGAAAAGAATAGGAAAATTAACAAATATTTGCTGCTCTTTAGGACCTACCATCTCTGTTTCTTCAGTAGTTGTTTTTTTTTTTTTTAATTCTTCATGGAGATGAAAATCCCAAAGCTTACCAATAATTATAGAGAAAGCATGATTGTATAGTTCTAATTTCAGAATAAATATTACTCCCACATGTTTTTATTCCCACGTCATTTCTATGCAAATTTTATGCCTATGTTTATTGAATATTGCATACTTTCCACTCAGACACTAAGTAGAAGCCTCACAGTTACAGTTTTCTTAAATTAACAGCTTTGTTTGAAAAGGGAAAGGGCTAAAGTGTAATCCTTGATGAGAAACATACCTTTGAAGGAAACTGAAAACAATAAACAATAAAACACCTAATGTTGTTTTCTCCCATGGCCTAAGATGGATGTTCATACAAAGGAGGAGCATAGCTCTTGAGACAGTAAAATATGATCCACTGGAGCTGGGAAGGAGGCTGAGCATCCAGCTAGAGGTTTGCAGGTTCCGTCATCTATTCATTCACTGGGTTTTTATTGATTGTCTAGCAGGAGCCAAACATGATGTAGAGAGAATGAAGTGATGGAGACCCAGGGAGGGTTAGTGGTTTGTTCAGTCACACTCAGCAACTTAAGAGAAAAGCCAAGACTCCATCATACCAGGCATCCACAGTCATTGCACCTCCCCAGGGATCGGCCTCCTCCCTTCTCAAGAACTGCAATAAAGACAATAGTGTACAGACACAACTGGAATTATTATCTGAGTACTTTTTATGTCCTCAGGAGCTTTGCCCAACTTTTTGGGTACATGAATCTTCAGAACATTTAGATTAGTGCTGCATTTTACAAACGAAGAAACCAAAACTTAAAGAGGTTGGACAGTTTTTTTTTTCTAAGTGAAAAATCCCTGCTCAGTTGGGAGCAGAGATTTCAACCTCCGTTATCTTAACCCAGTGGCCATGTTTTCATCTTATTAGGATTGTTGTGGAAAACTTCTTAAATGTATACTTCCAGAGCTAGCAAGATGGCTCAGCAGGTGAAGGCAATTGCTACCAAGCCTTTTGGCCTAAACTTGATTCCCAGGACCCACATGTAGAAAGAGTCAACAGTCCCCCACAAGTTGTTCTCATACCTTCACACACACACACACACACACACACACACACACACACACACACTAAATAAATAAATGAACAGATAAATAAATATATAAATGTAAAAAATGTATGCTTCAATCCAGGCTTAATGACAAGTTCCTGTACCACCGCTACTCAGAAGACCAAAGCAAGACAATTATAAATTTGAAAACACCCTGGGCTACCTAGCAACACCCCCATCCCTTCCACCCAAAGTATATTCTTCAGGACATGGCACAAAGTAGATGCTCAGTGACTATTAAATTTAGAACAGCAAGGACATGGCCTGTTTGCTCAGCCAGCTATTGTCCGGTGACATTTTTGAAACCAATATCACACTGCTCTACTAAAAGCGTCTAATGGGAACATTAGCTGTCAATTAGGTACCTAACCATTACATTGGAAACAAAATGGACAGCACATGGACACAATTTGCTCATTTGCTAATTGGTATGAAGCCTATCCTAACAGATGTCAAAATGAACCACCATTACTGACTATAGCCTAATGTGTTAGACCTTGGTTTTTAGGGCTATTTTCTCTCTTCCAATGGGGCTGGTAACCTAATACCTGTACAGATGCTCCAGGGCAGTGATATCCAGAATGAAAACATGGAGTCCAAATGAAGAGAATGGTCCAGACCAAAATGAGGAAGGGATTTCGTGGGTTGTGAGACTGGGCATGGTAAGGCAGTGTGACAGAGAAACAATTAGCCAAGCTGCTCGTGCAGCAAGGGTTGCAACTTCCGAAGCAAGAACAATATGGGAGGCTGGGAAGGCAGATGGCCAAACAGCTGGAGCACTGGCCCCTTCCTGGATGCTTTTTTTAATTTTCTGACGTTGGGAATAGATCCTGGCGTGATGATGATGATGTTGATAATGATGATGATGATGATGCTTACGCTGCCTGTGGCTGTGTGTATTTTGAGCAGTTTTGGCCCTGTTTTCTTCAGGAAGTGTTAGGCACACATACTGTGTAGTCAGCTGACCTGAATTTTATCTCTAGTTGAATATCTGTATACAAAGTAGGTACCCAGGTGGTGGTGGCACAAGCCTTTAATCCCAGCACTTGGGAGGCAGAGGCAGGTGGATTTTTGAGTTCAAGGCCAGCCTGGTCTACAGAGTGAGTTCCAGGACAGCCAGGGCTACACAGAGAAACCCTGTCTCCAAAAATCCAAAAAAAAAAAAAAAACCAAAAAAAAAAAAACCAAAGTAGGTACCCAATCTTTACCTGCTCCTGGTAAATGATGAGGATCCTGAACTTCACCAAAGAATATTTGTTTTTCGAATAAACCTCTAATTCAACACTTGGTGCTTTTTGATGCCTATTAATTATTAATTGGTATTCTGATTAAGAATCTTAAGTATCAAATATTGAATTGGGCAGGTTCTCACTAATGGATTGGTTTCCATTGGGTTCCTTTCATCCCTAGTCTCACCCTGGCTTTGTCCATTTGGCTGGGAATTTTCTACAGTTCAGTGTTATAAGGGAATCTTAGTATTTTGATTCTGACTGATGGTGTCATCTCCATGAACAGACAGGCAAATGGGGACATTTTAAAATGTATTAAGTGAAAAATAAGGGAAAGTATATGTTTAGTAAATATATAAGCTGGAAATAGAACAGCCTGTGAGGATGCTCCAGGGTGCAAGGTATGGATGCCTCGGCATAAAGTAGATAATAGCTCTCTGTGCTTCTCAATGCACATGCAGAATCCTGATCTAGTTGCTACTGGAGTCAGGGGTAGCCTTATGTGGCAATCATTGCCTGTCTCTGCCTATGACAGAGCATGACCCTGGGAGACCGAAACCTGCATCCTGAAACAATAACTAGCCATCAGAAGGAAAAGGCTGGGAAGTCCCGTCAGCTCAGGGCCCCACCTGGGCAAGCTTGGTGTCTTCTCTGGTGTGGGAGCTTATCTCAGGAATCCAGTTCCCAGCCTTCAAGCAATCTGCTTTGGGAATCGAAGGTGTAGGCTCCACTTTGGGGGGAGGGGAAACAAGTGTTTTCCCCCATCACCCACTGAAGTGCTCAGGGCTCTAGGAGAGACCAGAGTCCTTATCCAAAATATTTTCTTCTAAAGAAAAAGAAGCATAGGGAAGCATTTAAGGATGATATTTGGCCTGTTCAATGAGGCATGATGCCCTCTCCTGACTGAGCATGCCCTTTGGTCTTAACAATCACCCCAGAGAATGCTCCTCTGAAAAGCAGCAGCCATCGGAAGGGAGAAAAAAAGATTCTTGTAAAGTCTAAGCTCTATCTGAATGATAGTAAAAAGACTTACTCTAAGCTCAAAATTAACAAAGAGAACACAACAAGCCTTGTCTGGAACCACAAACTACCACTGTGCTTCAAACTTAAAAGACTGTCATACACAAGCTTATTTTTTTCCTTCTGATGAACCTTCAAATTCCACAGCAGAGTGGGCTCTGTGGCTGGCCTGAGCCAGCTCCTCAAACAGCTGAGGCTCCCCCTGTTTACATCAACCGAAGGAGCCACTGCCCTGAACTGGGTGACATTATCAAAGCACAGTGTGTGTTTTTCTCAGCATAGAAAGCTTTGAAATCAAGAGCATTGGCAAGAAGGGGTGGTAGGCTCTCAAACAGCATTCTGTTGTCTAACTAAGCATGGCCCTTGTTTTCCATCAAGGAAATCAACAGAAACTAGTTCAGCGCAAACCACTATTTCCCAGGAATGGGATTAAGTAAGAAATATTGTGTTTATTATGTGTTTGTTGGGTTGGTTGTTATTTATTCCATGTGATCAGAAACAACTGGCAGGAGTTGGTTCTCTCCTTTCCCTACACGGGTCATAAGGAGAGAACACAGGTTGTCTGCCTTGTCAAGCAGGCACCTTTACCCACTCAGGCTACCCTGTTGGTCCTGAAAGACTACATTTCTGAGTGCCTGATTTTTGACTGATGTTCTGAGGGAACTCTGAGTGTTCTCACCCTGTACAAGCCCAAGATGACACAAAGTCCAGTGTCATAAGAATGAGACTTGTAGTAAAGATCAGACTGGCACACCAGTGGAAACACATTCCCAAGAATGTGCCTGACCTTCTCCTCACCCTTAGAGATCGCTCTGATTGGACACCTCCACCTCTGTCCACTCCAACTGATGTGTGAGGTCAGTGACCAGAAACTAGCCATCACCATCCATCTGTAGAGATGGCTTTCCTGATAATTCATGGGACTCTAAGCTGAATTAATTTATTTTCAACCTTCCTAATCCTTCCCAATTTTTCTTCCATATAGTCAGTCACATAAGGGGTTTGGCATGTAGCTTATTATGACACATGGTTTGCCAGCAGCAGATTCTGATGGCCTGATTCTGGAGAACTTGGAAGCAAACTAAAAAAGGGTAGGGGAAGAGATAGAGGGAAGATGCAAGATATTTGACGGGAGAAATGACATAATCCAGACCTTATAAAGGGCAGGGGGAGAGGGTAGTGGGCATCTAGCTCCAGGCATAAACTGACATTCTCAAGTGGCCTCCAGAACCTAGCACAGTGGCTCACGTCACAACACTTTAAAGGCTGGGCAGGAAATTAGGATCTGAGGCCACCCTGAGCTACATAGTGAATTCTGGGCTGTCTAGGCTATCCTAGGGTATGAGACCTTGTCTCAGAGGGAGAAGTGGGGAGAGGAGGAGGAGGAAGGAAGGGAGAGAGAAAGATGTCTTTCTGAGTTCTACAGCCATTCAGCTTCCACTGATTTTAATTTCCTAGAATGAATTTTTCCTCTCCCAGGTTGATGATGGAGGGGAAGGTGCCATCCTTTGATTGGTAATCCTGCCAAGAGGGAAGAATATGAAAGAAACCATGGCAATGGCAAAGATGGCTCCAACACAGCCCAAAAGGTGCCATGGAAGCAACACTGACCCTCTCCGCTCTGCTTGTCTTGTAGGCTTCCAGGAAGTTCTTCCCTGTCACATTCTTCGGCTCCATCACTTGGATCGCTATTTTCTCATACCTGATGGTGTGGTGGGCACACCAGGTAAGACTGCACGGCCCCTCATCTGCCTTATTGGTCTCTAGTCTTGGCTGTCAAGGGGTTAATCGGTGTGTTCGCCTTTTGAAATGGTTACAATATTGAATGTAGTACAGACAAGGTATATTTCAGGAGACAATTTTCTTATTCTCCAGGCTCATCTTCGTGGTCAGAAATCAAATCAGCAGGGCTGTTGTTAGACAGCTTTATAAAGGCAGGCAAGCCTGGCTGCGTGTTTCTCACCTCAGGCCTGGCTGAGGAAAGTCAAGATTCTGTCTACCTCAGTGTCTTCATTTTGTCTTGAGCAAGCAACTCAGCATAGCTGTCTCCAGCTCTCTCTTTCTCTCTGTCTCCATCTCTTTTTCCCCCAATAGATAGACAGACAGACAGACAGACAGACAGACAGACAGACAGACAGATAGATATCTGCGTGTGTGTGTGTGTGTGTGTGTGTGTGTGTGTGTGTGTATGTTATATGCATGTGTGCACATGTGCAAATCCATGTGGTAGTCATAGGAAGTTCTCTCTATTGTCCTTTATCATTCCCTACCTTTATATAGCCTGGAGACAGTGTCTCTCCACTAAACCTATAGCTTGCCATTTTCAGCTAGGCTGGCAGGTAGCAAGCCCCAGTGTTCTTCCTGTCCCCACCCCAAGCTCCTATGCTGGGGTGACAGGCCTTTTCACATGGATACCTTGGATCTGAACTCAGGTCCTCATACCTGTGCAGTATCTGTTCTTGCCCACTGAGCTACCTCCTCAACCCTCACCAGCCTTTTAATTATTTATGTATTTATGTATTTACATGTATGTGCCAGGAGAGGACATCAGATGGCTTTACAGATAGTTGTGAGCCACCATGTGGTTGCTAGGAATTGAACTTAGAACCTCTAGAAGAGCAGCTAGTATTCTTAACTGCTGAGCCATCTCACCAGCTCCCTCACCAGCCTTTTAACAATGGTTATTAAGAGAAGGTCCCAAAGACAAAATGCTCTTCCTTGAGCTTCAGTGAAGAGAGGGAGTAGAGAGAGAGAGAGAGAGAGAGAGAGAGAGAGAGAACATAATGATGTATATCATTCTTGTCATTTTAACTCAGTACCAGTCATAATGCTAACCCCAAGATATCATGGCAGAATTACTGCTTGAAGACATGAATGAGTGTTTTCAAACTTCCATTCTCAAAGATGAGAGTAGGAACCATTCATTATTTTTTGAGTATGTGCTCCATGCTGGGCAGTTCATGTCCCTTTGTCTTTTTAGTCTTGTTTTTTTAATCCTGTACATAGATTTGGAGGGAATGATCATCATCTGCAATCTCCAGATAAAGGAATTGATTGAGTTTAAAGCTGATAAGAAAAGTAGCCAAGCAGCCAGGCATGGTAGCACATGTTTGGAATCCTAGCTATTGAAAGGTAAAGGCGGGAGAATAGTGACACTGCGACTAGCCTCATCTGAGACTTGAGAGGTATCCTGGGCTGCAGGATGCGCGCCTGTGTTCTTGGCCAGGCCACCTTGCTTCTCTCCAGTCTTGTGCTCTTCTGTTGGGAATGGCATTCAAACTCCAAACATAAATAGTGTGTTGTTAAATGGTTGCTGCAACAGCATTCCCTCTGAGAATTTAAATTATTAAGAATGTGTTAAATCAGTTGCAACTTACTTAGGGTTAATTTAATCATTTAGTCAAGGAGAAGGAGACCATTGAATGCAAACTGGGCATGCCTATTTACCAGGGTGATCACCAGCAGGAGTGGATCCTCCATGCCCCTAGCAGCATGCTAAAGAACCTACGGCAAACAGCTTCTTAACCTGTTTTTTTCTTAAACCTCTTCTTCCCCAAGAAATATTTTACACAACCCCAGAAATTATCACCCTATAAAACAAATACACAAGTCAAGCATTTGCTGGTGGTAAAATCATGAAGAAATTTATTTTAAAACAGGTCTTTGGTGTGTATGTAACTTTATCATTTGTTAAAGATGAAAGCGGATTCTCACACTTCTCTGAGTGATGTGCTCGTTTGTTGCTGTGTAAAGAATGAAATCTTAGAAGAATATTTGATGCTGCAGGAAATGGCATCGTCAGAGTTGATCATTAATTGCCTGAGAACAGTGCATCACACAAATACGCAGTACAATATAGGACAGGTCTGTTTAGAATGACATCAGAAGTGGCTAGAAAGTCTGCCCTGATCCAAAGCTAGATAGCATTTATTTAACTTTTGTTTTCCCCTGTCTTATGTATTGGGCAGAAAGGAGCATGCACATGCCACAGCACATGTATGAGTATCAGGGGACAATATGCAGAGTCACTTCTTTCCTGACACCATGGGCTCTGGGTATGGGGTCTCCAGGCTTGGGAGCAAGTGCCTTTGCTCTCTGAGCCAAGCCCAGGAGCCTCTCATTGAACTACTTTTTCAGGTCAAGTCAGCAACCCAGACAGCGATTTGTATAACCTAATATTCTAACTCAGTATTGTCCTCAGTAAGGATGTTGCTTGTATGCGGGTTACTTTTTTCTTTTGGGGGAGGGTTTATTGACATGTATTAGTATGTATGGGGCAGGGCAGGTAGAATCACCGAATTGCTTCTCTTCTTTCACCATGTGGGTTCTGAATATCTAACTCAGGTTCCAGGCTTGGTGACAAGTGCCTTTACCTGCCATGGAGCTTACCTTCTAATGGGGGAAGGGCAGTGAATCTGTATGCCTGGGGGACTAAGTCAGCTCAGTGGACTTCGAGCAGACTGACAAAATAAACTACTTTCTATTGTGCCTTTAAGTTACCAGGAACCAAGAGATTATGTAGTTATAAATCAAACAGAGACTTAGAAAGAAGTGTTCTATTCCCTAAAACCATTTATTCCTGTGTGTTATTTTGCCCATTAAATGTTTCAGAAATGCTGTGGATGTCATATAGGAAAACATTGGAAAGCATTGTCTAACATTTTTTGAGACCAATAATTCACCAGCACCAGAAAGCATATAATGTTCTTTAAAGTCCCCACAAAACAAGGTGTTCGAGGAAACAAAGGAAATAATGTGTGGTGGCTTACAGTCACTGTCCCAGAACTCAGAAGGTAGACAGAAGCAAGAGGATCCTGAGTTCAAAGCTAGCCTAGACTACATAGTGGGATGGTGTCTCAAAGAATCCATGGCTGAGTGTATGTTTTAATGGTAGACTGATTGCCTAGCTTGTACAATGCTCTGAATTTGATCTCCAGGGTGGATGGATGGATGGATGGATGGATGGATGGATGGATGGATGGATGGATGGATAGATAGCTAGATAGAGCTTCTAGCTGAGGCTAGACCGATTCTCCCAACACAGCTCAGCAGTCTTAAACACCTTAATCAAACAGAATACTGCACCTTCTCAATTTTCAATAATGATGCACTATTTACCAACTATCATTTAGCCCACAGTCTCCTTATTAGGTATTACAATCCCTACTTGATGTTGAGGAATGCAAGAATCAATATGCTGTACAAGGAGCAGTTATTAATTACCTTAAGACAGTTTGGGGACTGAGGCCCTCTGACTCCTTGATGTGGGTTCTACATAGCTGTTTTGTTGATTTAGATTCATATTTCCAAGCCTGAGTACACTCACTGACTGCCAAGGTCTCCGTGGAAACAATACAGGTTATAGGTATTTAAGAGTGATAGGAATAATTGGAGGTATTAAGAAAAAGTTGAGACACTATATTAACACTCAATAGGAGATTGAAGGGCCCTAGGACTTGATGCCATTGTCAGGTGCTGGCCTTTGGTTCAAAGTCCGTTGGCTTTTTAAATGAATCTTGCAGCTTCCCTTACTCTGTCTGAGAAGACACAGCGTGGTGGCTGAACTCAGAGTCTCTACAGCTCTATATTATTTGAGATAGTAATCTGTTTAATCTTAATATGCACATGGCTGGCTTCCTGGGAATGGATGTTAAAGCAGTAGAAAGTCCTTGATCAGTGATTACGGCTTCTTCATTTTTATTGTATTAGCACTTATCCCAAAACAGAGGCAGGGCTCATTAAAAAGGAGTCACATAGTGACCATAGTGACGCTGCAAGTCTTTGACTTCCAATCCTCACACTTGTCCCTGCTGACATTCAGGTTGGAGAGACAATCGGCATTAGTGAAGAGATCATGGGTCTGACCATCTTGGCTGCTGGGACCTCCATCCCTGATCTTATCACCAGTGTCATAGTGGCCCGAAAGGGCCTGGGGGACATGGCCGTGTCCAGCTCCGTTGGAAGCAACATCTTTGACATCACTGTGGGGTGAGTAAAGTGTTCTAGAAGCATGCGCACCAGGTCCTCCTCTGTCTTTGTCTTCCTAGAAGCTGTAGAGACATGAGCTGACTCTCTAACCCAAAACTTCCCAAGTGCCAACTGAACTTAAGCCTGGGAGCACTGCTCCATTTAACCAACTGGCTTTTTATTACCAGCAAAAACGAATACTTATGTACAGAATGGTCTAGAAAATAAGACTTTCATTTACATAACTACCCTCAGCACACATATGAATATGCACTGGCCAGGTAGGACTGGGGTGCCTCTGGTAGTTTCATGGTATTTTTTTCCACTCTCTAATTACTAACCTAACCAGGTAAGATTGGATTCAAAGGCAGCTTAGGCACACCTAGGCCCAACATTGACATTGTTTCTCCTTTCCTGAAAACTACTGGCAGCCTAGATTTTGTGAAAGAAAGAAGATAAGACATTTTCTCTGAGCTGAACAAACTGATGTTCTTGGTAGGAATAACCTGTAATGAGCTGGATTGGCAGGGACTCTGTTTTCTCTCCCATTCATATAACTTGTCAAAAGTAGTTGACAAATGACCCCAAATGTCAGCTCCTGAGAATCTAAATCACAGAGTCTCTATCCTCTCAGGATAATAGGGCTCTTGACCCTGGAGTTGGGAAATTCGAGAAAACGCATCCACTTTCTCGTTGAACATCTTGAAGGTTGTTCTTTTTCCTTTCAACTAAGCCATTATACATGCATCTGTCATTGTTCATATAGTGCTTAGAGTTAGCAACTTAAAGCACACAACATATGTTGTGTGTCATATGGATTATGTATGATTGACTTTATTTCTGCATGGAAACTAGAAGGCACGGAGCTAGTGTGGCTGATAAAGGGGGTAGCTGGGATTAAAATAGGACCTCTGAGGGCAAGTACTCTATCTCAGAGTAAAATCCAACTGTGAGTTTCCAGTGTCTGAATCTTCTGTCGAAGACCAAGGTGCCCTCTTCTGGGACCTTGTGCCTTTGCTACCTGCCCACTAAAGAGCCTCCTCATCTGTCTGACTACAGGAGACTGACTTGTCTTTCCAGTGTCTGTCAAAATCTCCAGGGCTCCTGCTCTTATAGACTCTGCTATATTCTCGCTATGATTATTTCTTCCTGCCAGTCTGTGAGCCTTTCAAGCATCCCCCTAATGAACTCACCACAGCCTAGCCCATTGTCCAATGCATGGCATCTCACAAGTGCTTATCACATGAACAGATGGATGGGTGTTTTCACAGAAGTTGCTCTGAGATGAAGTGTATTTGTCAGCTCTGCCACTCACAAGTTTACACTCACCTGAGTGAGTCCAGCGAGGGAGGAGGAGGGAGAATGTTCTGTAGTGTGAAAAAGAAAGAGCCTACTACAATCTAAGAATTATAAGCACTCAGA
The DNA here is from genome assembly GCF_008632895.1 of Mastomys coucha. NCBI lineage: Eukaryota > Metazoa > Chordata > Mammalia > Rodentia > Muridae > Mastomys > Mastomys coucha. Next base: position 46,769,537 of record NW_022196900.1, on the reverse strand, counting down.
TGAACATGTTTGTCACATTTTCCAAAGGTACATACTCTAACAAAGTACAACATGCTCTTTGCTCATTGTTACCAAATCATCTATAGTAAGAAAGGAACATTTCTCAGAATCTTCCCTAGTCCTGCTACCAGAAGACCTTTATTTTTTAATCTTCTCCTGCAAATATTTAATAATTGTTTTTTAGAGAATATCCAGTTTTGTTCTCTTGGAGGGCACTTATCTTTTTCAACTTAAAGCCACACAGGCCTGGCACGAAGTGGCTTCTAGGGACAGAGCAGGCCACGTGCACTGTTCTGCTCGTTGTTTTCATAACCCTTGGAACTGACACTCTGACTTTAAGTGTGTTTCCTCTTGCACAGTCTAACCAATGTCTTTTAATAGATCTCTTTGATTATGCTATTATAGGTATTGTTTCATTATAATAAATCTCTTAAAGTAGTATTAACAGGCAAAATATTTTTTTAATATTTTAATGGGTACTGATATTGTTTATATATTTATTTTCTAAAAAAAATCTTTCTCAAAATTTAATTTTATGTTTTTATTATCATCACATTGAGTGTGTTGTTAACACTATAGTGAGTGTAAAGTTTCTCCACAGCCCTGCCTACATTTCCTTTTGCACACATAAGTCGTAGATAGGGTTTTAGAAGATACATACAGAAATTAATGATTATCTGCCACCCACTCAAAGTATGTACATTTTACGTGATTGAAATTACCTTGCTAGTTTGATGAGTGCCCTTCATTTTTAATTAAAATTATATACAAGGCTGTACTTTCAATCCCAGTACTTTCAATCCCAGTACTTCAATAAATCATGTGAGGGGTGGAAGGAAGAGGATCAGGAGTCAGCCAAATAGCAAGTTCGAAGCCAACCTAGGCTTCAAAAGACCCAGTCTCAAAAATAAAAATAAAAAGGAAAAAATAAAGACTAAATTAAAATTACATCATGAGTATTTTCCTATTATTACTATATGGCTTGTAGAGTTTGTGGTTTGGTTTGGTTTGGTTTGGTTTGGTTTGGTTTGGTTTGGTTTGGTTGTCATGGTCTTTGGCATCCCAGATAGCCTATGTCAAAGAGGATGATCTTGAATTCCTGATTCTTCTGACTTGACAGGGTTTACAGGACCATGTCTGTCTTAGGCAAAGGAGATGAAGCTAGGGCATCTTACATGCTAGGCAAACATTCGCCCAGCTGCTCTGTAGCCCAGATCTCTAAGCTTGGGTGTTTTTGTTTTGTTTTGGTTTGGTTTTGTTTTTGTTTTTGTTTTGCTTTTGGTTTCTCTGTGTAGTCCTGGCTGTCCTGGAACTCACTCTATAGACCAGGCTGGCCTCAAACTCAGAAATCTGCCTGCCTCTGCCTCCCCAGTGCTGGGATTAAAGGCATGCGCCACCACTGCTGGCTAAGCTTGGGGTTTTAAATAGCCATATAACATTACACTGCCTTACTCACTATCTAACTAGTTCTTTACTGCTAGAAATTATTAAAAGATCCCCAAACTCTTTACTAAAATGAGGCGGAAATGATCCTTTTTTTTTTTTAAATCAAGTCACACTTGTAGCCCATTCTTGTTCTCCACTGACAACAGAGCTGGCAGATCAAGAGGTGTGAGAAGTATCACTCCCCAAAGAGTTCTACACACTATCAGAAGTGCTACCCACTCAACTTTATCAAAATCAGTTGTGCATGTGTATAGGTGTGACTTTGAACTATTCAGCTTCCTGCCCTGTGACAAATATCTAAGCTTTGCCATCTTAAAGGAGAAGACATTTATTTTCACTCATGGCTTCAGAGGTGTCAACCTGTGGCCTCTTGTCCCTATCACATTGGCCTTTGGGTAACCAGTGTATCACAGTGGGAGTGCATGGCAGAGAAGGGCTGTGTGCCTGGCTGTGGGCAGGTAGCAAAGAAAACAACAGAAAGGGGCCAGGGTCCCAAAATCCCATTCAAGATCATGACTCTAGCTTCCTTCTACCCTCCCTCCTAAAGGTTCTATCACCTCCCAAGAGCCTCAGGCTGGAGACCAAACCTTGAACAGCTAGCCTTTAGGGCATATTCAGGATCTAGCTGTCTAGTACATAGTTTAGTGGGAGTCAAGTGTTCTGGTTTCTCCAGCCCATCACGGTGCACTGAAGTAGTAGTGAGCAAAGATCTGTTTTAACATCACAGGCCATGGTGTCAGTCACTTGAGCTTTGCCTAAGTCAGCATAGCACCCCCTATGTGTCTACACATGCTTGGCCTAGAAATTCAAAAATGCATACATAATGTGGTCGCTCAAAACCTATTAGCCAAAAAAAAAAAAAATTTAAAAAAAAATAAAAGGAAGGAAGAAAAGCATGCGTATGTCCTACTTGCTTTCCGTTAGAAAACTTTGTGGTTCAAAAGGTTACTTCCTCCCCAACATCCCAGGAACCAGGCTCGCCTGAACCTTCCTAGCCATGCTCTGCTGGGAACTGGATGCATGCCTCAGAGCTGCCTCCAGGTGGCGGTACACCACTGGGACCAGATATTTTCAGCCATGTTTCTTCATCCTCAAGGCTCAGTTAACTAACTCCTACGTGGTCCCAACAACTGTTCTTCCTTGTGATTGTCAAAATCAGCACTCTGATTAGGAAACAGTGGCTGTCGTCAGATTCCAAAAGTCAGTTCAAAGCAAGAAAGCTAGTAGGAAAATCTATAATAAAGTTTTAAAAATTAATTATAAATATTAGACCCTTTGGTTAGTTGGTTGGTTGGTTGGGTGGGTGGGTGGGTGGGTGGGTGGGTAGGTGTTTTTACTACAGAGTGAGACCAGGGTCTCACTATGTATTTCTAACAGTCCTGGAACTCACTCTGCAGACCAGGTTGACTTCAAAACTTACAGAGACAGGTCTGCCTCTGCTTCCTGGGTTCTGGGATTAAAGGCATGTGCCGCTATGCCCAACCCAAAACACTTTTTAGTATATGATTGTCACCATCTTTTCCAGAATAAACTTCAGACTGGAGATTGTGCCTTGGTCCCCACCACCACTATGCAACCTTACTGCATTTTAGGTTCTCGAAGAAGTCCTTGTCACTCTGTCTCCTTTCTGAAAATTAGAGGCTCTCTTCTCCATTTTTACCACTCATGCCTGTACCCTTTTTCTGATGCCCTCTCATCCCCTTGCCCCATGCAAATCTTAGTTCACCTTTTAGTGCTGAGAGCACATTGTAATCTCCTCTAGAAAGGAAACAAAAACTAATTTGAATCAAACTCAGAGGTCACTGTAGCAGGCACATCTTTGATGTTATCCACTAGAGAACACATGAGTCAGGAAGTTGGGCAAGAATCCAAGGGTCCCCTGAATTCTCTGAGCCAATCATTTGTCCTAGTGACCCTAAGTGCCATCCTCCTCAAGCCATAGACAGGCACCCTCTATCTACTTCTTCACCACATCTGACCGCTCCCTGTCCTACCTCTCCTGCCTGCTTCTCTTCCTCTCAGGCTCCCACTGCCCTGGCTCCTCTACACCATCATCCACAGATTCAAGCCAGTGACTGTGAGCAGCAATGGCCTCTTCTGTGCCATCGTCCTCCTCTTCATCATGTTGCTTTTTGTCATTATCTCCATCGCCCTCTGCAAATGGCGGATGAACAAAATCCTCGGCTTCATCATGTTTGGCCTCTACTTCGGTTTCCTGGTGGTCAGCGTCCTCCTGGAAGACAAAGTTCTCGAGTGCCCTGTCTCCATCTAGTGGAAAAGCCATATCTTAAACCAAACAGCATGGATGGTTCCTCCCGGCTCTGGGCTCCAGGCTTCTTGCAGTCTTGAGAAGAGGCAGCTTGTGCACAGCCCTGGGAGGCAAGTGTCCCTCCTTGGAAGGTTGGAGGAAGGATGGATTCCCATGGGGCCATTCACTTCACAGGCGCCTCGCCCCTGCCTGATGAAATGACTCCATGTAAGAGACAAAGAGGACCGTCTCTCCATCACCACTGACAGGTGCACCTCGCTGGTCGGAGGTACATTCATTGTGATGACACAAAAGAGGACAGAGGCTATACATACATATAAGTATAAATATTATAAATATATACACATGAGCATACAAATCTTGCCTGTTTCTGTACTATACCTCTCATCCTATACCTATAGATTAATACATAACTGTACACAAACAGAAAGAAAGATTATATATATATATAAACATATATTTAAGTGCAAATGCATCTTTTCAGGGATCGCTCTAGTATATTTATAGTACCTGTTTGAAGAGGGGCATCAACCTTCAACCTTCAGTTTGTGCTTCAGCCCCCAAGTGCAAAAGCTGAATTAACAGAATCAGTAGGCAAAGTGCTCTTTTGCTGTGATTTCTAGCCTGCTTTGGATGTACTAAGTTTAGTGAAATTCTTTGCAGAAGGAGAGCTTAATAGAGAGAGTCTGTAGGAACCCCAGTTAGAACCTCTAAAATACTCTCACAAGCCAAAAAGAATCACCCTGCTCATCCCCACTGGGGTGCTCTCAGGCCCTCGGGATTCCATGAGACAGAGGCGAAACTCAGACTGAGTGACAAGGGAGGGGGATGTGCTAAGGGTTAGGCTATTTGGTTTGGTTTGTTTTCTTGTAATGCCCCAGCATGCACGTAGATGGTATGAATGAAAAACCAAATTAGTGCTTTTCTAGGACAGCAAAATTATATAAACTGAACCTATCATGTTCCAGTGCATGGCCCATTATCATCAAACGAACAAGGACAATCTTCTCTGTGATTGTCATTTGACATGCTTTAATGCCAAGGGCTCCCACACAGTCCAAAGTCCTGCCAAGAGCGCTGAGATGTGTGCTGAAAATCACCATCCAGCAGAGGTGCTCAGTGGGGGTTGCCACCCAATCGGAACATAAGGGCATAGCTCCTTAGAGCATTTCTCAGTGTGGTCACAAAGGGCTGCAGTGTCTAAAGATCGTTCCCAGGAGTTCTAAACTAAAGACTGGCAGTGTTTGGTTGAGGCTGTTCAGGTTTGCTTGCAGAGGCACTTAACCACTTGAGTGTCCCACCCCCAACCCCAGAACAGTTTTCAAGTCCTATGTCATGGATTTGGTATGTAGACCCATGCAACATCTGTATCCTGCCTCCCATAATAACCCCATCTGGAACTCTAGCACAGTTCTAAGCACAGTGGAGATGATACATGCTCCATCATTTCTTTACACTACTTTGAAGCAGTCACTCTGATATTTTGCTCAGCTTCACGTAGGGGTCACCTCATTCACTGAGTGTCCCCAAGCTCTATCTGAGTGTCCCCAAGCTCTGTTTGACATCTCGTATGACTTCTCAGGTTTATTTCAGTAGAAAATGGGACTGGTTGGCAGCAAATTAAACTGACAAAACATGCAGAGTTTTTTCATTTCCCTAAACCATGCTTTCTCCTTAAAATCAACTGAAAAAGTAAATAGAAGGTGGCCACCTGCATGTAAATCAGCACACATCATACACAGAGAATGTCACCGCGTACTCACGTCCTGATCTGACATTTTGCCTTTTCTGACTGTTGCAAACACCCCTTAACACAGGGAGGCAGGATGCAGAACACAAAGCTGAGTAAAAAAGGTTGGGTAGCCCAATACCCCAGCTCAAGTTCAGCATTCCATCTACAAATGCTCCATTTACAGAGCATAGCAACAGCAGGCAGAGCAAGCCCCATCACCACTCTTCACTCATAAGCCAAAGGCACTTCAAAGTGGAGGCCCCCTGAGGACACAAGAAATAAAAAGGTCTGCCACCTAAGAAACTGGCTTTCAAGTCTCTCCAACAATGCAGAGTTGGGATTTCAATGGTGAAAGAGAAATCCATGCCCCATTTATCAAGGGTTGAACTGTGTGTGGGGCAAGCGTTTGGGTTGTGTCCTTACAGAGAAAGACAAAGGGAAAGCAAGTTTTCAGTTTTAAAGTCTCAGATTCTTGTCCTGTCTGCTCAGATGAGAGCATGATGATTGTTGGATAAATTCTGATTTCTGGTTGGTTTATTGCTTAAAACGGATATTTAAAAAAAAAAATTGACTGTAAAGAAAGAAAGGTCATAGAATGTGTGCTCCTACCGTTACTATCCCTTCCTTGCCAGGAAGCACTCTAGGTGCCTAAGAGCTGGGAGTCCTGCTTCATAGGGAGGGCTGTGGTCTTTAACAAAAGTTGCTTTGAGTAGACAACATTCCCAAAGCCAGCCCCCACTTCCATGGTGTTCCCCCTCCCTGAGGGGTGCAGGCACCATTCACTGCCGGCTCTTGCTGCCTTGGTTGAAGAGTGCGTGGCAGTGTGGCCATATGTTGTCCTGGAATCATTCACATCATTGTAAAATTGCTTCCTACAGGATAGATTCAGATCATCTCCAATTTCTTTCTTGCATGTCAGAGTGTGCAAGTGTCCTAGGTCGACTGACAAACACTGTCAGTGGTGTCATCACCCTATTGGCCCAATCACATTTGTCAATCCCAAAGCAAAGAGCATCAGATTTGACAATCAAGGAAGAGGAAACTCATGCACACCAACCAAAGTGAACATTTTTGAACAAAAGGTTTTTTTTTTAATTCTGTGCACGTATACACACAAACATGCACATACCATTCAAACACTCCAACCCACAGGATGTTGGAAATGGCCAGCTGTGTCCCTATGCTTTCAGAGAAGCAAAAGTATGCAAAAAGAGGCATGGGAGAAAAATTCTAGGCTGTCGTCTCTTTGCTTCTCTGGAACAGGGTATGAAATAATATCAAAAGTTCAAGCCAAAATTTTACCACTCATCCTAAAATTAAAAAAATAAAAATTGTAGCCAAATGGGTCCATTTGCTCAGAGAAAACCAAGCCAGTCTTGCTTGCTGTCACCTCTCCTAAAGCCTTAGGCAACCCTAGAACAGGAGAGAAACTTGGTTTAGACCAAGGAATCTAAAATAGAAACTACTAGATTTGCATTTGAGAGTGTCCATGACACATCCACCTGCCCTCTGGACCTGGCCAGTCTCTGGTGGGATGAAGCATGAGACTAATGGTGTTATTCAACTTCCCAGGACCTAAACATGCCAGACAGAGTCAGCAGGGCAGAGGACACGTGCAGAGGCTCAGCGATGGGGTTATTCATCAGCTCAGCAGATGACGCAGAGTGTCTGAAACCTCACTTTAGTGTCATGAAAAGAGGCAAGGACCAGCTCAGATCCGAGGAAAATGCTTTGCAAGGCCTCGACTGGGGCCATTAGACATTATTTTATAAGGAAGACACGAATCAGGTAGTTTGGAGACCGTTCAGCAAAGCACAGCTGCCTCGGTGATGAGATTTTTGGTAACATTAACACACATCTGCTCCTGGCCAGAGAAAGTTGGCTAACTCCCCTACACCACCACTTCCCACATCTTTTAAATGCCTCTGTGACTTGAGATGAAGTAAGATAGAGTCTGTAAAAGAAGGTTATCCACACCCACACTACCTTCACAGAAAGTTGATCACAGAAGAGACAACTGTTAGATCTACTGGCCGGTCAGAGGGAAAGATGGAATTTGAAGTGTTCTATTGAGAGAATTGCATGGAAGCATTGACTGAAGGGTTTGATGCCTGTCTGAATGAAGCATTTCAGAGAATTTCAGTGGGCTTTCATGAAATCACACATGCACAAACACACACGCGCACAGACAAATTCTATTCTTCCTTGCACCCAGAAAGGTTGGGACTCCGACAAGTAGCATGTTACAGACAGCAGGTGGATCCAGAAAAATCATACTATAGAAACTAACACCCACTCTTACATATTCACCTGGCCTAATAATTTTTAAGCTGTCATCTTCAATTCCCATGCCTCTCCCAACATTCTTTTCAATTAGCAGACAAGGTCTTCCCATTAAGAGAGAGTTTGTAGAAAAATATAAAATTCAAAGAGGGGAGTGGGGAGAGAAAATCATTTATTTGTAATAGGATTCCTAAGAAAGCAACTAAATATATCTATAATGTTTAAAGTGGTTATGAATAGCAGATATTTTTAAACAATTACTAGAGTCTATACACATCCTACATTTATTTGAAAAGCACATGTCAAGAAGGACTCAGGAAAGAAAGGTACCTGTGCCTTGCCCCAGTGTCTGTCTGAGTTCAGTTTACTGCCTTTGGATCTTTGTGGTCCTTTTTAATCTCACAGCTTCATATTCCTTGAAATATATAGCTAAGAAAAGCAATAAAGGAAATACAGCCAGCTCAGATCCAATACATATTATAGCACCTTCGAGCTATTTCTCTCATGTCACTGGGCACTTTGGGTCCACAGAGGCTGTGGTTGCTGCAGCCAGGAGGACATAGGCTTCTGTGCAGTCACAGATGTGCATGCATTCACTACATCTGGGACATAGCTTGCTTCCCGCATAGACCGCCCAGACAGCATCCATCCACATGCCTTTCTCACACATAGACAATCAACCTCGCTTTAAACTACCTAAATGGCACCAAAGTCTTTAATCTTGTTTGTGAGTCTTTTATTAAAGGGTGGGAGAGAGGGGCACACAAAGGACAAACAAAACACATTGGCCTAGGCAGGCTTTGAGAGACGAACCTAGTCCTGAAAGTTTAGGCACCTAGAATTAAATTATTATACAATGAGGGACTGAATGGAGAAGCGTGGTGCCTAAGCCAAAGCACTTTTCCTAAAAGACTGATGGGCTGGACTGGAAAATTAATAGGTACCTAAGGATGAAGGAGTGCCGTGGACTGTCCCACCAGACAGTGATTCCACTCGGGAGAGTCTGTCTGCTGATTACGATAGTATAAAGGACCACTGATAGTAAGTCATCATGGGATATCAGCAAAGAGTTCCTAGTGTAACCAAGGTCAATGTTTAACACTGACAGAAGAGTACCCACCCAGCTTAACCCTAACACCCCAGAGCTGATGACTTCACCCTTTTTTTGTTTGTTTGGTTTGGTTTGGTTTGGTTTGGTTTGGTTTGGTTTTTTTGTGTTTCCTTTGTGGCAGAAGTCAACTGCTTTTGAAAACTTTTTGACCTTTATCCATGACATGATTGAAAGTTGCCACTGTAGGACCCTGTACCTGTTTTCATCAGAAACATTCTTGAATTTTGGTTCATTTGCTTAGGTGTTTTCTTCTTCCTTCTCCTCTTCCCCCTCCTCCTTTCTCTCCTCTTCCTTTTCTTCCTGCTGTTGTCACTATTCCTCCTCGGTGTAAATATTCAAAAGTTCTAGACTTTTACCCCCAACAGTACTTTCCTGTGCATGACTAATCCCTGGAGGAGTCCATCCTAACTGCTGTTGAATGGCAAGCAGAATCTGTAACCATAGGTGTGCACAGTAGTGCAAAGGCCTTCAAGGGCCAGTAGACTTGAATACATTACCAGTGGGAGTTGGTTGTCTGACATCAAGATGAACACTGGGCAAAGCGTTATCATAGAGGACTGGTGATGTCCAGGTCACAGCTCTTCTTGTATCTTGCATCTTTGTTCCATACATATAGTCAAAAGGGAAGCAGGAAAGGAGCCACATTAAATTGTTCCAAGACTCTGGGTTTGTGCTTGCCTACATTGATTCCTGGGAGGACGTCATTTCAAATAGGAGGTCAAAGAAAGGGTTGGAGCTCCTCTGGTCATGAGTCCCACGGTGTGTTTACTTCCTCATGCAGTAGATTCATAGAAACAATAAGGTCACTTCCTGACCTGGAAAACGGTTCACCAAAAGATGGGAATTTTCCCTTTGGTTGCAGTTTCTTCATAATAGATATATAAATAATGAAGACCTTAGATACTGACAGGTCTCTAAAAAAACTCAGCTAGCCAAAATAGATACTAATTTTCTTAAAGCATGTTACATACACACAAACAAGAGAAAACTGAAATATCATTTCCAGAATGAAATTGCATGTGTGAATTAAGGACAGAAAACTCCTTACCAGTTAACTCAATGACTCTCCAATTCTTACCATCAGGATAAAACTGAAGGACAAAGGATGCCTTTTGGGTTTTTTAATTTTTTTAAATGCACTTTATAGTATTTCATAAGAGACGATTGTCTTAATTAAAGCCATAAAATACCAATAATGCATATATTCAGGGCTTCTGGATATAGTCAATAAACAGTCCACGGGTCATTCTGTGTGTTGTTCGTTGTAAAATGAAGTTTATCTGTTCTGTTTTTATTACTTAAACTACTGTTCTAGACAATCCTAATCAACTAAAAAAAATTTAGGTGTGTATTTTAATCAAACTTTGAAAATCAAAGAAACTACTCATTTCATGGAAGAATTCTTTATTTCCAAAGCAGCTTGTTGCATGGTTACTTTAAATAGCAAGTTCCACTATTGCACTGAAAATATTTCCTTTTAAAAATCCTAGATTATGTTTCAGGAATCCATTTGCTATGTTAAGCAAGATTCACCCACGTGGAGATTGGAATGGATGATTAGCAAACATGCCTGAAAAAATTAGGATGTGATTATGTTTTTATATAAATATATGATGTGTCTAAGAAGTTCCCTTATAAAAATGGCAAGCAGATATATAACCTGTCAATAATATCTTATACCTGTATGTGTATGCGTCCCTGGAAGGACAACCAAAAACAGCAGACTTCATGGTGTGCTGGGTGGTCAATTTCCTTTTCTGTCCAAACAGTTTCTGACTGGGGATGGTGGATTGTTCATGTATAGATATGGACAGAAGTTCTCAAGACTAAAACTCTTTAATAGTTCAGTTTGTAATGCAGTAGGAGTGAAAGTTGAGATGATGACCAAAGGGCACATAAGAGCCTAGAATAATCCACTACAGCAGGATAGCTAAGTCATTTACATAAGCCCCAGTATTAAACAGAACAACCCCACCCACCCATCATCTTAGGCTTGAACAGACAACTTGCCCTAAAGAAAAATATCTGAATGCAGAGTAGTTGACATTCCTCTAACACAGGCTGTGTGGAGGCCCAAGGTTCTCAAAGAGTCAGACTGTCCATCAAGAATAGAGAGAGCTTCTGTTGAATCCAGCAGAGTCCACCTTGGTCCCTGTACCCAACCTTGTTCTTTCAAGTCTCCATAGCAATAGCTTCCATCTTCACAATGCAGACTCAGAGAGGTGCATGGAAAATAAATATATGACTCACAAATAAGGCATGATGGCACACCTGCAATCCAAGAAGTGAGGAGGTAAAGGCAGGAGGATTGAAAGCTCCTGGCCAACTTTGGCTGCATGAGACCCTATCTCAAAAAACAAAAAACAAAACAAACAAACAAACAAAAAAAAACCCTATCCTCTTGGTTTGATGTAGCCACTGCTAGCACAAAAGAAAAGTTATATATTTTTAAAATAGAAATATTATTAGTGTTTATCCTAACATAGATATATACCCTATGAGGTATAACCTGCCTTTTAAATGTGTTAAAAGGTTTACTGCCAACCAAACCTTTTCCATGCACTATTGTACCCCATAAATATGAACATTAACTATGCCAATCAAAAGAATACAACCACTTCTAGAATTTTTAAATGAATACAGTTTGGAAAGAAGACCAAAACATATTGGAATGCCATTTTTGTGAAGGATCTTTTTAGGGGTGGCCCGGGTCTCACACAGCCTTTGTTTGCCTGCGTTCTAAAGGAGCATCTTAGCCCCTGCCTTCACCCCTCCAGACTCCAGGGGATGCACTTTAAAGTCCTCTTTGTCATTCTATGTTTGTTGTGAGCAGTTTCCTCTGGCTGGCTAGATGTACAGTGACTCCGTGTCATTTACTCTGTGACTCTGTCTGTACATAACTGGAATTCGGATGGCACCTGTACATAGGCCGTTTGGAGTGGTGTGCTTGGGTCACGTGGTCTCACTCCGATAAAGGGTTTTCTTCCATGGTCCACTGTCTGCATCCTTGTGCTTGTACTAGTGATAACTTACTGAATACACTTTATGTAACTAAGTCTTCTCAATGTAAAAGTAATAATAATAAAACAATTGACTCCTGTAAGTGTGGGGTTTTTTTTTTTTTTGCAGGGGTGGGGGCGGAGTGATCTTTACCTGCATTAAGTCTCAACACTCAGCATCTCATGAGATAAACACTCAGTGGTGGGAGTTTCACCATAGGAACCAGAAGCTGGTGTGGGGGCAAAAGAGTTGCTGTTGCTTGTATCTTTTACTTCTTAAATGTTTCCTGGTCTCACTTGACATGCCTGTGGTCATTTGTTCACTAAGAAATCTATGACTAGGAAATGAGGTTTTAATTAGATATATTAAAAACCACCAGTACCTGTTTCTGAGGTCAGTTTGCACGTCTCTTGTTATGAAAAACAGGGGGAAAATTATGCTATTCCCCTGTGATCTCAACACGTGGAAAGTGGAGGCAGGAGGATCAGTACTTCAAGGTCATCCTTGGCTACACAGTAAATTCAAAGCTAGTTCATATATGTGAGACCTTGTCTTAAAAAGACTGGAAAAGAAGATATCATGATAAATCTAATGTTTTTATATAAATATATATGGTCACCTTTTTATTTGAATATGACTAATTGACTTATAAGTTTAAATGATTTATGAATTGAGTTATTAACTCTCTCCAGCGTTTGACATACACATCTGTTTCTCTCAGATGCCTCAAAAAACAGATAGATTTACAAACCAAAATAGCAAAATCTAACTATGTCACAAGCAATTCTTACAACAAATCAAACGTAAAGGCTGTACTAAACTGGATTACCATAATAATTTTAAGACCGTTGACAGTATTAAAGCCACCTCTACCTTTAAAAGTCATAAGGCTAGGCCTAATTACACATTTCACATTTTAATGAGATTATACACTACGTTGAATTTCTTACAAACACTTTGAAATAAAAATATTGGAGTAAAATATTCCAATGATTATAAAACTGATTCCTATACTACACCAGTGTGGATTTTATGAACTTGGTTTCTTTTGTTACCTCCATATTTATATAGCATCTTCACAGGTTTTGAAAGGTCACACAACCAATGAGCAGATTTGCCATCTTGGAGCAGGTAAGATCATTGAGTCACATCCCTCACCTACCATCTAGAGATTCAACCTCCTGACATAACAGAAAGGATGGGTCTACTGGAACCACAGCTGGTGATGCTGCACTCTTGACTCTGAGCTCACTCCCCTCTCATTGCCCATGGTCCCCTCTCCTTACTTGGACCATGCTTATCAGCATCAGTTTAGTTTTAATGTCTTACTGGCTGTGTTCCGTTGGCATTGCTGGGTTTTCTATTAAAACCCTTATCCCCTCATTATGTTCTGTGAACTCAGCAGTCCCACCTGGGTTTACAGCAGATGATAGATAGATAGATAGATGGATAGATAGATAGATAGATAGGTAGATAGATAGATAGATAGATGATTGATTGATAGATGGTTGATAGATAGTTAGATATATGATAGATAATAAATAGATAAATAGGTAGATGATAAAGATAGATAGATAGAAGATAGATAGATAGATAGATAGATAGATAGATAGATAGATAGATAGAGATATATAGATGATTGATAGATGGTTGACAGTTAGATATGATAGATAATAGGTAAATGATAGGTAGATGATAAAGATAGATAGATAGATAGATAGATAGATAGATAGATAGATAGATAGCTGACTATAAAACTGATTCCTAAACCACAGGTGATACACATACATGTGTGTGCATGTATATGTATATGTACATATGTATCACATAGGATTATATTGTTTTGTAGGATTCTTTAATTTTTTCCTACCTTTTTATCCTGACCACAGTTCCAAACTTGCTACTAATGACTTTGTATCTCCACTGTACTACAAGCCTACAGACAGATGTATATAAGCAGGCTGGCAAAGACAGAGGCCAGGGGACCAGGGACCTGACCTCAAACCTACATTTCTATAGAATACTACAAAAGTGTCAAAAATAGTTATACTACAGATTACATCACTGTATACTTGGAGTTGCCTAGTCAGTGTCAGACATTCTGAGCTGAGTCATAGCCCTCTTTCTCATGTCCAGTGTCAGCCATGTTTTATCTGACTTATGCCACATACCCATATCAACACCGTGTTATCAAAGCATAAACTGAGCCTTATAACCTTCTCTTCCCAACACCTCTATCTCATAATTTTCAACATTGGCACTACTGATATTTGAAGCTGGAAAATGGCTTGGTAAATGTCATCCTGTGCATTAGGGGGTGCTTTACCCTATAGGTACCAGTTTCATTTTTTAAAAATGCTCAGACATTGCAAAATTTCTCCTAGAAATATCAGGAGGGTAGAATGAAATTGCCCCAGTTGAGAGCTGCTACTGTTCTATTTGATATAATTCCGTCCACTACCTCAAGATGTCTACACTTCAGCGAGTCCTTGCCTTGTAACCCCTGCAATAATCTTGCAGATGTTGTGTAACTGAGAACCAACTCCCGTACATACACACACAACTCCATATCCTGCCAAAATTAGAAATATTACATATTCAAGCAGGAATCTGAGTGTAGTGGTTCAGGTCTCTGAACAGCAGACTACTGAAAGTTAAGCTTTAAGACGACTCCTGCCTTGTCCCAGTCCAAGTGACCAATATTGGACAATCTTGGTTGAAAACTTTGCTGAGTCTCTGGGTTTCTCCCTGGACAGATCCTTGATTCTCTCTGAAGATTTCTACAAGCTAAAAATGGAGAGACAGCACATCCCCAAAGGCCTAACTCCAAGGTGAGACCTTTAATGTCCTGGTAGCTAGATTCTCCACTGGAGCAAGAATGAAGACCTGTTATTTTCAACACAGCTAATATGCATAACCCCATTTAAGGAAAGCTTGATTCCTACATTCCTCTCACCTCCTTGCCTCCCAAAATGAATCCCACTTCTTATAAATGAGGGATTTTTATTCTGTATTCAACACAATGATGTTTAAAAACTGTGTCCATCTTTGTATAAGAAAAATGGCAGGCTACTTTCCACAATGTTAACTTCAGTTTAGTCATGAAGCTGGTGGAATCTTTCACCAATTCCTTATGGAATACAGTTAGACCATTTCTCGCTGTTTTTATTTTATTACATTTTCACGAGGGGGAGATTTTTTTTTCCTTAGGAAATTTTAAAATAGGAAAAATGGGAACAGAAAGAATAAAGTAGGAGAGAACTCAGCCTGCACCTAAGTGGGAAGCCTGTGTCTATGTCAACATTTTTACCGAGTTTAACCTACTTAAAATCCACATTTCTACAAAACCCAGTTGATATCCTACAGGTCTAAATTTCAACAACATACATGCGCAGGCGTACACGCACACATGCATACACACATGCGTGCACACACACAAAAGCCTTCCATATAATTTTTATGGCACTATATTTCATCATAGTTATTTTAGCAACTGTCAGTTTTATTTTTATGCTAATGATTTCTTCAAACTCTGTGTCTCAACACTGTGTACAAAATGTCCTCAGTATTAAAATAGTGAGCTTTTAAAAAAAAAAATCAAATTGGGAGGTGGACTAGAGAGATGGCTCAGTGGATAAGAGCACTGATGTTCTTCCAGGGGTCCTGAGTTCAATTCCCAGCACCCACATGGTGGCTCACAACCATCTGTAATGGGATCCAATAACTTCTTCTGGTGTGTCTGAAGACAGTAGCAGTGTACTCATATACATAAAATAAATAAATCTTTTTTAAAAAAAACAAAATTGGAATTTAAATATGCTTTATTAGTAAACCTGATTCCAAAGTCAATTTCTCAAGACTGTCATGACATGTTATTTGACTGTCAGAGGCCCATTAAGGGAAGCAAGGAGTCAAAAGATGGTGAACAAACACATGAGCCCTTTCTCCAGAATTCATTCCCAAGAGCTCTTTCTCCAGAATTCATCCCCAACAGATCTAAATCACAAAATTCAGTAAATATTCTACATATTTTTCCTTAAACCCTGAATATTTCCTTATCCCTTTGGAGTCAGCCTCAGGGGCTGGGTAAATCCTTTGAGAACGAGATTTATCCTATTCTGAAAGAGAAGTTTATTGTAGATAAACTTTCTCCTCCACCATACCTAGGAGAATCGTGTCCTTTCCTTTCCTTTTTATTTCCTTTTTTCAGACTTTACCCTCAAAACCTTTTTCCCTTAAACTGCCTCTTGTCAGGTGTGTGGTCACAGCAACAAGAGAAGTCACTGCTACCATCCCTAGAGGGAGAGTGGTACCAACTGAGAGCCTAGAGGGCAGTTTGCAAGCTTCTCTAACTTCAAGGCTCTAGGTGGATCTTTGGAGTTATTAGCATTCAAAAAAAATGGCACTTTCTCATTTATATCGACTCATTCGGAGAGGACACAAAACTGAGAGTGGAGGGAGGTGTGCACTAGCTCTCCCAACAAGATTTATAAAAGTATACCACAGGTCTTTGTTCATGCAAAAGCTACTGTTGGGAAGCAAGGCTGTCAAGAGCTTTCTCAGAAGCCTTGATGAGTGGACAAAGGGAACACTGGATTTGTGCCATAGCCCAGGGCCAGACTTGGAAAGGTCTCATCTAAGGCTGGAGCCAGGGTGTCAAAGGAGTTAAGGTTTAGTTTTCCCCATGAAGAGACCGGAGATGTCAACCCCAAGGTCACTGAGATATTGTATCCCTTTGTGCAACACTGCTTGATTAGCTTCTTGCTCACTTGGCCCCAGTGCATAGTGGCTTTCTGCTGACTCTGTCCAACTTTTCCCTGTGTAAACTACATACAAGATGCTGTGCTTCTTTTTTTTTTTCTTTTTTTAGATATTTTCTTTATTTGCATTTCAAATGATATCTCCTCTCCCAGTTTCCCCTCCAAAAAAAAAACAAAAACAAAAAGCGACAACAACAACAAAAAAAAAAACCTGTTCCCCCCACACACACTCACCAACCCATATTCTCCCACTTCCTGGCCCTGGCATTCCCCTACACTGGGGCATAGACCCTTCACAGGATCAAGGGCCTCTCCTACCTTGATGACCAAATAGGCTATCCTCTACTATACATATACTGCTGGAGCCATGAGTCCCACCGTATGTATTCTTTGGTTGGTGGTTTAGTCCCTGGGAGCTCTGAGGGTACTAGTTAGTTCATATTGTTGTTCATCCTAAGGGACTGCAAACCCTTCAGCTCCGTGGGTCCTTTCTCTAGCTCCTTAATTGGGGACCCTGTACTCAGTCCAATGGATGGCTATGAGCCTCTACTTCTTTATTAGTCGGGCACTGGCAGAACCTCTCAGGAGACAGCTATATCAGGCTCCTGTCAGCCAGCACTTGCTGGCATCCACAATAGTGTCTGGATTTAATAAACTTGCTTAGTAAGACTTCCTGACCCTGAACATAGTCCTTACATTTCCCACAGACATAATTCACTTTTAAATTTCAATTGCAACAATTATTACTTCTTTGTGAATTTCATATTTTGATCATAGTCACACTTTTGCTCACCTCTTCACTTACCCAACCCCATTCATTACCCATAGAACTTTGTGTACTTTTTTTCTAATCCTGCAAGACGTATTTATCCTGCCCAAATATTCATGGACATATGGCCTTCCACTGGATTGTGGTCTACTACTGCCTCTCCCTCTCCAAGCAGATAACAATTGACAATTGAGCCACATCTGCCAAGTGGTGTCATATGCCCACCTCCCCTATCTATGCTGAAGTTTGCTCTGGTGTGGGCTTGCTTGGGCTTTGCACATCTTATGACAATAGTTGTAGGTTCTTAGGTTCAGCTCCCCTGTTATTTTCAAAGAATAACGTTTCTCCCACCTCTTACACTCTTTTCTGCCCCATCTCCCTGGTTCCTGAGCTGGTCCCATCAGCAATGGTTCCTGAGCTTCAAACAACTGATTTCTTGTTAGCTATGACACGACATGCAAAACTTGTAAAAGAGAAGAAAGTAGCTACCTGGGCATTTCTCCCTTTGCTAAAGTGACATGTCACATATAGAAATGAATATAACCCCTGGAATACAGTAAGATATAGTTCAGGAAGAAAGCTCTGAATACTGAGCTTTCTAGGTTTATAAAATATTCTCCCAAAACTTCAATTAGAAAGGTCTCTAAAATAATTTTCTCCATTTGCCCACTAGAAGCTTAACATCTACTGGATGCTTCACAAGTAGTTCTGGCCATTGCTGGCCATGCCTTCTTCATCTCCTGTGGAACATTCTGGATATCTCTGGCTAATAGCAAGTCTTTCATACAGAAACTCAAAAACCTGTCTTTCTGAAGTGTTTGTTCAGTGCTGCAGGTAAGAGTATCGCTTTGGAGTTGAGTTGCCTGGGCTCACTGCTTTCTGCTATAGTCTAGGAATAGGAACTCTTCTTTGTTTCCAGGATGTTTGTAAATGCTTATGGCTGTGCTGAGCACAAAATAATGATTTGAGTCAGGCAGTGGTGGAGCACACCTTTAATCCCAGCACTTGGGAGGCAGAGGAAGGTGGATTTCTGAGTTCGAGGCCAGCCTGGTCTACAGAGTGAGTTCCAGAACAGCAAGAGCTATACAGAGAAATCCTGTCTCAAAAGAAAAATAATAATGATGATGATTTGATAATGATGGCTACCATTATTATTCCGTTCTTGAGACTATGTAACTTTTCCAGTCTCTAATTGGTCAGGTCTGATTGCCTCACATATAGCATGTGTTCAAATGCCCACACAGATCTAGATCATAAAATATGCACCAGAGCTAAGCTGGAAAGGGAGGGCCCTGGGCATTTCTCAGCTGTTCTCTGTGTATTATCTCTTAAAAATCATGTCTCTCTAGCTGTCTCCTAAGAGGCTTTGACAGTGCCTGACTAATACAAAAGTAGAGGCTCACAGCCATCCATTGGACTGAGTACAGGGTCCCCAATGAAGGAGCTAGAGAACTGACCCAAGGAGCTGAAAGGTTTGCAGCCCCTTAGGAGGAACAACAATATGAACTAACTAGTACCCTCAGAGCTCCCAGGGAATAAACCACCAACCAAAGAGTACACATGGGGGGACTCATGGCTCCAGCAGCATGTGTATAGCAGAGGATGGCCAAGTCGGTCATCAATGGGAGGAGAGGACCTTGGCCTTGTGAAGGTTCTATGCCTTAGTGTAGGGGATTGCCAGGGCCAGTAAGCAGGAGGCGGTGGAGTGGTGAACAGGGGGAGGGAACAGGGGATTGTTTTAGTTTTAGGGGTTTTTTTTCTTATTTTATTTTATTTTTCTTTTTTCTTTTGGAGGGAAACCTGGGAAAGGAAATATTGTAAATAAAGAAAACATCTAATAAAAAAAAAGAAAATGTATAGAAAAAAATTATGTCTCTCCTTACAAATAGAGTCCAAGCTTTTGAAGACATTGAGATAAGAGTATCAGGTCCTTCTATAATTTAACTGTCTGAGAGTATATGTGATTTTAATTCCAAACAAATCTCCCTTTATATTTAAAAATTACATCCTTTATATATTAAATTTTATGCAGTATATGTTAATCATACCCTTATACCACCCCCCAGTTTCTCCAGGATCTTCCCAAGTCTCTAACCACCCAACTTCATGTATGCCTTCTCTCCCTGACCCAAGTAAAAAGTGATAACCAAATAAAAACAAACAGAAAACAAATAAGACAAAGATGCCAAAACAAAACAAAACACATACACACATACACAGAGTTGACCAACTATTCCTGAGCATAGGGTCTGCCCTGGAGTGTGATTTATATACCCAGTGGCACTGCATTGTAGAAAACTTATTTTCTTTTGCTATCAGGTATCAACTGAAAATAAGCTTCTTGCTTAGGGGTGAAACCCATGTCCACTTCCCACTCTCAGTGCTGAGACCCTACTTGTGCAGTCTTGTACATGAGTCCATAGTCTCTGTGAGTTCATATGTACATCAGCCCTCTTGTGTCTGCTGCTTCCTGGGAGTCATTCACCACCACCTCTGGTTTATAATCCTTTTACCTCCTCTTCTGCATAGACTCCTGAGCCTTCGGGGGAGGAGTTTGATAAAGACATAACCTTAGGGATGAGAGTTCCAGAGTCTCTCACTCTCTGCACATTGTTCAGTTATGGGTCTCTAGGTAAATTATCATCTACTATAAGAAGGAGCCTCTCTGATGAAGGTTGAGCAAGCCCTTGCTGTATGGATATAGCAGTATGTCATTAAGTTTTTTTGATAGCTATGTTCCATTAGCAGAAAATAGTAGCAGATTTCTCTCTAGGATCATGACCTATCTAGTCTCAGATTCTTGACGTATCTAGTCTCAGAGCGTTGGAGTGGGGGACACTCTTTGCAAATGCCACAGTCAACAGAGTGTTGATCCTTGTGAGGCAGGAAGGAAGTTCAATTCAACACCACTCAGTAGCCAGTGTTAGTTCAATCTTCCTCAAGAGTCTGACACCAGCAGCTTATTTTAGGCATATTTAAGTACAGCACAGTTTGGAAAAAAAGTTTTCTGGTGATAATTAATTCACTTCTGTGTGCACACTAAAGTTTAAGGCATGGCTACATTGAAACTCTTTGTAAAGTACATGTGACCTCTTTAAGAAAATCGAGTTCTACAGACTGACTACATGTGATATTTTAAGGGTCTGGGGAAGGATCTGGTGTAGTCTCAAGTCATACAGATAGGCCATATAGATAGGTCATAAAGGTCACCAGGCTATAGACTACATCCAAACCCATTTGTAAAGCA
The DNA here is from genome assembly GCF_008632895.1 of Mastomys coucha. NCBI lineage: Eukaryota > Metazoa > Chordata > Mammalia > Rodentia > Muridae > Mastomys > Mastomys coucha. Next base: position 46,748,920 of record NW_022196900.1, on the reverse strand, counting down.
CATGTCACTCTTCCATAAGGATGTGTTCTGTAAATTAACTGAGAAACAGTGCTCAAGATAAGGATCTGGGGAGTATGACTGAGATTAGCATAAAGGTTTTGGGGACCTGGATGTGACCTGGCCATACAAAAGCACAGAGGTCACCAAGCTATTAGCTTTATCCATTCCCAGCCTTCTGGGTAGGGCACAGGTTATACATCTCTTCCTTTGAATGCTAAACCTGTGTATTTAACATTCTTGGCTTCTGTGGTGCTTTGTTGGAAGCACAAGGACCTCATGCCCTCTAATGCCCTCCACATTTACACACCTTACCTATGTCGGGTCTGGGTTCCATCTCATGAAACAGGCTTTAAATCCAATCAGAAAGTGGCTGGTTACTCTCATAACTTGTGTGCCACTATTACACCAGTACATCTTGCAGACAGATTGTTGTTGTAGGTTTGTAGCTGAGTGATATAGATGATTTCTTTTCTTCTCCAGTAATATTCAAAGTACCTTATAGCATCCTGAATGCTAGTCAGGGGGGGAGAGGGCTGAATCTTCTAATTGAGTACCAACTCAGTTTCTCCATGTTCAGTGACAAAAGTAAGTAGTGTCTTCAGCTGGGGGGGGGGGGCGGTTACCATCAGATTGTATAGGGTTACCAGTAGTAGCCTTGGAAATAATCTGTGATGTTTGAGAGTTCTCTGGGACCACTTTGGTCAATGACTCAACAAGATATAGCCTGTTCCTGGCACCGAGGGCTTTACTTGGTGGCATATGTTGTTTAATTGGGACATTGTCTCCCCTATCATATTGTGACTCCACTTAAATTCCTTTTAATTAAGTATATGCTTTAGGAAAGTTCTACAGTAGTGTTTCTATAGAAATTTTCAAAAAGTGATAGTGGTCCCTTCCTTCCCATCCTTTCCCCTTTCTTTACCCTACCCTCCATACCCCTCTGTTTAACTCTCCTATTCCAGTTTCTCATTTATCTCTTTGCAACACTATATTCTATTTCTCCCTCCTTGGAACATCCCTTCCTCCCCACCCCAACCCCCAGGTCCATTACTAGCTACCTAACCTCTGTGAATATTCTAATTGAAATACCCATCTCTAAAGCTTAAGTTCTAATACCACATACAAGAGAAAACATGCAAAATTTGTCTTTAGGTGGATCTGACTTACCTTACTCAGGATGACTATTTCTAGCTCCATCCACTTACCTGAAATTTTCTTAATAGCTGAATAATTGTATTGTCCATTGTATAAATGTACCACATTTCCATCATCCATTTATCAGTCAGTAGACATCTAGGCTGTTTCCAGTTTCTGTATATTATGAGTGGAGTAGAAATGAACACTGGTGAACAGTATCTCTATGGAGAGATATAGAGGTCTTTGAATATATGCCTAGGTCTTATGGTAGATTGGTTTTCAGCTTTTGGGGGAAATATACAGACTGGTTTCCTTAGTGACTATATCTGCGCTCCCGTCAATAAGGAATAAGTATTCTCCTCTGAATCTTAACCATCATGTGGTGTTACTTGATTTATTAATCCTGGCCATTCTGACAAAGGTAGGATGGAATCTCAAAGTAATTTGCATTTCAGTGGTGGCTAAGACTATTGAACACTTTTAAGTGTTTCTCAGCCATTTGTGTTTTATCTTTTGAGAACTCCGGTCAGTTCTATATTTTATTTTTAAATTGGATTGTTTGCTTTCTTGATGCCAGGTTTGGGGGGTTCTTTATACGTTTTAGATATTGAACTTCTATCAGATATATAATTGGTATGGATTTTTCCCATTCTGTAGCTGTTGCTTTGCTTGAATGATAGCGTTCTTTGCTGCCTGTGGACCAGGATGTAAAACTCTCAGCTCCTCCCCAGCACTGTCTGCCTGCACACTGCCATGCTTCCCACCAAGACAATAATGGACTAAATGTCAAACTGTAAACTACCCCCAACTAAATGTTTTTCTTTATAAGAGTTGCCATGGTCATGATGTCTCTTTGTAACAGTAGAATCCCTGAGACAATCTAATTGAAGATAAAAAGATAGAAAATGTAGTTAACACTGGGCAAATTCAGAGAATCATAATAACATGCTCTTAAAACCTATCAAACTAAAGGTATTGACATCATCTACTATCACTTGTGAGGACCAATATGTGATTTTTGCTATAGTAGTGCTTCTTATATGAACTTGGATGGTCTTATGTTTGGTGTGTAGATAGTTTAGAACTGCAACATCCTCTTGGTGGATTTTTCTTTGAATGAGTTTGTAGTGTCCTTCCTTATCTCTGATTATTAGTTTTCATTTGAAGTCTACTTTGTCAGATATTAAAATAGTTATAACTGGTTCCTTCTTAGTTCCATTTGGTTGGAACACTTTTCTCCATCCTTTTATCCTAAGGTGATGGGTACCCTTCAAGGTGAGGTGGATGCAACAGAAAGATGAATCCTGTTTTCTAACCCAATTTCTTAGTCTTTGTCTTTTTATAGGGGAATTAAGACCACTAATATTGACACTTATCAATGAGCAGTGCTTATCAATGCTTGTTATTTTGTTGTGGAGGTAGATTTTTTCCTCTTTTAACTGTTTTTTTAATTATTTTTAATTAAATATTTTTATTAATTGGGATAAGTCATTGGTCTGGTTAGAGGCCTCTGGCTTCTGCTACACTATCAATACTGAGTCTTCCCCAGGGCTTGGTTGCCCTGTCCATGTAGATCCTGCAACTTTGAGTCTGCAGGACTGTCCCCTTCACTTGCTCCAGCAGTCCAAAGATGGGATGAATGTTGGAATAGGCCAACTCAGAGCCTTTGATCTGGGCCTGGGTGGAAGCTGAGCTGTTCAGCCCCCAGCTCTCCTTTGCCCACACCACAAGAGCCAGCTCTTCCCTTTGCCCAGGCAAGGACTAGGGACAGCTCTCCTACTTTCATGTTCTCAGGGCCATCTCACCCACCTGCTGCAATTGGTATGGGGAGAGGAGAACAGGACTAGGGGCAGGGCATCGCAGCTGTGCCCCTGCCACCACAGAGCAGATGAGCAGTGGGGCCGTCTCTCCCAACTATGGTAGCTGGCAAGGGGCAGTGTTCGTTCACCCACACTCCTGCCACCAGGGCCAGCTCTACTGTGCTGCCCAGGCAAGATGTTGGGCCTACTCTCCCAAGTATTTCAGCTGTGAAGGGGTAGGGACAACTCTCCTACAATCACTCCATCAAGGCCAACTCTCCTCTACCCACACCACCAGAGCCAGCTGTCCCATGCTGCCCAGGCAAGGGATGGGGCCAGCTCTCCTGAGTGTGATGGCCATCAAGAGACAGGACTAGCTCTCCCTTCGCAGGTGAGGGACAGGGCCACCTCAGCAGTTGCTTGGACACCAACATAGCCTCAGGCACCAGCATAGGCCTAGATGTCACCATGGCCTCAGGTAGCAATGCCAGCCACTCAGATCAGTATGTTGCTTGGTGGCAGCATAGCCTTCAGACATCCACATAGTCTCAAGAGGCAGACCAGACCATCGACATATACACACCCTTTGGTGGTAACTTGTGCCACAGACATCAGCACAGATGGCTTTGGTAGAGCCACAGTCCCAGTCATGGCCCTTGGTAGCAGCCCAGGCCCAGGCATCACCATGGTCCCAGGTGGTTGCACAAGCCCCTCATATCCACCTATTCCTTACCACCTTCAAGTCTCCAGTTCCACGTCTTTCCATAGGGCACAAACCTCTGGGTTTTGCTTTCTGTCACACCTCTTCACTCCATACTACCTCTTTTCCATCTCTCAGTCACTTATTCTTTCATCAAAGTGGTGCCTGCCATGGAGCCCAGGACAAGGGCTTGGGTGTCTCCTGCTATTTGGGGATTATTTATTTCTTGTGTCCTCTTGAGTGCAGTTAACCTTCTCTTCAGACTGACGTTTTCCTTCTAGTGTCTTCTGTAGAGCTGGATTGGTGAACAGAAATTACTTAAATTTGTTTTTATCATGAAATGTTTTTCCTTCTCTGTCAATTCTGATTGACATTTTTGCTGTGTATAGTAATCTGGGCTGGCATCTGTGGTCTCTTAGAGTTTGTAGAACATATGTCCAGGCCTTTCTGGCTTTTGAAGTCTTCATCAAGTCTTTTTTTTTCCCCCTTGCAGCTTTTATTATCCTTTCTTTGTTCTGTATCTTTAGTGTCTGTTTTTATTATTTTGTACCATAAGGAGTTTCCTTTCTGGACCTCTCTATTTCGTGTTCTGTATGCCTCTTATATCATGACAAGCATGTCTTTACATTGGAGAAATTTCTTCTATGATTTTGTTTAAAAATATTTCTGTGCCTTTGCCCTGGTGTTTTCATACCATGTCAGATTTCCCAGGTATTTTGTGCCTGTGTTCTTTTAGATTTAAATCTTCTTTGGCAGAGCTATTTCTCCTACCTTATCTTCTGACCTGAAATTCTCTCTTCTATACCGTATAGTCTGTTAGTGAAGATTACTTCTGAGCATATTATTTCAGTTCCTGAGGCTTTCATTTTGAGTTTTATTTAAGATTGGCTTTTCTTTAGCAATTCTATTTCTCAGTTAAATTCTACATCCATGTCTTGAATTGTTACCACTATTTTATTCAACTGTGTTTTCAGTCTTCACTAAGGAATTTGTTGATATCCTCTGTAAGGTCTTTGACCATATTCCTTATTTTTTAAAAAATATTTAATTATTTATTTTATGTATGTGAGTACACCTCAGACACACCAGAAGAGGGCATCAGCATACACTGTTACTCTCCTCAAACACTCAAGAAGTGGGCATCGGATCCCATTACAGGTGGTTGTGAGCCACCATGTGGTTTCTGGGAATTGACCTCAGGACCTCTAGAAGAGCAGTCGGTGCTCTTAACTGCTGAGCTATCTCTCCAGCCCCATGTTCCTTATTTTTATTTTTGAAGTCTTTGAAGCTATATTGCTTTCCTTGGGGCCTATTACAATATTGTTGCTGGCTTTGGAAGGAAGCGCATTGTGTTGAGATTTCATGTTTGTGTTTTTGTGTTAGGAACAAGGCATCTAGAGGTGTGGCATTTGAGGTATTTCTTGATATAGATATCTGGTATCATCTTTGATAATGGGCATTCATGGTTTGTGGCTGCTGTTGCTCCAATTTGGGTCTTAGCTAAGTGTGGTGGATGTGTGTCCCTGAGTCCCATACAGTATGGTGGCTTTGAGTTCCTGGTAGAGAGCTATTCTGTGGGTCCAAGGGAAGTCACAAAAGAATGAAATACTAGAAGGAAATACTGAAAAGGGCAGCAGGAAAGAACAAGGCAGACCTTGAGTCCAAACCAAGGAACCAAGAAAATTAGCCTTAGTGGTACAATACTATGAAAATATCCCTTATATTTTAAGAAACTGGAACTTTTCCTGGATCTCACAGCCAGAGTTCTTAATACATCTTGAAGTCACTTAAAACTTAAGACTGAAAGCCAGGCAGTGGTGGCACACTCCTTTAATCCCAGCACTTGGGAGACAGAGACAGGAGGATTTCTGAGTTAGAGGCCAGCCTGGTCTACAGAGTGAGTTCCAGGACATCCAGGGCTACACAGAGAAACCCTGTCTCGAAAAACCAAAAAAAAAAAAAAGACTGCTATCCCACTGTTTGTATAGGAGAACAATGAACAATGTAACAACCAACCTTATTTACCTTGGATTTCCCAGTACTCCACTTTTACAACCTAAACTGATACATAGCTGTAAACTTAAATTATGTACTATCCCATGCCCCTGACCCAGAACAATAAATGTATATCATTTGCTGAAAGCAGCAAAAATAGAGGTTGAACACAGCATGAATGGATAATGTTCTACACAACATTTGGATATCAGTTAATAAACATTGCTATTTGTAGTACTGTTTGTTATCTAGGTCAATTGGAGCCAGTGATTTAATCCCTTATAAACTCTGTTAAAGATTTCTGTAAAGTATCCCATTCCTTCTCCATGTGATGCTTTCTGTGTTGTTCAATAAATACAGAGCAAGCTCTTTGTCAAACACAGATTCACAAGACAGCCTTCAGGCAGGCACAGATTCAGACTCATAAAACACACAACAGACAGACAAAGGGTGGAAAACAAAGGAGCATGAAGTAGAGAATTCAGATCTGGATTTGCTCTTGGCTAAATGACACCAAGAACAAGTATTTCAATATCCTTTTTTTTGTTCGTTTTTGTTTTTGTTTTTTCTTTTGTTTTTAATATTCCTCCTTATAATTTGTTTTGTCAGGGAAATTGTCACAGATAAAAAAAATCTGACACAGCAGGTAACAGTATCCATTTTATGTAATATAAATAAATAAATAAACTTTAGATGTAATGATCCCCTAAACATGTAATAATCCTAAAGCAACCACTTAAGATATGAAGTGACATATATTTTAATACACTTCATTAAGGCTTGATTGTGCATGCATGTAATTGCCTTGGTTCACAGGCCAGCCCCGGCTACAGAGTAGAACGGTGTCTCAAAGGAGATGGGGATAACTTAAAACCAATAGATGTGTTAAAATGATATTGTAAGAAATGCTGAAATAATCCAAAAGTGGCTAAGAATGGGAAGAAGGTGTAATAACTTTTATTCACTGGTTGTAGTTGTAGTCTCAGAAGTTTACTGCTGAATAAGCTCATCCTTTCTGGTTTTCTGAGCTTTGGCTGCCTTGTTCAACTCAGTTGTTGTGGCTCAAACTCTCTTCAAGCTGACTGATTCAAAGTGGCTTCTCTCAACTTCTGACTGAATTGCTCTGCTTGGCCCCAATCTAACAAATCTGACAATCTGTTCTAATCTTCTGGCTCCTTCTCATTCTCTGGCTTGTTCTTTCTCTTACCTCCTTAATGTGACACCAAGTTACTGGTTAATTACGAATGCATTTAATGCTAATTACTAATGAACTTATTCTACATGCCCTGGTATGTTAAAGAGCTCAGTAGTGAGTCAGATCATAACAGTTTCATCACATTAGCAGCAGTGAGCAGCATCACAGAAGCCAGACCCTAAGCCTTGCCCCGTTCTGCACTGCCACCATCCAGGCACAGGATGACACTCAGGAGGGGAATGAGCCTTGTGGATTTTACACTTGGATTTTGGTTTGTTACTCACATAAGATATTTTCTCCTGTCTTTATCATCTACATGGAGTTTGTGAAAGGGGAGTGTAAGAAGAAGCAAACAAAGGCACTAAACAAGAATAATCAGATAATGGGAAAACAGAAGCATCCAGAAACTTAATCGCAATGCCTTGATTTCTATCATCCAAAAATAGGGAATTTGATAAAAGAAAGCATCTGCCTCAAATATTAATAGTGTCCCATTTAAATGTGACAATATGTAGTGTTTAAATCTAGCCCATAATAAACTCTTAAATATTTGCTTTTAAAAAACTCTACTGCTGCACAAGCCTGCCTACTTTAAGTTCAATCCCAGGAATAATGTAAAGGTGAACAAGAATCCACAGTGTTGGTTCTGACATCCATGACTACACCATGGTATGTGTACACCCACATATACATATCATATACACATACACACATACACACACACACACACACACACATACACATGCATGCCCCCACATAGCATACATGTGCATTAATATAATAAACAACTTTTTAAATTCCACTACTAAAATCTAGATACCACAAGACAAACAAAACATTGCTAAGAGGTGTAAGTCTGGACTGATCATGTTCTCAAACATGATCTACTCATATTGATCAGCATATCTTGTTATGATGAAATTCTCTAGGTTTAGGGCCCCAAGCCAGCTGGCCACTACTAATATTCACAGTCTCTTTCTCTATTTCAGCAATGTTTGCTCATACATTCATCTTCCTAAGTTCACAGAGGGTCAAGATGAATTAGTCTACAGACCTTATCCAAAGTTCCCCTGTGATTCTCCAGAGACCTCAGGACTTGGCAACTACTGAAGCTTGTCTGCTATGATTTTAATCATCTTGTTTCCCTCCCCAGCTTTGCTCCCTGACTGATACCGATAGTGGTTTTAATTTCTTTGGGACACAAACTCTTTTCTAGACAGAAAATACTCAAAATGCATACTGAGCATGTCTAATAGTTCACAATCATTTCTCAAGTCACTTCTGATGCCACATCCATCCTTCCTTCTCCTTACTCTCCTAAATAACTAGTCTCTTAGTAATGCTTAGTTTTTTCAACATGCAGCTTTCACTACTCTTAAATATTTCTTGATATCTGGGGCTTTAGCTCAACCTTAGGTACTTACCTAGTATGCCCAGTGCCTGGTTGTTATTCTCAACATCATAGAAAGGGAAGCAGAAAGGATGGAGAGCTAACTTAGTAAGTAAAGCATTTGATATGTAAACCTGACACCCTGAGTTCAGACACCCAGAACACATGTAAGACCTGGACACAGTAGCATACACATCCGTAGTTCCTGTTAACACCTACAAGAAGGTAGGCAGAGACAGCACAATCTCCAGGTCTCAGCCAGGTAGCCAAGCTTATACAGAAATGAACAGGAGATGCTCTTTTCTCAAACAATGTCGGAGATGAGTACCCACATTAAAGGCTGTCTTCTGATCCCCATATGCACACCAATACATATGGATGCCCTCATTGACACACACAGACATATCGTACACATACACCCCCACACACACATGGGGAGAGACTAGGAGGAGGAAGAGAATACTTATTCAACTTGGTAAACGAGTGAGTAAACAAGAGTGACCCACTTAAGTAATTTTTACTAGCATTTTAGTTACTTGTATGTAGGGCAATGGACTGTACCAGTAAATTTAGTAAGGTGGCATAGGTCCAAGACCCCGGCACTCAGGCACCCACCTGAGACAGTAGGCATCTCCCTGTTCCCTACTAGATTCCTGGCCTGGAACAATGTGACTCCACTCCCCACATCGGTCACATAGCCCAGAACAGAGTTTTCCATGCTGATGAGTTATCTAGAGGCCCTGAGGGTTTAGCCAATAAGCTTTCCTTCCTGGATATTCCTTCCTGCAAAAGGTATTTAATCTCTGGTTCATCCTGAGAAGGTGGTATGCACCCATTTTCCATAATGAACAACCAATAAACAGTTTGGAATCAAGGACTGTCTCTTTCATCAAGGACCACATGGGGAACAAGGAGAAGGCCTTCGACTACTGAGCTGTCCTGTCTGTGCCTCCCACAGAAGGCCCTTCTCTACCCCCAGACAACTGCTGCCAAGCTACAGACAATCGCCAATGAGCTAAGTCGCAGTTCCCATTCCCCCTGCCCCAGGCTCATTGTAGTCTTCACCCCCAAGGTCCCCAACTCCATTCCCAACTCCTCGAAACCCAGCTGCATCTGGATGTCCAGGAGTTTGGGAGCCCCGGTCCAAGCCTCATCGCGGGTCCATGGACCCCCAACTCTTTGTTTCCAACTCCTCTGTACAGTTTTCCAGCAGTGACTGGATGCCTGGGAGTCAGGGAACCCCAGCTCCAGCCTCCTACATCTTAAGACTGTTTTCCCACCCCCTAAGCATTATCTCAGTGCTTCCCTAAAGCCCAGCACCCTACAGCAGCAGCACAGGGTAAATGTGGTCAGGTGTGCTCCTCACATTTCGCCTTCCCAGCTGCACTTCCACACCCCAGCAGCTGGGTAGAATGCAGAACCACATTTGTAAAGGAAAAAATAATTATTAATAGCTTACATATTATTTCAGTATTCCCTTAGCATTTATTTACACTGGCAATTGGTTGTCATTAGCAATAATCAACATGTAGAAGTGACATTAAAAAGTATGCTGTGGTCAGTGTCTAGAAGTCTTTAACACTGGCTCCCTGTGCCTATTTCTGTGTAATCATGTGCCACTTTTCAATGACTCTAAATCCAAGTGTACACAGTGACATCATTATACTACTGCTCTTGGGGATTGTTGGAAAGATTTAGTGAGTTCACCTAGCACACTGCAGACTCAGTGAGAACTACATGTTAATTCTCTCCTCCTACCTCGTGTGATGAATAAGTTACGTAACCTCTCAATGATTCTGAAACCATCTTCACTGGTACATCACAATGCCTTCTAAGCTGGGTGACTACAGGGATCCCAACTGTGTTTGTCTTGTACTTGTAACAATCCTGCACACTTCAGAAACTATCAATCACATCCAGGGATACTACTGATCATTCCCACCTCTCTCCATTGAGAACATCCAAAGCAACTGACAAATCTGAAGTCTAGCCCAGTCAGTAACCACAATCCGGAGATAGTCCATTTCTATCTGTGTCAGGCTCATCCAGGGCATTAGGCACTCTGTACTCATCAAGCTCCCAGGATCCAGGGAGCATAGTGATTTGTACACACTAACGCTGCTCAGCCAGTCTTGTCTTTAGGGCCTATTGTATGACAAAACTTTTCATGGGGAGATGAAACACGAATTTCTACCCACCTAAGATAGGGAGCCCATGACAGACCACCTAAGTCCAAGTTGATGTACCAATGAGTTTTGTTGGGGTTAGTTACAGGAGTATGGGTGTAAGTAACCCACTTACAGGAGCAGAAATGACTCAAAGGCAGCTGCATCACCAAACCCCACCCCAGCAGAGGTCACAGATCACAAAAGCTGGGAACCTGTAGCGCACTGTGCAACCTGCAGGCAGCTCAACAGATTAAATGTCCTTTCCAAGTGCCTCTGTTGTAAACCTTTTTAGGCAACTTCCCAAACCCATGTGAGAACTGCAGACTACCTCTGTTAAGGAAGGCCATACAAAGTGTTGGGAAATTAAGAAAAAGGTTAAGAGTCCCATCAGCTAAGGGTCTTTATTACCATAGGAATTACAGCTGGCTCTGGGAAGCAGGTGTCCTGAAGTTTCTCCAGGTAATGCACAGAATCCTATGTTGTGTGCTTTCAGCAACAAATGTGGGGTTCCACCAGGTAAGGTACAGCCCTAGAGTGTAGAACCATCTGTTCTGGACTGCACAGACTACAGAAGCAGATGGCTATCAAGTACAGCCTTGAACCAGAGTAAGCAGCTGGCCTGCCTGAGCTGGTAATTCCAGCTCTTCCACTTAAGCACTGGGCAGCCGGACCATCACTATGCCTCACTTTCCCTGTGTGTAAACTCTAATCGTTTTATGTGTTTCAATCAGCTGGTGTTCACTGAAAGCCTCCTAGAACATTGCCTAGGGTGTGGCAAGCCGCACATACTACCTAGAAATAGTTGCTGTAAACAGGAATCTCTGTGCCACATGCCTGGGGGGATAGGGGGGTGGGCTGACTTCATCTGGGGGTCCAGAGAAGGGATGGCCTCTGAGGTGCAGCGGAAAAATGAGAGGTCTGAGAAAAGGAAATATTTATTCCCAGCAATAGATGGGGAGCACGGTTCAGTGTGGTGAGAAGGGGAGGCAAATAGGAAAGGTAGAAATAGAGGCCAAAAGGGTGGCCAATACCACATCAGAGAGGAAAGCAAACTGGGATCTCCCCTGCCACCAAAAGCTCTTCACCAGCAGGGGACACGGAGAAAAGAAATGGCTAGGGTTTGCTTCAGAATAATTTAGGGGTGTAAGAAGAGTCTGTGGACTGCCCATTGCTGAGGAGGGTGATGTGTGTGTATACAAGGGTTCACTGGGGTTCACTGCCTGTGTTGGGCAGAAACTTTTTATTCTTCACTAATGTCTTTAAAGGGTAGCCCTTTTTCTATTTAATCTATGTGTATGTGTGGAGAAGAAAGCACATGTGTGTGGGTGTTCACGGGGACCCGAGAGGGCATGGGATCCTCTCTGGAGTTACAGGAAGTTGTAGGTCAACCTACATGGTAAGAAGCAAACTCTGGTGCTCCTCGAAAGCAGCAAGCTCTTTAGAATGAACTACCCTCTGGATCTATTGTCCCTGCCCCCCTCCCTGTCCCAGTTGCTTTGTGCTTGCAAAAATCTTGGCTCTGCCAAGGAGATTTTTCTTGTTCTAGACTGGTGTTCTTTCCTGGGGACACCAGAGCCTTCATCTCTCCAGCGCTGCCCCCCACCCACCTCTGTGCTCCCTTCATCCCCACTCCACTCTATCTCCCACCCCTGTCAATATTCTTTGTACTTCAGTTTGGTTTTGACAGGGGAGGAGGAGATAGGAGATGCCTGGAGAGAGGAGCCAGGGAAGCTAAACACAGAGAGACACCCCCTATGTCAGCCAGATACCTCCCATTTCTGCTCTCCTGTCTGGATGCTGGTGACCAACTTGGGTATAAGTATTCTTAAGATAGTGCCTTTTCTGTACCCAGAATTTGACAATAATTTTGAGGGGACATTGCTAACTGATTTGGCCACACCAGTGCAAGTGATCCCCTGGCTTCCTGAAGCCTTCCTGGCTTCCCAAATAAGGGGGAGTTTTCTGGGGTTTTAGGGGCTCTGTGTGGGATCTAGAATATGTCTCATATCCTTGAGAAAAATCATGACCCTGAATCATGGGCAAGAGTAGAATCTCCATAGGAGGGTCCCAAATAAATCAGACACTGGTACCACTGAGAGTGACCTCCATGGGTTTCAGAGAGAAGCCCAGTCCCTGTGAACCCCAGGAGAGAGGCATGTCAGGAGTCACTGATTGAAAGTTTGCTAATAAAAAGAACGAGAATGTATGTGCTCACCATATAAGAGACAGTGTCCCCAGGAAAGAACACCAGTCTAGAACAAGAAAAATCTCCTTGGCAGAGCCAAGATTTTTGCAAGCACAAAGCAACTGGGACAGGGAGGGGGGCAGAGACAATAGATCCAGAGGGTAGTTCATTCTAAAGCAACATTAAACCAAAAGACTAGGGGCTGTTCAGGCAGGGCGCTGAGTGGGACTTCCCGACTGGGAAGGCTGGATATTGAACTGACCAAATGAAGCATCTCTCTGCTCTGAACTTCTGACAATTTTCTCCCTCTTGTACTTTACCTGCCTTTGCCAGTTGGCATGGGGGCAGGGAGGATATAATCATTCCATCAGCTGCTTTGACATCTGTCATAGTTTAGCAAGAACTAATCTAATGACAAGAGATTGACTCAGATTCTTTCTGGGAAGAGGCATTTAGGGACAGGCACACACAGAGGAGACTTGTGAGCAAAGTCTGAGGAGTGGGTAACTGGCAGGAGCCTCCCAGACAGCCACCTCCTGCAAGGGCAGAGCAGTGCCAGAAAGCGATTCCTCAGTACCCCTTCGACAGAGCGGGCAGGCCTCCAGCCAATGCTGCTGCTGTTTTCTGGGCCACCCTTGTGGCCATCAGTTGCTGAGACAACAAAGTTGCTTTGAAAATAACCCTCCCCCCCCCACCTCCTCCGAGCTCCCAGGGGCTAAGCCACCAACCAAGGAGTACACATGGCTCCAGCTGCATATGTAGCAGAGGATGGCCTTGTCAGGTGTCAATGGGAGGAGAGGTCCTTGGTCCTATGACGGCTAGATAAATGCCCCAGAATAGGGGAATCAAAGGCGGGGAAGTGGGAGTGGGTGGGTGGGTGGGTGGAAGAACACCCTCATAGAAACAGGGGGAGGGGTGATGGGATGGGGGTTTCCGGGAGAGGCCGGGAAACCGGGAAAGGGGATAACATTTGAAATGTAAATAAAGAAAATATCCAATTAAAAAAGAGGAAAAAAAATAAAATATCCCTTCTTTGTGTGACTGCCAAAAGCAGGGCAAGGTGAGAAGAGGGAAGGAGGGAACAGAGAGATGCCGAAGCTGACTGCCCACCCACACGATTAAACTGCAAAGAAGTTCTTGGTGATGCTGCCCTCTACTGGCAAACTTGTATATCATGGCGCTGCATGAAGCTGGTCCCCAATGCCTGTAGCCTCGGGGAGAGGGTGCACCAGCTGGCTTTCCTACCAGGTAGCCTAAGAATAACAGAGAACAGAAACAGGGGATCCAGAGAGCCAGCTGTCATCGGAATATTACCAGGAAAGGCAGAGATAATGCCGTTAGAGATACGTCTGACTGCATGTGGGTTCTCTCAAGGGATCTAACGGAGAGTAACAGGACTGGCTTGCCTGGGGGGGCATTTGGAAATGTATGCAAATTAGTGGTGAAGAGGGTAAAGGCGCTTGCCGCCAAGCCTGATGTCCTGAGTTTGATCCCCGAGGGGCCTACGCGATGGAAAGAGAGATCATCCTCTGACTTTCACATGTCCATAGGGGCAACATCCTCCACACACATGCATATGCTCATATACACAGGATAAACATAATAATAAAAATGAAAAAATGTATGCAAATATTGTGAAGTTGCTATGTGGCCCTGACACATCATGTGACATCTGGAATCAAAGCAGTGATCCTGAATGACCTGAGCAGAAAGGAGTCACTTGCTCTAAGTGTACGAGGTTCTTATAAAAAAACACCCAAAAGGCCTTGCTTTTGTTGGGGGCACCACCATGCCACCGTTTCTCCAATACTTGCACATACGTCCCATGGCCCACTACTGCCTAAGTGAGAGAAAGAAGGTAATGTATAACGTACATTTATGAGCTGTGCATTAGACTGCAGTACTCAAGAAAAGGGCCCAGTGGTGTTAAGTCCTCTGCAAGGCTGGGATTGGCTAACTGTGGACAGACAGGTAGTTATAAAGAATCAAGTTATCATGGGCTATTTCTAGACCCCTAAGGAGACTTTAGTGGTCACTTTTACGTGTGCCTGGACACCTTGTGACTACTAAGTAAATCCTATTGGGATATATAAACAGACCTATGGATCCCACAAATTCAGAATCAGAGATTTCCCCCACTTTGATATAACCTACCAACCCAATATTTGGAGAAATTCTCAATTTCTAACTTTGTTCTGTTACTATAAAAAAAAGGAAATTCCTGAGGCCGTTACTTACCATGCTGTGATAACTGACACAGTGAATGTGATATTTGGGGTAACGTAAATCTGTATGATAATATTTATACTTAGCTCCAAAGTAAACTCTCTGGTTCCCTTTGAGGTGAGAGCTGTTCTTATGTCAACACTAGTAAGAACCAACACTTACAGAAAATGAAAAATTACCTTCTTGGTAATGTGGGAACCCAGCATTTATCTATATAGCAACCATCCCCCTGAAACCAGGCTGTCCTGTGTAAGTAACACGTATTAACAGGTGACACACGGAGCTCTCTCAGAAGGAGCATCCCATCTAGTCCTCACACTGTGCTAGGAGGCAGGCAAACCACTCCTTAATGGACTCGGGAACTGAGACCTCCAGGGAGGCAAGTGACATGCTTTGTCATTTAGCTATTTAGAAATGAAATGAGATTTGGACTAAGTTCCATTAGATTCAGAAGACCATGTTCTTATATGTCCCACTGAGCTGCTGTCAGCCACATGTAAAGGAACTTTCCACAGTGGTAGAAATGTCCCTTACCTCTTGCTTCCAGGCACAGGGGGTTCTTGGGCACTTGAGATGTTGCAAAGGATGCATTTGGGGGACTAAGCCCTTCCTTTCTGTTTAATTAATTTATTTTAATATCCACATGGGGTTAGTGGCTATTCTGTGACACAGTGGAGGTGACCTGGCTTTGTGGAACTCTATCAGTCCTCACGGGAGAAGCCAATCACACACATACAAGAGCTAACAATTTGTCCGATTAATCACGCATCTTTTCTTAATGGAGATGCTTACAGAATCCTTACTAATGGTGTCAAAGGAAAGATGCTTTATCCACAGACTCGGTTACTCCGATTTGAAGAAGCCTGCCTTTGTGAACGTCAGCCATCAGCAGAAGCCAAGGATGGTGGCTGTGAGGTGCCCTGTGTCACCCACTAATGGACCGAGCAAGGGAGGTGGAGGCAAATGGGGCCATTTCAACAGGTCATGGCTTATTCACTTGATGGAATTAGAGTCACTCTGTCTTATTTCCTCTAATCTCAGTTCTTCTAAAGCTACAACGAACAGAATCAAACAGACTTGACAGATAACAATGAACTTAACAGGGATAACAGCCACCTAGCTTTACTACATCTTCAGATAAGGACGAAGGACAGCAGTGTGTGCCATCTGGCTAGTGTAAGTGACACTTGTCACTTAGCTACTGGTACCCACTTAATGGGAAATCCAAGGGGGTGTTCAAGAGATCCCAGAACAAGGGAAAGAGCTCCAGTTAAAGGGACAGTGGACATTAACAATCTCTTATCTGCAGACAAGCCCCCTCATGCATTCTGTTCCCATGTTTGCCTTTTAATTGCCTATAATTCAGAACCAGAGATGTGGGCAGCAGGCCCAAGCCTCGACACAGGCTCACAATTGACAGCACAGAGCAGCTATGGTCTCTGAGAGAATCAGCAAATTCATCGCAACTATATATGGGGAGCCATATCAGCATGTTCTTATAAGCCAGCAGGAAGCTGGTGGAGACAATAATGGAAGTAAGTGGGAAGTGATAGCAAGCCCCACCCAAATGCACAAAAAGTGGGAGGAGTCCTGAAGGCTGGGTACTGGAACCCATGCAATGTAACATGAATGATGGAAGCACAATGCAAGGAAGGGAGGCTAAAGCAACTAAAGTAATGCAGATGGACTGGAGAGATGGTCCCGTGGTTAGCAACACACACTCCTGCAGAGGACCTAAGCTCAGTTACCAGCACCCATGTCAAGTGGCCCACCATGGCCTGTAACTCCAGCACCGGAGGAATACAAGTGATCACCAAGGATTCCTGCACATCTGTGCTCGTGTGTGCACACACCACACACACACACACACACACACACACACACACACACACACACACACTTGAATTCAGAATGATCCCCTAAAGCTAATGTGCTAAAGGACTAGTTCCCAATGCGGCAGGGTTTGGAGGATGGGCCAGATCAGGAGGTCTGACTTCATTGAGGGATTTAGCTCACTGATAGTCTTATATTTGATGGCATTATGAGGAGGTAGTGGAAATGTTAGGAGGTGGTGTACAGTTGCAGGAAATAGGCTACTGGGGACTTGGCTTGGGGAGATATATCTTCTGTTCAGCCCCACTTTTTCTCTCTCTCTCTTTCTCTCTCTCTTTCTCTCTCTCTCTTTCTCTCTCTCTCTCTCTCTCTCTTTCTCTCTCTCTCTCTTTTTCTCTCTCCCTCTCCCCCTCCTCCCATCCCACCCCATCCCTCTTCCCTCTCTAGCCACCATGAAGTAAGCAGTTTTGCACCAAGATGACCTTCTTCACCACAGTCCAGAAACACTAGGGCCAAATTTCCATGTGCTGATCCCTCTGAAACTATGAGCCAAAAACCAAACGTTTCCTCCATTAAATTGATTTTCCACTCAGGTGCATTGTCACGGTGGTAGTAAACTGACAGACACACAAAAGCATGTGGAGTGGCAGGAAGTACAATAGGCAGGAGAGGTTCCTGTGCTATTCAGCAACCATTGCACCCCACATGGGTAGGGCAGACCTGCACCCTGACTCGATGCCCACACCCTCCACAATGTGATCCTTAATCACTGCATGTGATTTTACAATTGCTTTTTCATTATCTTGAGACAGGATCTTTCTCTGAAACCCATTCCAATCTGGTCTGGAAATGACTACATAGCGCAGGCTGGCCTCAACCTCACAGTGACCTCCCTCAGCCTCCTGAATGCTAGGATTCCCCCTGAACAGCTAGAATTGCTTTCAGACAAATTCACTCAGAAACAGGATTGCTCATGCTAACTGTCCAAAAGTGGCTGTCCACACGGCTGGCTTGAGGACCCTGATACTGAGTTTGGTTCTGCAGGAATAATTATAATGGTTTAATGGTGTCTGTAGAGGGGAACAGATGGAGAAAATGCCAGCAGGGGGCAGACTGAGCAAGTAGGAATGTCTCACAAGGCCACCTCTCTGACCTCCTCTGGGATCCCAGAGCGTGAGGCAGACTAATTCTTGCTCTCAGCTCAGAGTGCATGCAGCATGAAGTCCCTCCATTGGAGTGACTCCTGGCACTGCTTTATCCTGCCCAATGACTTTCTCCTGAAGAATCATGCTCCATGCCCTCTGCCTCCAGTATAGTGTCAGGAGATACGAAGCCAGAAGAGAGTACCAATCCAGGTGCCCTTCAGCAAAGACTAAATAAAGGGATGGTGTAGCTATACAATGGGACGGTACTTGGCCATAGAAAAGAAGTAAATCATGTCATTTGCAACAGCATGAATGTAACTGGGGAGCGTTATGTTGAGTGAAACAAAGCAAGCAGCAGAAGTATCCCATGCTCGCAATTGTGTGTGTAAATGAAACAGTAGCCCTGAGACAGGGAAGGGAAAGGAAAAGAGAGAAGTTAAGATGGATTTTTAGGCAGGGAGGAGCTGGGGTGAGAGCAAGCGGGAGGGTAGATAGGTATCATCAATGCACAAAGCATGCATGTTCAGAGTGGATCCCACACATCTGTGCTACCCATGTGCATCAAATGCACATTCCCTCCTGACCTAGTGCTGCCTAGTGACACACACACAGGCGCACAGACACGCATATGCACACATGAACATACACGCATGCACACATACGCACACACAAAGGACTTGGCTAGACTGAGTACTTTATCCCTCTGAAGCATTGCAGGAGAAAACTAGCAATGCTAAGACATTGAAAGATTCACTTTTGGGGCTGGAGAGATGTCTTAGTGGTTAAGAGCACTGATTGCTCTTTGAAAGGTCCTGAGTTCAAATCCCAGCAACCACATGGTGGCTCACAACCATCCTTAATGGGATCTGACGCCGTCTCCTGGGGTGTCTAAAGACATCTACAGTAATTACATATAATAAATAAATATTTTTAAAAAAAGATTCAGTTTTGAGTCACATCTCCACCTCTGTAGGAAAGACACCACTGTCTATCTATAAAAACAAAAGGGAGGCCTCAGATTCTCTACATGGCCCTGTGTGTCTGTCCATCCACAAACAAAGCTGGATGTCTATCCATAACTGCTTATTATCATCACTGTGGGCCCGTGGTGTGGGACAGAAAGAACACCAGATTGGGGAATGCATAGAAGAGATGCTGGGAAGCACAGAAGACCAGAGAAGAGGGGTAAAAGACAGGAGAGAGAGATTCTCAGTGTCACCTCTCCAATGACCTATTTCCTCCCATCAGGCCCCACCTCCTTCTAGCTCTTTCAGCTACAGAGTCAACAGATTAGGCCATCTAAAGGGATCAGTGCCTTCCTAACCAATAAGCCCTGACCAAAGCCTTCAATTCGTGAGCGTGTTTACAGTGTCTTAGCTAGGGATTCATTGCTGCGAAGAAACACCATGACCATAGCAACTCTTATAAAGGCTAACATTTAATTGGGACTGGTTTACAGTTTCAGAGTCCATTATCATCATGACCGGAAGCATGGCAGCTTACAGGCAGACATGGTGCTGGAGGAACCAAGAGTTCTACATCTTGATCTGAAGACATACAGGAGGAGATTCTACACTGGGTGGAGCTTGATCATATATGATCTCAAAGTGTGTCCCCAGTGACATACTTCCTCTGACAAAGCCATGCCTACTCCAACAAGTGTCATTCCCTATAGCCAAGTATTAAATGCATAAATCTATAAGGGCCAAACCTATCCAAGGGGATTGTGTTACTTTCTATTGTTGTGATAACACACTAACTAAAAGTAAATTGAAAGGTGGAAATGTTTATTTCTTCTTACAGGATACAGACCATCAATGAGGGAAACCAGGGCAGGAACTCAAGACAGGAATCTGTAGACAAGAACTTAACCAGAGGCCATGGAAAGTACACTGCTTCATGGCTTACTCCCAGGTTCACATTTAGCTACTTTTCATCTATAGCCCAAGACTCCTTGCCCAGGAGTGGCACCACCCACAGTGCGCTGGGTTCTCCCACATTAATCATAGATAAAGAAAATACCCCCAGAGACTTGTCCATGGGTCAGTCTGATGGAGACAATTCCTCAACGGAGGTTCTCCCTTCCAGGATGATTCTAGTTTGTGTCAAGATGACAAAAAAACTAGCCATCACAGAAATATTTCATATCCAGACCATAATAGCATATATTAACAAAATGCAGGTATAATTTGAAGCTATTACAGTGTAGATATGGTGTCATAAAAATAGCTGGAGATGGGCTGGAGAGATGACTCAGCAGTTAAGAGCACTGACTGCTTTTCCATAGGTCCGGAGTTCAATTCCCAACAACCACATGATGGCTCACAACCCTCTATAAAATAAGATTTTCATTTCCTCAAAAAAAAATTGTCAAAAATAGCTGGAGATATGACAGTAGTTATTTATTGCAAGTTCCCTCTTGATCATCCCACGAATCAACATTACATGACCCTAGCCCCCTGACTCTTAGGAAGATAACATAAGATAACATAAGCACATACTATAGATAGCTGAAATCACCATTCCAACCATGCATGGGCCTAAATTAGTTCAGTCCCAGGCTGATCTTAACTCAGGATCTACCTGCATTTGAACCTGCCTGTCTTTGCATCTTTCTATCAAACTGGCTCATGGTGCAGCTGCCTCTGTTCCTTTAGATCTGTGAAGCTCCTTATACAATACATCCTTGCATATAAATGAGCTAAGTTGGCTCACTAGAGAGGAGAGAATGTGGATCAGACTTGAGTCACCCCAGCTGAGAGTTCTCTAGGCCAGCTAACCCTAACTGGCTCAGAGGACATTTGGCCACAGATCCCAAGAAAGCTCAGCCAAGACCAGAAAAGTGATCAGTTAAACAGCCCAAGTTATCAACCCAGAACAATGCTTGCTAATAGTTTTTTCTCTTAAACCACCAACTTTCAGGTATTGTACAGCAAGAGCTAACACAGGCAGAGATTATGTTTTATTAGGTCGCTAATGCTCAGCAAGGTAGATGGTACAATATGAGACTTGATACATAAGTGTTAAATAAGTAAAATTTGAAAACATTCATGTAACTGGCCAATGGTTTGCATTTAAGTTTAGCACTGTTCAGTGTATGGTGGAAAGAATATCATTCTTCCTGAAGTTATAGAAATGGGAACATTTCAGAACTCTGCCCTTTCGACAACAATGATGTCTAAGGTACTGGGTAACAGCTGGAAGATGGGTGGCCCCTACTGCGAAGTCTGAAGCTCAAACTTATAATTTTCTAAAGAATCCAGACCTAAACCAGATGTTAAAACAAAAACTAGAATAACATATATGTCCAGCTGGAAATATGAATCAATAAAACACAGATTGCTTATTAAGTCCATTTTTATTTTTTAACCTTATTATTTTGTACATGTCTGTATGTATGGTATATGTATGTATGTATATGTAAATATGTGCTGTGTGTGTATGAGTGTGTGTGGCACATGTATGTATATGTGTGGTATGTGGTGTATGTGTTATATGTATGTATATGTGTGGTGTGTGTGGCGTATGTATGTATATGTGTGGCCTGTGTGATGTATGTATGTATATGTATAGTGTGTGTGTTAGTATGTATGTATATGTGTAATGGAGGTGGGAGTGTGTATGTATATGTGTGGTGTGTGTGGGTGTCCATGTACTGAAGTGCCTGTCCAGAAAGTTGACAGCTTCTTCCAGTGGCATAGACTGAGCCTTGAATTGACAGCATCATGGATAAGATGTTTAGAACATTCAATGAGGTCTCCCTAACCATCTCCTACAGAAACTTTCACAGCCCAGAGATAAAGCATGTACATCTTGCATCTTGCCTCCTGATGGCCCAGGAATGTAGAGAAAGCCACTGGGTGCCTTGCTTCCATGTAGGGCTACTCTACAATCATCTCATGTCAGCAATTCATACTAGATCCCAAACAGGGGGCAGCGGGCGTTGCCCCAGCAGAACTTACCAGAACTGCAGCAGTTGCTATAAGCTCTCTTCCATGAGGAAGCTGTGGTACAGGAGAGGGATTTGCTGGAGGAGGTAGAGCTTTCTTCAGGGAGTGTCTATAGCTATAAAAGTCACCTTCTCCCCAGAGATAGAATTTTGTGGGATCCCACCCCCATCTCAGGACTCCAGATTCTTGAGATGGCTCACATAAGCTGCCCTGCTGCTATGGATGGTCCAGGAGACCCTTGCATTTGAGGGAACCTGGAGTAGTTCCATGGGATCCTGGAACAATAGAGACAAGTGTGCAAGAGAAGGGGAGAGAAGCCTGCCTGCGCCTAAACACTTCATCAGAGTGGAGCATGAAGAGTAGACCACTGTGCCACCCTCCTGTAAGAAAGGGCCTTGAAAAGTCATCCTTTGCTCCCTGCAGGGCATTCAAGGAATCCTAAGACTGAAGGCCACTGTGGCTTATTCACTATAAGGGAGCAGGCTCTGATAATCAATGCCGGGCATCCATCTGGTCTTCAAACCCTGGCTCATGAATTCCATCTTATGAAGTTCTCCAGGTAGAAAGCAGAAAGAAGTGTGAGAAGAAGCTAGCAAAGGGGAGCATGCAGGGAAGGGCATAGAGGACCATGAAGGCCCAGGGCGACCCCAAGAATTACCAAATGCCTGAAGCTTGCCTGCAATGGTGATAGCAAGCAGTTGGTATGAATGATGGGAAGCTCCAGCCAGATTGCCCTAGAGACCTTAAACCTGTGGAAGCCAAAGGACAGCCAACCTTGGGTGTCATTCCTTGGGACCATAAACCTTGAGTTTTGGGGGCTTTTTATACACGTGTTTTTTGAGACAGTGTCTGTCATTTGGCCTGAAGCTCACCAAGTAGACTAGCCTAACTGGCCAATGGACCCTAGGGATCTATCTGACTGTCTCCCCTCCAGTGTCTGGGATTGCAGGTAGATGCCACCACACCAGTTTTCTAAGGGGATTCTGGGAATGAGGTTGTATCCTCATGTGGTATGCATTCTGGTCACATTTCTGTTGTTATAAAGAAACATTCCAATCAAGAGCAATTTAGGGGACATTTCATCGTATAGTTGATGGTCCATCGTTGTGGGGACTCAAAGCAGGAACTCAAAGTAGGAACCTGAAGGTAGACATGTCGATGTTCCACACATTATCTCTGACCCAGGAACTCACTCGTAGCTGAGGAAGAACAGCAGAAACCACTGAGGAATGCTGCTTCTTGGTTCACTCTATCTCATACTCTACTAGCTCTCTTTCGTAGCTCAGAACCACTAGCCCAGGGAATGGTGCCACCCACAATGGGCTGAGCCTTCCTACATCAATTAACAACCAAGACTATACCCATAAACCAATTTAATATGGGCAAGCTTTCCATTGAGATTTCCTTCTCAGGTGACTCTAGGTTCTATCAAGTTGACAATTAAAGCTAACTGGGCCACATGTCAAGCACTTTGATAAATGAACTGTATATCTCAGTCTATAAATTTTCTCTTGAAAGTAATATGAGCTTTATTCTGAGTAGAAAAAGGACACTCTGGCGCAGATCCTGGCTCACAGAGAATGCTCAGATACTGTTGGATGGAAGCATTCAAAAGGAAATGAATTGGACTCTTAATAGCCCATTAATTCGGGGAGATTTTTGGTCAGCTTTTAGTTATATTCCTAAAAGCAGCTGTTGCTCATTGGATGATTATTAGAAGCACTGTCTCATGTTTGGCTGAACACTGAGAATATAGGAAAATTAAGATTGATGGCTGGCTCCCACACTCAGAAATTTTAATTTAATTGATCTGGGTGCTTCCTGGCACTGTTATTTAAAAAACAAACTCCTCCAGTCATTCAGATGAATGGACAGTCAATTTTAAGACCCCCCTGCTCCATCTGTTTATTCTTATGGCATCCGCATGTCATGGTCATTCATTATCACAGTTGTGCACAGGAGAACAGAGAGGAGAACTCTCCAAAGCTGACCAAAAATTTCCCAGAATTAATGGACTATTAAGAGCCTATTTTATTTCCTGGGAGAATAATTTGGCCAGAACCACATAGTTTAGTGAGGAGCAAATTTAGTACTCAACACCAGCATGGATGCTAGACAGACATACTAGAAAGTCACTGACAACCTCCTACCTCACCTTACTCGTATTCTCCACCGTCGCCCACTGCTTGCAACAAAAACAATTCTTTTAGATGAATTTTGGAACAAAGGATAACTTATGAAAGACAAAGACTGAAAAATACTTACACATCCAGGCAGAGAGCATGCGCCAGGCTTGCTTAGAGTTCGGCATGCTTAACAAGGGGAACGGGGACTGTGTGTGTCTACACCATGACAACTGAAACTGTCCCAGTCAAGACAAAGAGGAAGATGGCAGAATTCAGCTGAGGAAGGTTGGAAGGGTTGACGCTGACAAGCCTCGCCACTCTGCTGGCAGTGCAGGAGGCTGCTCTTTTAATAACCCTTTGTTTTCTCCCAAAGGACAGAGCACATTTTACACGCAGACACTTCAGTCAGCAGTTGCAGCAGTGGCTTCAGAAGTGGAGGGAGGGGACACGAGAAATAGTTTTGTTGTTGTTGTTGTTGTTTTTCATGATTTTCCTCCTTCTCGAATATGTTGAGCTAATAAAGTACAGGAAGGCAGTGGATTGCTAAAGTGCAGGGATGTATCCTTGCAGGAAAGCACAGAAGCAAATTCTGTGTCCAGTTACCACCTTGCTCTCAGCATCCAGAGGGCAGCAGGGTGGGGGCAGGGAAACACCTGTTCAGTGTTCAGTTCACTGTGGCTTGAGACCTAACTCTGCCCTATAATTCTCCC
>NW_022196900.1:46721093-46724305 GCF_008632895.1 Mastomys coucha | reverse complement strand
AAAAAAAAAAAAAAAAAAGAAACCCAAAAACCCAAAGAGATGGGAAAAATGAAGTAAAATGAGCGAGCACAGGAAACTGGACCTCCCAGCCCCCAAAGGGCTTCAGAAAGGAACAGGGAAGTTGTCGAGGCTGTGTGCCATGTCTGTCTGATCCCTGTCCTTACTTTCTCCTGCTTGGCAGACCCCGTCTAGACATTCCCTGCTCCAGTCGGTAGACTGAGGAACAGAGTCACTCCAAGGCACGCTAGGCACAAACCACCATACTGCCCTCTTTTCCAGATCCCATGATCCACCTTGAGTTGTGGCAGTTCTTGGCCTAGCTAGCTGGGCTTGGGGAGACAGGTGGTAAACTGGTTACAAAGCCCCACAGCTCTTATATGCAAGGGGAACAATTATAAAAGAGAGGAGTCGTTTTAAACTATAGCAAACAGCCCAGAAGGTGCTCAGGGCAGGCATCAAAACAGAGCCTGATCTTCACACCCCTCACATCACACAACTGTTACAGGTGAGAAAATCCCCATCAGCCAACATCCCAGAAGTCATTCTGTCCACTTTGTCAGAGGCAGCTGGGCCTGGATCAGAGACACACCTCCTCTGTGCTACAGTGTGAAGCAATGTGTGGTTTCTACTCAGGTGAATCTAAGGACTCTTGACTTCATCACAGAAGAGAACTTTAGAACAATACGACAATGCAGTGGTTTGAGTAGAATGGCCCTCATAGGCTTATAGATTTGAATGTTTGGTTCCTAGTTGAGGGACAATTTGGGAAGGACTAGGAACTATGGCCTTCTGCCTTCATATTAAGATGTAAATTCTCAGTTACTGCTCCAGCACCATGCCTGCCTACCTGTCTGCTGCCACACTTCCTATCATAATGATCATAGACTCACATTCTGAAACTGTAAGCAAGCCCCCCAATTAAATGTTTTCTTCTGTAGTGCCTTGGTCATGGTGTCTCTTCCCAGCAATAGAATAAGAACTAAGACAGACAAGTTAGAGTGGAACAGAGCTGGAATTTATTAGAAAGAGCTAACAAGCTCAAGTAACGCTCTGGGAAAGAGAGAAGTGGTCACAAAAATGACAGTATATGCCCAAGTGTGGGGTAGGCTTCCCAGGAGGGAGTTGTTCAATGGTGGCTTCATTGTTCAAGGAGCTTTTAGGGGACACACTTCTCTTTTTCCCTTCATTTTCTAAAAGTTTATTTACATTTTTTATTCTTCTATGTGTGTGCGGTTTATATATGGAGTATGTGTGTGTATGTATGTGTGTGGTGTGTATATATATGTGTACGATATATGTGTATGTGGTGTGTATATGTGTGTGGTATGGGTGGGTGTGTATGTGGTGTGTATGTCTGTGAGGGTAGGGAGTGGGGATATGTATTGTGTGTGGTATGTATTTATGTGATATGTGTGGTGTGTGTGGTATATGTATAGTGTGTGTATGTGTAGGTAGGTGGAGGGTAAGGGTGTATATGTGTGTGTAGTATGTGTGTGTGTGTGGTATGTGTGTGTGTGGTATGTATATGGTGTATTGTGTGATATGTGTGTGGAGTGTGTGTTTGTATGTGTGTGTGTGGTGTGTGTGTGTATAGTACATGTGTATGTGGTGTGTGTGTGTGTGTGTGTGTGTGTGTACACATGAGCATGCATGTGCAGAGGGAGGTGCTGATACTAAAGGCTAGTTCCCTAATTGGTTCTTGATTTAGTCAATAAAGAGACCAGAAGCCAATTGCTGGGCGGAAGGGACAGGTGGGATTTCCAGGTCCCAGGAGGAAAAGGAGGAGTAGGGAAAGAGAAGGGGCTTTTTAGCCAGGCTTTGCAATAAGAAGCACGCAAGTATCATGTAAGATCTCAGGAGAGCTAGAACCAGCAGCCTCTACTACCAGCGGACAGCCCAGGAGGTCAGCGGAGGCTAGCTGATACAGGCTAGCTGATACAGGCTAGCTGATAAGTTTAGGGCAGGAGATTCTGTGCCTAGCAACCGTGCTAGGTGGCAAGTTCTAAAGTAATAAAGCTGTCTGAGTATTTTTCATCTGAGAAACAAAGGTGGAGAGAAAGAAAGAGAAGCCTGGTCAGTGATGGCGGCTAAGCCAGGAGGAACAAGAGGAAGCCAAGAATGAACCAGTGGAGTGCAGCAGCTCCGGGGCAAGCCTGGAGTGAGATTGGCAGCAGCTGATCTCAGAGCTAAGCCAGGAGGGGCCAGAGCTCAGCCACTGTCACAGGCAAGGGCAATAGTGTGTTTTTTAAAATTACACACTACATATGCGTGTATGTAATTTTGCCTTCAGAGGCCAGAAGAGCATCTCTGATCCCTTGGAGCTGGAGAGACAGGCAGTTGTGAGCCACCTGACATAGGTGCTAAGAACTGAACTCGTGTCCTCTGAAGGAGCTGTCTCTCCAGCCCCCACTTTCTTCCCCTTTATGAGGAGAGAAGAGTATAGTTCTGGAGGTACCCTGGGGCAATTTGCAAACTAGTTAGATAAAACCATGGGTCAGAGCGACTGCACAAGGAATAAAAGACATGTCTTTTATTGTATATGTGGGATTTTTTGTGAGATTCCTAGGAAAGTGCAGGTTTACTGTTGGGAAAGGAGAAAGGCCAGACTCAAGGGTTATGTACACCTAGGCCTTAAGCATGGCTCATTTCTATCTTAACATTCTTACTTGAACTATTTCCATATTACAAATAGGTACAGTAGTAGAATCTCTAATGCAGACAACCTTCACAGAAATTTTAGTTTACTGTGCTGGAATTCTGAACAATTCAGCATCAGAGACTTTGAACACTCTGGGATGAGCGGCTCCTTTCTTTTCCCATGTCCTCCTCTTAGTTTTCCATGTCCTTCTGTCCTGCCTGTGAGTCCAGAATAAGCAATGAGCAGTGCTCAGCCTGTCTCTCCAATCAGAGTTCTGTGACTGTACAAGACCTTGTGAATGCAGACAGAGCCCTGAGTCACCAGAGATGCTCCAGCAGCCCCTACAAGGCTCCAGGCAAGGGAACCTAGGTGTTGGTGAAACATGCTCTGGAGCAGGTGGCCGGATTCTGGTCCTTGCTGACATGGACTCTGTGGCACCCAGTGGGAATAACTCACAGAAGACCAGGCGAGAGGAAACATTTACTTCCCTTCTGGACCACAAGCAGAGTAACTCTCAATCCATCTGCTTGAGGAAAACACTGTGGACACCATCTTTGAAACATGGGGGGGGGGG
>NW_022196900.1:46705087-46721075 GCF_008632895.1 Mastomys coucha | reverse complement strand
TGGGAGGGCACGAGGAAAACACCACATGGACCAGGCAGTAGTGGCACACGCCTTTAATCCCAGCACTTGGGAGGCATAGGCAGGCAGATTTCTGAGTTCAAGACCAGCTATACAGAGAAACTCTGTCTCAGAAAAAAAAGAAAGAAAGAAAGGAAGGAAGGAAGAAAGGAAGGAAGGAAGGAAGGAAGGAAGGAAGGAGGGAAGGAAGGAAGGAAGGAAGGAAAGAAAGAAAAAAAAGGAAGAGAAAAAAAACATCCCCTGAGATTATGAAGAGGTCTTGTTACTCCTACCAGATGAGAATAAGACCACACCACAATTTTTGACCCACACTTGAGGCAGTCTTTGTTAAACATTAGCCAGGACAATGGACACTGGCTAAGTCCATACCTGGGATTCACAGAGAATGGCTTTAAATTTCATTAGTCTGGTGCTTATAAAGTCAAAACCTACATTTCCTGCCATTTATCCAATCTGAGGCAAGCATACATCCTAATGTACTTCCTGCACACATACCACCTACCTATGATCAAACGCACCCCGTGCTGTTGTAGCAAGAGAACTTGTTTACAAGAGAGAAAACACATGGCTTGCTGTCTTATAACCCCCCCCCAATGTTCCAGGAGGAAGTTGTCTGCCCTTGGGCAAGTGGGGCTTATGGGTTAGAGGCATTTCTGCTTTATAGATCTCTTGAGCACAGTAATTTAAACCGATAACATAACTTCAGCCCTCGCAGTCTTTTGGCCTCTTGCTGTGACTCCATCAGGCTGGGACAATGTTTGGGTCACATCCAAGCTGTTCTCAGAATGCTCCGTACGCCGAAGTACTGAGCAAACTGAGCTGAAGCCACAAAATTCCAGTATCCAGAGATGTTACAGGATTTTCCCTGTCCAAACACATTAGGGCAGTGGGAGGCCTGTGACTGGACAGGGAAAAGGGAGGCGGGGTTAAGAGTTGCAGAGACAGGGAGAGTCTCAGGGTAGGAGAAGGAAGATGGTTATGTGGATACGAGCCCGTGTGGCATTTACCAGCCTCAAGTAGTTATATCTTTACAGTGTTAGAAATATTGGGATAAAGCTTTTGTCACTATCAATTGGCTCTGAAATTATTGTATTGACATCTTGTAAATTACGATATTGATACATAAATCTGATTGGTTAATTAAGCTTTGGGAGTCTTGATTCTACCCGGTGATTGGGTGTTGAGATGGCTAACCATGGTGTGCGTGGGGCATTGCATGGTAGCAAGAGGAACTGAACTCGCCCCACCCCTACCCCCCACCCCCGCCTCAGCCAGAGAGATGGCCTGGCAGGAGCCCTGTGGTCCAGCGTGGCTGGAGAGTTGGTGGGCCAGCAGAAGCATGGGAGCATGGTCCAACCCCTCGGAGAGTTGGTGGGTTCATTTTTTAACATTTCCTGCTACATAGGGACCCAAATATATTCTCTTCTTTTAAACCACCATTGCTGCTATGTATTTGTAGAGAAGGGGAAATGGCCACCTGTCGAATGAAAGGTCAAGGTTAATGTTCCTCCTGCGTGAGACAATGTTCTAGAACCTGACTTCATCAGAGCTGCAGGAGGTTAGAAGACACACTGAAGGTCTCATCTCCAGAGTTTCCAGTTCTGCTGGTCTCTGTGGGGTCTGCCCATTTGCATCTGGATGAGTTTCCAGCTAGAGTTGGCACTGCTCCACTCCATGTCTGGGATTTCACTTCTGAGATCCACTAAAGATGAAGCTAGCTGCCCTCTTGCTTAAATAAATCATATATTAGCAGTTTGAAGGTAAACAAGACCAAAAGAACCACCTACTTCTGCCCTGGTTTCTCATTTCCCCAAGTCTTCAATATGTTGGAAAAGAATAATTGTGGTCATGCCCAAAGGAATACATAAGAGTAAAGTTACCCAGCAAGGCAATTTCTTTCTGCAAAAGAGTGCGAGTGGTAGAACCCAAACCAGGCTACGGGGCATATACAGCCAAGATGGCCTCTGCTTTTTATTCCTGACGTAGGCAGTAATTTTGTTTCATCTCACCAGTGGGAGCTCAACTTCACAGTTTGGCCCGATTGGATAACCTATGCAAAGGGGAAAGGGAGGTTCAGGATATGTGGGCCCTTGTCTGGCTACCTTGATTAAAAAAAATAAAAAATTCACAGATACACATATTTCTTTAGGTTTTCATTCTCTCACCTTGATTCTGAAGGCAAATTTAACCTGGTTTGACCTTGACAGAACCAAAAGGTAGTCTGAGCGTGGTACACACATAATCTCAGCACTTAATCCCAGGGTAAAGGCCCTGTGTTTAAAACAAAACAAAACAAATATGTCAAGTTATAAATCTACAAGAAAAAACCAGGCAGCCTGTCCTAGTTGGCTCTTCTAGTCTTGCGATGTGTCACCATCACTGAGACAACTTACAGAAGGAAGGCCTCTTTGCCTTACAGCTCCAGAGTAATAAGTGTTCTTCCTGGCAGGAAAACATGGCAGCAAGCAACAGACACCACAGCTGAAGCAAAAGCCAAGTGCTAACATTTGAACCACAAGCAAGAAGTAGGGGACACGGGGTGGGGGGGTGGAATGGGGAGAGGCATTGGAGTCTCAAAGTCCACCCCTCATAACGGACTTTGCCCAGCAGGGCCACACCTCCTAAGCCTTCCCTAAAGAGCACCACCAACTGGTGACCGACTGTTCAAATGTGAGAGCCTATAGAACACATTCTCATTCAAACCACCACAAGGCCCATTAGAAAAGTGTACAAAGACACTGGCCCCAAGAAGCATCAGCAGATGGCACCACTGCAGTGAACGAATGTGTGATGAAGAGATGGGGAAGATGGTGGAGAGATGGAAGAGAAAGTGAAGCCAAAGACTCTCTACACTGTGGAGAAAGGTAGAACTGGAGCCTCAGGGAACACTCAAGGAGGAACAGGCAGATGTGAGGAGGTCATGGTGATGTCCTGGTCCAGGCTGTCACCAAGGACCATGTCAGGGTCTCTGGTCCTGCTGCAAGAGAGGTCTGTGTTGATGTCTGTGGTCCAAGATACCACCAAAGGCCAAGCAAATGTCCTTAGTCTGGACTGCCACCAGAGACCATGAGGATATCTGAAGCTATACTACTGCCAGGGACCATGTCTGGGTCCGTGGTCCTATGGCAGCTGGCGTCTATGTTGATAGCCCAGACCTACATTACCACCAAAGGCCACGCAGATGTCCCTGGTCTGGACTGCCACCTGAGCTGGCCCAGGTGCTGGTGAGTCGGCCCTAAGACCAGGAAATCTGACCCTGCCCCTTGCTAGGTGCAGCATTACAAAAGCTATCAAGGGAAGTGCTGGAAGGGAGAGCAGGTGGGCTGACCAACTCAGCTATCTCCCAGGCCCAGATCCAAGGCTTTGACTTGGCCCACCCTAACATCAATCCCATCTAGGATCTGCTGGAGTATGTAAATGGGCCAATCTTGCAGATCCAAAGCTGCAGGATCTCCATGACACAGGCAATAACAGGATATTGAAGAGGACAGTCCCATGCGGATCCAGTATTGATAGTGTGTAGCAGAAACCTATGCAGTAACGGGCCTCAAAACAGACCAAGGACTCATTGCGATGAACATTCGCAAGGCAAGATGTATGGACAAAAGGGTATACCATGGGACACACTGCCATACGCTACAGCTTCCACAGCAAGATTTTTTTAAATTCTATTTTATTTTATTTTATTTTGAGAGGGAGGTTGCAAGGGCAGAGAGTGGATACAGAGGAACAGTGGGATGGGTGAATTGGGTGCATGACATGAAATACACAACCAATTAAAAGGGATTTTTTTTTTAAAGAAAGATGTACAGAACACACACACACATGGCAAAAAAAGACCCCTTGCTGGTGGTGGTTTCCTTGTATTAGTCAGGAGCATAGCATATGGCAGTCCTTGTTCATCCTAGCCTGGTGGCCAAAGCTGTTTGATGCCTAGAACACATAAAAAAAATCAGATTAAATCAAATCTAGGCATCACGGCACCAGAGGAGGAAGCCAGAGACCTGTGTTTCTCCATGCCACACAGTGGGGGTGGGGAAAGATGCCCACAGACCCGCCCTCTGCCCCACAGCACCCGTGGACCATAGAAACCTGCTTGCTAAAGGATATCGCCTAGGGACTCACCAGCTGAGTGGCCAGCCTGCAGCAGGAGCCACCACAATGGGTGAGTATGTGAGTATGTGGTGGTCAGATGGGAGAGAAAGACAAGGGGAGCAGCTCCATCATTATGAACAGAGATGGAACTGGAGACTCAAAGATGGAGAGAAGCAGCCTGTTGTGAGGGGCCAGGCCTGCCACCTGGGGCCATGGTAAGGTGCCAGCCCCAGCTGCTGCTGAGGGCCTTGTCTGAGTCCATAGCTATACAGTTACAGGGGTCGGTGTCCATGGCTCACATTAGCAGTAGAGAACATCGGGGCAGCCCTGATGGGACCAAAGACCTCAAACCAGGCCAACAGCTCATTGCAATGAGCACTGGCAAATGAAGATGTGTAAAGAGAGGAATATACTTTGGGACACACAGTGGCACACTACAGTTCCATGATATGAGATGCTTTCTATGCTTTGTGCACTCGTGTGTGTATGTGTGTGTGTGTGTGTGTGTGCATGTGTGTGTGTGTGTTTGTGTGTGTGTGTGTGTGTGTGTTTGGTGGTGTTGGTGTTGGTGTTGGGGTAGGGAAGTTGCAGGAGTAAATAGTGGATATGAGGGGACAGGAAGATGACTGGGACTCAGGTACATGCTGTGAAACTCACAAAGAATCAAAACGAAGTTTAAAAAAAAAAAGTCTCATCCCCTCCCAACCCAGGGTATCTACTGCTCTACTTTCTGTAGGAAAAAAAAAAAAAAATGCACAATAGATACAAGTAAGCCCTTCCCAGAAGAACTAAAAAAAGTCCAGTCAGCTTCTGAGAAGGTCTCAACAGCAGTCAGGAAAGTCTAGGCAAAGTCCACAAAGAAGCCATACTGCCTGTCAGCCACAGAGGCCTCAGTCACAATGCTCCGAGACCTGCTTGGCAAGCCATGGAAAATGGGTACTACCAAGAATTGCTGATAATAGAAATGAGCACAGGGGCCCTGGATGCAGCTCTGATCTCTCCAGGAAGTCCCATGCTGCTGGTGAGAGCAGCCCAAAACCTTGGCTGCAGAAGAGCGACTGTCTCCCTGGAAAAGGCTAACCTCACAGATTGAACACTTAGCATAATTTAGCTCACAGCTAACAGGGCATTCCTTGATTTCTGTTTCATCCTTTCCATAAACTAATATTGCTACAGGCAAGACTGAAAGAAACCAAGAATGTTTCTCTCTTACAAAAAATGATTATTAGTATTCTGTATATATTAATTAAAGCTGAAAATTAATATGGGGGCAGTTATTCCTTAATCAACTAATACCCCCAAATAACCACACAGAGACCTTTAACTAGTTCAAAGCTTAGGCCTTTGCTGGGCAGACTCTCAACTAGTTTATGTAAGTTAACCCAACCATCTAGCCTTATCCAGACACATGGCTTAGCTATATGTTCCAGGCCTTTAGTCACATCCATTGCCTCTGATGTCTTCTGACAAAAGGGCCTTCCTCTTTTTTCTTCCCAGAGTTCCTTTCTCCCTCCCAGGAAGTCCTGCCTAGAGGACTCTACCAGTAGTCTCTCTACCACCTAACCACAGGCTTTAGCCTTTTATTGACTAACTTGGAGAGCGAGGTTTGTGCAACAAAAGCTGGTGTGCATGAGAATCCAATATTGAGGCCACCAGATTGAAGGGTGCAGAATTTTGCATTTGAATATATAGTTGCACCACACCAACCCCAATACTCTCAGACTCAAACTGTAAATAAATCCATTTCCTTTCACCTTTTACCTGTCTCTGGGAAATCTGTGAGTGGCAGTGCTGTTACTCTTGATTACAACCTCACTTTTTCATAAATAACAATTTCCTGTCTGTGGATAAGAGGAAAGATATACAAGTCTTATTTATACTCTAGTAATTGTGTCTCACGAGGATATCCCAGTGTGGCACAAACAACAAAGTGGAAGTAATTCAGCAAGGCAGCTTAGTTTAGCAAAAGGGAGCCTCAGGACCAAGAGTAGGATGTCCACATGTGTTAGGATGTCACTATTCTAACACAGGATGGTTTCTGTGTCATCTCAACGGTAGAGCTTGACCTCACAATCCAACACAGTTAGCTGATTCATAATCAGTGGGAACTGGAAGGAAGCGACAGAGAGTCAAGTCTCTCGAACTTGTGGCATCCAGGGTTGGAGCAAACAGGCACATAACACAAGGGTTTCACAAGATTAGGGAGGTTTGTGGAGTTCTGGCCCTTGGCAGGACAGCCATTGTTGATGGAAAAAGACTGATGTTTACAAACGGTCTAGAAAACATCTTGTCCTTTTGTGCCAAGAGACATCTAAGACGGTCCTGAGAGACACCGCTCAGAGTAACAAAGGCTGCTCTGTCTGTTGACAGTGAGGAATGGAGACACTGCTGTATTTACTGAGGGATAATTAGTCACCAGGGAGGCTGGGTGAACGGTGACTACACACATCAGTAAGAGGAAGCCCATGAAAGAGCATGGGGAAACAAGTCACAGATGGGACCTAGTGTGGGACCCCATTTACACAAGTTCAAAGCAGGGGGCCTACAACTGCCCAGAGGGTACCCTGTGGGGTTTGGGGGAAGAGATGGAGAGAAAGAGACTGACTTCCACGATGGCTCAAAACAAGGAGTTTGCTGGGACATAGACTTTCAGTGTTAAGACAGCAAGGGGTGAGCAGGGCGTTCCAGATACGTAGGTTGGAAGAGACAAGCCATGATTTGTTCTGGTTTGGTTTGGTTTGGTTTTTGGGGGGTGGTGGTTTGGTTTGGTTTTGGTTTGGTTTGGTTTGTTTGTTTGTTTGTTTCATTTTGTTTTGTTTTTATGTTTGTGTTTGGCCTACATGTATGTCTGTGCATCACATGTGTGCCTAACACCTGCAAAGGCCAGAAAAGGTGCCAGTGGCTCTGGAACTGGAGTTAAAGACAATTTTAAGTAGCCATGTGGGTGCTGGGAATAGAACCTGAGTTCTCTCCAAGGGCAGCTGGTGCTCTGAACCACTGAACCCTTTTTTCCAGTCCTTGCATTTTGTTGTTGATATTATTCTTTGGACCTTTAAATACATATATGTATGTCACGTAAACGTTTATATGTGTTATTATTTACCAATTCTTGAAAGCAAAGTCACCTGGCTCACAAAGTCTGAACAAGGGAAATGTGCATGGACTTCTGAGCCACAGAAGTGAAGGACAACACAAAGGAGCCATCCTACGTGTGGACGCGTGTTCTGTGACCTCTGAAATTTGACTCATAGGCTAATCTTCACATGGTACAAATCAGTTAAGTATCATAAAGCACCCTGGATGTGACCCTGGGTGGTTTTATTATAATGCCAATTAAAACCAGGGAAGAAGCTAACAGTGAAAAAGTATTTTAGATTTCCCAAGTGCCACTCGGGACACGAAGGTTTTCAAATCTGCTAAAAATGATCCTACTAATTGCTACCAAGTGCTAAGAAGCACTGGGTTGAAAAGAGGTCTGTGTCTTAAAAATTATAAAACACCCACCCCCTTGCCTTTCATACTCTGAAGCACACGTGGCTGAATAGAGACAGCGGATGACGGGAGGAGATGGGAATTGCTGCTTCCTACTTCTACCCACCCAAGAAACTTGTGACAAGAAACAGAGGCAGACACCTGCTTCACTTTCCAAAACTCAGGAAACTGGAGCCAGGAGGTAAAAGAGAGAAACTGGGGAAGTGTGCCCCTCGAAGGCATAATGTGACAGAAGCCCAGCAGTTAGGGCAGTTAGTCCATTCAAAGTAGGAAATATTGGAAGGCTGGCCAGTGGATTTCCAAGTTCAAAGGAAGAATGCTTCCCCTACTTAGATGTGGCGATATAGTCTTATGAAAACATCTCTTATACTCCAAGACACTGAAACTTCTGCTGGACCTTGAAGCAGAGTTAATAATACTTCCTGAGGTCATTTAAGATTTAAGACTGCGGCCAGTTGTGGTGGCACGTGCCTTTAATCCCACCCCTCAGGAGGCAGAGGTAGGTAGATCTCTATGAGTTCGAGGCCAGCCTGACATAAAAAGAAAGTCCAAGACAGCCAGGAAGGACTATAATACACAGAAAAAACCTTGTCTTGAAAAAAAAAATAAAAAACAAGAGAT
This sequence comes from Mastomys coucha, assembly GCF_008632895.1. Classification (NCBI taxonomy): domain Eukaryota; kingdom Metazoa; phylum Chordata; class Mammalia; order Rodentia; family Muridae; genus Mastomys; species Mastomys coucha. The sequence continues at coordinate 46,712,849 of NW_022196900.1, read as the reverse complement.
AAACCTGCGGAGTACTCGGCCTGTTTGTTTAACCTGCCTTTAAGAAAGCAATGTGCACTGGGCTGTGGTGTATACTTTTAATCCCAGTGCTCAGGAGGCAAAGGTAGGCAGATCTCTGTGAGTCTGAGTCCAGCCTGGTCCACAGAGCAAGTCCCAAAAGAGCCAAGGCTATACAGAGGAACCTGGTCTCAAAAAAAGAAAAAAACCATCAAACCTGAGCTAATGTATAACTTTAATCTTAAATTATGTCTCTTCCTTCCCCTAGCCCAGAGTTATGCATGAGTGTATATGTGTGTTAAATATGTGATAAATTGCTGAAAACTGCAAAAGTCAAAAGAAATCTTGTGCGGTAAATACCTGCCATCAATGCTAGAAAGAGCATATGGCTCTATCCTGCTAGACAGTACACTTGCAATACTGTTTGTCGTCTGTGTCAGCAGGGGTCAGTTGGAGCCAATGACTTAATCCCTTGTAAAACTCTGTGAAGATTTCTGTAAAGTATCCTTCATTCCTTCCCCACAAGATACTTTCTATCCCATTTAATAAATGCAGAACAGAGTCCTTTTATTGGGGGCACAGACAGAGAGACAGGTAATCATATTTCATACAGGCACAGACAGACACACAACAGGCAGATTACAGACAAACCAGAAACTACAAGTGTCAGATGACAGAAGGCATGGGGTGAAAAAAGTAGAAAACTCAAACACGTGGGCTCGCTCTTGGTCAAACTTCTCCGAGAGGGAATACTTTGATTTCTTTTCTTAATGTGATGCTATCAGATTGTGATGCTTCCAATAATCTCTAATGTATTTAATCTATGGATGTAGGCATCCTTTTAATGCCTGAGCGTGAGAGCTGACAAGTTAGATACCAAAAAACAAACAAACAAAAACCACCTAGATACTGGCTGTTTCGTTGCTTTAGTTTAATACTTTACTTCCAGTTAATAAAGGGATCTCCAGAGAAACAGAACTCATGATGTCTTATGAGATGGAAAGAGATTTATTGGGGGCTGGAGAGATGGCTCAGCAGCTAAGAGCACGGACTGCTCTTCTGAAGGTCCTGAGTTCAAATCCCAGCAACCACATGGTGGCTCACAACCATCCATAATGAGATCTGACGTCCTGGCGGGTGTGACTGAAGACAGCTACAGTGTACTTACATATAATAATAAATAATAAGTAATCTTTGAGCCAGAGCAAGCAGAGGTCCTAAGTTCAATTCCCAGCAGCCACATGATGGCTCACAACCATCTGTACAGCTACAGTGTACTCGCTCATATACATAAAATAAATAAATAAATAAATAAATAAATAAGAAAGATATTGTTAAAAAAGAGATTTATTATAGAAGGCGTCTCACACAATTATGTAGAGTCTGCAGGGGTATGACATGCTAGAGACACACTAGAGTGGAGGCTCTGTGGTTCCACTTACAGCTAACAGGCTGGAGTCTGGACCACTGACATTCTTCAGTGAGGAAGAGAAACCTTACTGCCACTGATATCTGCAAGCAGTGTACGAGAGAGGAAGTTTCTCTTGCCCTGAGGAAGCCAGGCTTTTTTTCTGTCTGAGTCTCGGTTAATGACCCACAATGACCCAGGGACCTGCTTTATTCAGTCTACCAGCCAAACACATTCTCGCCTCACAAAAATACCTACGATAATGTCTGACCATCAGGACATGCTTGGTCCAGCCAAGCTGATGTAAAATTAATGATCATGCATTCATTAATGCTGCCTTAATTTTACACACAGGGAGACCCAGGCTAAGAGTAGCTGATTGCAATTTAGCCTTGTCTCTCTGGGGATGTGGTAAAAATGCCTGGCTGTCTCCTTGAGAGAAGGCCCAGGTCTCCATTCCTACACCTATCTATCGCTCTGAAACATGTATTCAATCAACTAGCTGCTGTGTGAGACATTACTGCTCATTTAGTGATTATGAAATTAAAATGTTGTTTTGGAAGTAAGAATAAAAAGTTGTAAAATGTGTGCCGGGTTTTTCTGTGGTACCGACCCTGGGGCCAGATTCAGGCAGCTTGCCTGAGCCACGTGCAAAGCAGGACCAGGAATGGGCTCTCTCACCTCTCCTTTGAGACTTTCACTCACAGATGACCATGGGTAAATCCAGCTCCTGGGAATTTAACACCCTTTTCTGGCCCCCAAAGGTACTAGGCACACATTCAGGCAAAACATTCACATATATAAAATAAATAAATCTTATAACACAAACAGCAAACAAATCCCTCAATAAACCAGGTGACACACACGTGTAGTCTCAGCCTTGGAAGGTGGGAGCAAGAGGATCAGAAATCACAGGACATCCTGGAATTTATATTAAGTAATATTAATATTAAGTAATATTAAGGTTAATACCAGAGTGAGCATGCAACTGTGTCAAGTAGGTAGGTAGATAGATATGTGGACGTATGACAGACAGACATACAGACAGACATACAGACAGGCAAAAACTTCCTCTGGATCACATCTATATTAAGACAGTTTTACATGCAGGAAAATATTTGCTTTACTACATTGAACAAATTTTTTAAATTCTAGTAAGATCCAACACCCTAGGCCATAAAAATGAGTTACCGAGGGAAGAGAGATGGAAACGAAGCAGAGAGGTGGTTGGAAAAAATCCAAGGAAACACACACGTGCCCTGAAAAAGCTGGCAAAATCTGTCAGACTTTTAAGACACATTGAGTTTGGAGACAAGCATGCACCACTAACTGCAATGCCACATAGCGTCACACGATGGCGCGACGACTCCATTAGTTTCTCTCTGGCCTTCTGGCCTAGAGGTTAGTCTTGCTCGCTTTGTTCACAAAATAGCTAGCAAATCCCATAAAGCCTTGTTTGTTCGTTCGTTTGTTCATTCGTAAATTCGTCCGTTTTTAATTTTTATTTTGTGCTTCTGGCCCTATCTTCGGTCATTTCCACATGTACACTGGGTGCCCCTGGGCAGAGATGGTCAGAGACAATAGGGCCACTTGAGGCTATCAGAACCCTGAAAAGAGGCAGAGAGAGGCCTGATACAGGCTGCCCCAGGCTACTCCACAGGCTGAGGTAGGAGGATCTCTCAAAGCTGTTCTAGCCCAGCCAGGGCAGTATCTCTGTCCACTCACTCTCAAAAAAAGATGGGCGGAGGGGAGGTGGGGGGAAGGAAAACCAGCCCTACCCAGAGTGGTGGATGAAATGCAGATACTGTATTTTAAACTGTAGAAAATTTCAACAGTATAAAACTAAAATGCATGACAATATATGAAACAGAATATATGTCAAATCCAAAACCACGGCCCATGTTAAGGACCATCCAAACGGTAAACCTGGAGAGATGTCTTACAGAAAATTAAGGTCCCTCTTTGTTCAACACACCCTGGCCTGCCTTCCTCAGCCTTAGTTAGTCCTTGAAAGCCTTTGAATGTAATATCTAGTCCTTCTTAATGACACCTAATAACTGGACATATTTATATTTATAGCGCACACATAATAATGCATGTATATACCATGTAACTCTGTACATATTTATAGAGCACACCATGATAATGCATGTATATGCCATGTAACAACAGAACCACATCTCTACCACTCCCATCCCAGTGACCAACTAATCTTTGTGCAAGGGGCCTGAGAATTCCTCTCTCCCAGTTCTTTCTGAAATGTATATTAAATTGTTGTAAATTCTCCTCACCATGCTGAGCCATGGACATTAGAAGCATCTCCAGAATACAGCTACCTACCTCTGCTATCCCCAGCCCCGCTACCCCCCGTGTTAGTCATCTCTCTGTAGCTGTCACAAAATGCTTGAGAAACAAAAGGAAGACAGATTATTGGAGCCCGGGTTTCAGCTGGTGACCCACTGGCTCTCGCTTTGGGCATCGGCTGATAGAAAAACCTGCAGTATATAAATATAAGAGAATGTTATTCACCCATATAAAAGAGTGAAGCCTTGCCATTGGTGGCAGTTGATAGAACTGGAGGACATTAAGTGAAATAAGCCAGGCACGTAAAGACAAATATTGCATGTTCTGTATATTGAAGCTAAAAACAAGACAAAAACAAACAAACAAACAAAAAACCCTAGGTCAGTGTCTCAAAGAACTGGAGAAAAACAGCTGTGACTGTGGAACACGGTTGTTACGGTTTGATCTGAGAGCTCCTATGTTGAGGGCTTGGCTGCAGACCGGTGGGATTTAGGAAAGCCATTGGCTTTATCAGTGAACTAACACACTGATAGATTCATAAACTGGTGGCCCCCTGGGGAGGTGGTGCAAACTAGAAGGTGGGGTCCAGCCAGAGGACGTAGTCACTGATCATGCACCCTGGAAGAATGTGTTGTCCGTGGCCCTTCCCTCTAGGTCTCTTTCCTGCCCACAGAGTGCAGCCGCCTCTGCACCATGGTTGATTCTGCATCCTGGCAGTCCTGAGGAGTTCTGCAATGGAATGGAACCGGGAGCACAGGGGCCTCTGACATACTGACTTCACTTTGTCTGACATACTGACTTCACTTTGTCTGACATACTGACTTCACTTTGTTTGGAATGTTTGGTCTTGTGTTAGAGTCCTTTTATAAAATTACATTTTGTTTGTTGTTGCTGTTGGAGGTTGGGTGGGTGTGTGTCTGTGTGTGTGTGTGTGTGTGTGTGTGTGTGTGTGTGTGTACACATGAGAAGGTTAGAAGACAATCTACAGGACTCTTTCTTTTACCACATGGATCCTGGGGATTTGAACTCAGGTCAGCAGGCTTGACCGTAAGTGCCTTTAACCACTGAGCCCTCTCACCAGCCATTCAAATTGGCACCTTAATGTAATGAGTATCTTTGGGTTTCATCCCTTTCTTCCTTTTTCTCCTCCTCCTCCTCCTCCTCCTCCTCCTCCTCCTCCTCCTCTCCTCTTTCATCTTCTCTTGATTCTTTCTTCTTCTTTTTTCTTCCAAACAAGATCTCACTAGCTGACCTGGGACTTGCAAGGATATCCTGGGGTTTACTCGGCACTGTCTCCTGAACACAGAGCCCTCACCTTCCGTAGGTTCTGTTCACCCTACCTAGCATCCAAAGAGACTAGGGATACTATTGTCAGGATCAAGGACAGTTTCAAAATCAGATCCTTGCTTAGTCTTGCACAGAGGGGGTTCTTTATTGGGGGGAGGGGGGTCCTAGGTACATCATTCCCCCAGGAAATCACATGTAGGGACACAGTCATAGAGAAGACCCAGCCTCATCAGACATCGAAAGGCTCCAAGGCCACCAGTGTCTCTTCCTGTTAGCCAGAGAAAAGTCTAAAGGGCCCTGCTATAATGACTTGGATAATGTTGGTCACCGAATTTAACCTTAAATTGAAATGCCTGTCACAGAAAGTTAATAACAGTGAGTGGATGCAGGCACTACCACCAAAGGCACTGACAGATTTTGGGGTGTTGTTTTGTTTTATTTTGTTTACATCACAGTCCAGTTTATTTCACAAAACACACTCAAAGAAAACAGAGCAGATTCCAAGGTTTGTGCTTCATCAGGATTAGCTGCATATTGAACAAATGCAAATAGTCGAAGCACACACCAAATGGGCTGGACTGGAGCCTAGAAATTAGGCCTAGGAATTTATTAAAGAGATTCATACACATCTCATGTACAGACTATGGTTTGTGAATGGTGGGTGAGGTCTGTCAAGTAAGGTCAAGGTGCCTTCCAGAGGCCAAAAAGTCCCTTTACTGATAAGTCTTCCCACATAGCTCTCAGGGGAAGAGGGGGGTTGGGGGGGAGGGAGAGAGAAGAGAGAGAGGGAGAGAGAGAGAGGAGAGAGAGAGAGAATTGGTCTTTGTTGTACATTTTTTAATTCACTTTACATCTCAATAGCAATTCCTGCTCTCCTCCTGCTCTCCCCGTGCAAAACTGCCCACCTGCCTGTGGGCCCTGTTCCCTTATATGGCCTGCCTGTCTGGCCTCAGTGGGAGAGGATGTGCCTAGTCCTGCTGCCACCTGGTGTGCTGGGAAGGTAGCAGAAGGGGTGTAGTGGCTCAGGGGTGTTACTTAGAGGGTGGTTCCCCTTTCTCAAAGGAGAAGGGGAGGAAGGAATAGGGGAAGTCTATGTGAGACTGACAGTTTTGAAATGTCCCAAGATGTTGCCTCCACTGACTGGAGTGCAGTCATCTGTGTGAGATGGCACATGGCATAGCACAGAACCCCCAGTCAAGGTACACCACTGTCTGGCACTCTGGGCTTGGAACATTTTGACGTGTTCATCTCACACCTCAATGAACTTCTTTGAAGCACGTGTGGCCCAAAATACCCAAACCTCTTACCTGTAGACCCTGACAAATGCACTGTGCTCTACAACCCACGAACTGTACTCTTGCTCAGAGTATCGACCCTGCCAGCAACCCAAGCATTCAGTAGTCCAAAGTGTTCTAGGCCAGCCTAAGCTACAATATGAGATCCTGCCTCAAGGAAGGGAAGAAAGGAGGGAAGAAGGAAGGAGGGGAGGGAAGAAGAAAAACATAATTTTCATTACAGACACTTCAGAAATAATTTTGAAGATCCAGACATGGTGGCTACTTTAGTTACTTTTCTACCGTTGACATAAAGCACCAGGACCAAAGCAACTTATAAAAAAAAAAAAAAGCATTCAGCTGGGTCTACAGTTTCAGAGGGTTATAATCCACAATACCAGCATAAAGGCATGGGGGCAGGAACAGCTGTGTTCACATCTTGATCCACAAGCAGGCAGTGCACTGGGGACGGTGAGAGGTTCTTTGAAACACTAAGATGCCCACAGTGACACACCCACCAACTGGGTACCAAGTTGTCAGACATATGAGCCTATAGAGGCCGCTCATTCAAACCATCACTATGAAATCCCAGCACTTGGGAGGTAGAGGCAGGGGGATCAGAAGTTCAAGGTCATCCTCAACTGTGTGTGTGTGTGTGTGTGTGTGTGTGTGTGTGTGTGTGTGTGTGTGTTCAAGACCAGTCTGGACTTCATCAGACTCTGGTAGAATAAACAAATTGGTTAACTGGATGGCTCAGTGGGTAAAGGCATTTGCCCCCCAAGCCAGACAACCTGAGTTCAACTCCTGGAGCCCACATAAAGCCGGCAAGAAGAGCCCAGTCTCCACAGTGTGAGGGCTGCCATTCATACACATGTCATACACACATAAACACACACAGATGATAACAACAATAATAATAATAAATGTTTAAAAAAAGAAATCATTTCAGAAATAGATATATATACATGTTTATTCACAGAAAATGCCAGTTAATGGCTTTAATATTGACCATGGTTATCAAAGTTCACAAAAAAGCATAAAGTGCAAAAGGCCTGTAAATCCGCCCAGAGCTATGATTGCTATTACCTCAGCCAGGGTGCATACCACCTATACATAGCACACTCTACATAAAGTATAAAACACAGTGTATATCTGATAGTACTCTATTTGCTTGGTTTAATTAATGTGGTTATAAAATAGTTTTAAATCTGACTTGATGTGTAGGAAAAGACACAAAACATGTTCTAAAATCTGTAGGAGTATAATGTCTATAAAAATCTATTGAGAATCCCAATCTAGCCAAAGATGTGTCATTGGCCAGTGGGACCAACAGCACCCAGGTCTAGCCCTGGTTGGGAAGAATTCAAGTTCAGCTGGAGAAAGGAGTTGGGGGAAGCCCTAGCTGGCTGCCCCCAGAGACCATTCATTGTCAGACCTGAGGGAAGAAGAGAGCCAGAGAAGGTTCAAATCCCAGTGCCAGCTCTGGGGGGTC
>NW_022196900.1:46663879-46705077 GCF_008632895.1 Mastomys coucha | reverse complement strand
GGACTTGTGAGAGAAGATCCAGACACCTGAGAAATCCAGCCAACAGAATGGGCAACAGTATTTTTACAGAGCCATGTTTGATCCTCAACACAACACTGTTGACCCGTGACTGGGGTAGGCACTTTTCACTGGATAGACACCCATTTCCCCGTGTGGATCACACTTCCCCGTGTGGATCACACTGCAAATGGGAGCGGACAGAAAGAACACTTCTGAAGAGCTGGCTTTGGCATCAACAGGGCACTAAAGAGAAAATTCTTCTCCTAAAAATCAACAGTGGATCAAAACTGTAAAATCACGGACAGACATGACCACTTGGTAACATTCATGGCTTCCTCTGTCCTGAGATCTCAGGCAGAATCAGAACAGAACAGAGCCTGACACCCATGCTGGAAACAGTGACCAGGACATCACTCACTGATGTCATCTCTACCAGAAGGGAGCAGATTCAGGGAGTGCACATCAGTTAGCTCCGCTTGTCATTACCACTCTCAACACAATAGAATCCATGAAGTCCAAGCTTTAATGGTGGTTCACCGTGACTCAGAGATCCAAGTGGGAAGTGTTACACCACAAAGGAAAAAAAAAAATCCCTTCATGTCTTAGGAGCCTCTCCAGTCAGGCTTCATGGGGAAGGTAGCTCCAGTGGTGAGTTCAAAACCTAGCCGTCAGCATAGGAGAGAAAACTAGCTCTCCATGAAAACGCTGGTGTGCATATCCCATTCAAGGATGAACGGTCTAGATGACATCTCATTGTAGCTGTACTAGGGCAGAAAGGATAGGAAGGAGACACACGCCAAAGCCAAGATACTGGCGATGGCGGCTCTAAGGCAAGAGAGGTAGAGTAACGTTTTCCTCTGCTGCTTTTCTGTAGTGTCCCAACTTTTTCTGAACATAAAGCTCTAATTGAAAAACAGCGATCAATGCCCAAAGCCCAGCTCAAAATTAGATTCATATATATCTACTCCCTTGATTAGTCAGGCCCATGCTAGCAAGCGATAGAGATTTCTGTTTAAGATGGGTGTGGTACCTAGCTCCTATAGTTATACCTAGCACTTGGGGTCTCACTATCAGTTTGAGGCTAGCCTGGGCTATATAGTGAATATTGATGCCAGCCTGAGACATGAAAAAGAGTAAAGCTCTGTCTCAGACAGAGGGGGAAGAAGTTCTGTTTGCCCCCTAAGCACACTCCCTTCCAAGCCAGCTATGGTGGCACACACCCAGGGAAGTGGCCCGCCCACCAAGGCAGAGTCAGGTGCTCAGCTCCTTTCACCCAATCGTGTTCCTGCACACCCATCAATATTTTTATCCCTATACCTAGGGATGTTAGCAGAGGCCCTAGGGAATAAGTCCTTTTCTTGATAAAAAGAAATGGTTCTTCCCTGACCTTTGAGAGAAGGGCCCTTGGGACAAACTAAACCTTGCATCTAAAACCCCTTTCCTACAGCCATCTTACTAACGTAATCATTTATTACTTTACATGTACACATTTTTTGCCTGTCTGTGTGTATATGGGTACCATATGCATGCTCCGTGCCCTTAGAAGAGGGCATCAGATCCTCTGGGGCTGGAGTTATAGCTTGTGAGCTCCATGAGCATGCTGGGAAGCATGTCTGGGTCCTATGGGAGAGCAACATGTGTTCTTAACTGCTGAACCAACTCTCCAGCCCCAGGCAACCCTTCCAGGTGAAGGCAAGCACCTTCCCCGGGGTCATCATCAGGACATTTATATGGTGTAGAACATACAAGAGCATCCCCATGCCTGGTAAGATGAACCAGAAACAAGGCAAGTTTGATTTTGCCCTCTGAAAAATTCTAGACTCAAAAACCAAAGGACTCGGCAGAAGTTCTGGTCCATGAGCCTCTAGGTTGCCATAAACATTTAACTCAAAATCATTTTAAATTTATTTTAAGCTACAGTAAAACAACATATACAATCATTCAAAACCAAGTATTTCTGCCAATCAAATGACTATGTGTTTGCTACCTGGGAGATTTAGCAAATGCTATAAATTTAATAAAAGACAACTTTTATTAAAAGTTTCACACATTCATGTTCTATAAATACTTGTGACTATAAACAAGAAATAGCCCAGCAAGTTACTTCTAAAACGTCAAAGCCACAAAAGCAGAATGAAGTCTATTCATTTAAAAACTCTAAGTCCAGTTTCCACTTGGACCCTGTGAAGGTTCTAAACTGAGTACGAGTTCCTGAAAGTGCCAGAACCAGCCAGCTCCTTCAGACTCAGGACACCACTCAGAACAGGGTTCCAACTCCAATCCCCTGAGCGCTGTCCCACCCCCGACAATGGAATGTCAGAAAGCAGAAGGTGCCTGAGTTACAAACATCCCTGAGATACCCCGCTCCACCTCATATTCCTGAAGATAGCCCAGTAAAGAAGTATGATGCAGGTGAGAGACATTCATGTCAGAGTCTGCCTCTTCTTACCTGTGACCCCCAGCCAGCCAATCAGAGTGGAGTGACTGCCCACCATCAAGAAGAGCAAAGTGCTCTGAGAAACCAGTTAGCACCAGGCATTATAAACATAAAAGCTGGAGACCCACACCCCAGGGAGGCTACATCCCCAGGAAGCCCACATCCCAGGAGGCCCACATCCCAGGGAAGTTACATCCCTCAGGAAGTGCACATCCCCTAAAAACAGCAGAGAAATGGGATCAGAGTCTTGGAGGTAAGGACATACTGAAAGCTTCCCATAAGAAAAGCTTCCGAAAGCTTCCCAGAGCTTCCCAGTCAAACCCCCAGAGCTGCCTCTGGGATCGCAGTGAGGCCTTACTCTCACAGGGGTCACATGGCAAGCAGAGGGGGCTGTGTGTGGAATCTTCACACCAGAAGGATTCTCTGCAGGCCTGAGGCTGCTGCACTCTGGAAGAGCAGAAATGGTGTCAATATTTAATGTGTGCTTAAACTGGAGTGTAGTTTTTGGCATAGAGGGTGTTACTGGCTTTGCCCTCTGAAGCTGAGGCTCCATCTCTCAGCAGAAGGATCCACAAGCACGTGGAGAACCTGGGAAATCTAAGAGGTTCGAGGAGTGACAAGCCACCTGCCTTAGTCACAGCCCCCATGTGTGTTTTGCCCACTTGGTTTTGTCGAAGGACGGCTTCTGCCAGCAAAAGGAAAAGTTCTGGAACCTTCCATCACAAAATGAGAAGGTCTTGAATCTCAGGGAGCTGAGTCCTGTGTAATGGGAGAGTCTGGAAATGGTGCGATCTACAGCAAGCCACCTTCTCCAGCAAGAAGCTTAGGGCTGCCCTAGGTCTCCCAAAAATCTACTATGTCAATGTCAGTCAGTATGGACATAACCCAGCAGGCCCGTGTGCCTGGAAAGGATACTGAGGAAGACACATGTCCCTGAACCCTCCATTTCCCAACCCCGGGGAAGTCAGGCACGGTGGTCCAGTTAGATCACAAAGGAGCAGAATTTTAAACACCCACACCACACCCACTCCTCAACGCCCTTGGCCACCTTTCCTAGCAAACGAAGCCCAGCGCATGTTTAGAAGTAAGAAGGGAAGTAAGTAGAGAAGCCGGTCACTGCCTTGCCGTCACGTGATCTTGACTGGTGACTTCTTGTGGGCACACAGGAGGGACACATAGGGGACACCGATAAAAGCCCATTTCTCGCTGGGCCAGAATCTGATGACGGGACCTTGTTCAGGAATCTCTGAGGCAGCATCAAAGTAGGCGAAGCACACGCAACCCAGGTACGCCGCAAGGCAGATGAGGATATGCCTGAAAGAGAGGGGAGAGGGGAGTCAGGCACAGTGCTTCTCCCTGGGGCCACCCATCCTCCTTTGCTGTCCCTTTCATCCCGAGGACCAGGGGAAAGGATGAGATAGCCAGCAACACCAGAAGGGGTGTGATAAACCTTGAGCATTTGAACCTGTCCTAGTATTCAAAACAGTCCTATTGAATCGGCATGGTAGCTCAGGTCTGTAACCCTAGCACTCCAGGAGGCCGACTCAAGAGGAGTGTCACAAGGACAAGACTAAATTGTGAGTTCAAAGCCAGCCAGAGCCACAATTCAAAATAAAACAAAATAAAATAAAATCCTACTAAATAACTGGACAAAAAACCTCTATCTCAAAAAAAAGAAAAAAGAAACAAAACAAAAATCAATCAATCAAACAAAACAAAAAGAAAAGACAAAGGAGAAAAGAAAAAAAAAAAGAAAGTCTTTTAAAGGGAAATAGATCCTTTCTTATAATAAATGTGGCCTGGAGAGATGGCTCAGTGGTTAAGAGCACTAACTGATCTACCAGAGGTCCTGAGTTCTATTCCCGGCAACCACATGGTGGCTCACAACCATCTGTAATGAGATCTGACGCCCTTCTTCTGGAGTGTTTGAAGACAGCTCCAGTGTACTCATATAAAATAAATTAATCTTTTAAAAACTAACTAAATAAATGTAAAATATTAGTTACTTTAAAATATTTAAAATATAATCTTAAAATGGTTTACTTTGTGTGTGTGTGTGTGTGTGTGTGTGTGTGTGTGTGTGTGTGTGTGTTCTGTATGGAGTATATAGAGATCTGTTCAGTACTTGCAGAAGCCACCAGAGGGCTCAGGGTCCCCTGGAATGAGTGTCGCAGGTGATTTTGACCCACTCAACCTGAGTGCTGGAACTGCACTACAATCCTCTATAAGAGCAGCAAGTGCTCTTAACTGCTGAGCCATCTCTCCAGCACTGATACTTATAATATATATTCCAAAAACTATATTTTTATAAACTTTGACGGAAGAGGCTTGTCTAAGATTGACACAGAAATCAGTCAAGAAAAACCAGACACATGTGATAATTCATACACAAATGAATACAGCACAAAAAATATTCACCTGCTTAAAAAATAAAAATAAAAAAGAAACTATCTGTCTGATGTGATAAAGACCTGAAACTTATAGCACCCAAAATATTAATTGCTATAAATGTTGTGTGAGCTTTGCTTTTAAAACGGGGTTGGATGAAGAACAGGAAGGAAGGTAGTAGAGAGAGACCTGGCCTCCAAGGATAACCACAAGCTGGACTCGCACACGTGGTGCCTCTATAAGAGGTTCCTTATGCTTTGAAAACCTCTTCATCCTGGGTACAGTGCCACACCTTTAATTCCAGCACTTGGGAGGCAAAGGCAGTTGGATCTCTGTGAATTTGGGGCCACCCCTGGTCTACAATCAAGTTCCAGGATAGCCAGAGCTACATAGTGAGAGCCTGTCTCAAAATAACTATCAGCCGGGCAGTGATGGCGCATGCCTTTAATCCCAGCACTTGGGAGGCAGAGGCAGGCGGATTTCTGAGTTCGAGGCCAGCCTGGGCTATAGAGTGAGTTCCAGGACAGCCAAGGCTACACAGAGAAACCCTGTCTCGAAAAAAACAAAAACAAAAACAAAAACAAAAAAAGAAAAACAAACAAACAAACAAATAAACAAAAAACAATTATCAACTGAGTAGTTAATTAAAATTTGTATTACGGACATCAGAAGGTACACTTTGAAAGAGGAAACAAATTCACAGAGATCCAACTGCCTTTGCCTCCCAAGTGCAAATTGTAAAGACTACAATTAAATTACATCCTAAAGCCACCATTCAGATTATGTTTTTAAAGATATCCAGTGGCACTGTCTTTAAAGACATAAAAAATAAGAATATATATTTCCCCCTATCAGGTTAGCAAAGCTTTAAAGCAGTTAATAACTCCTGCATGCGTGAGCATGTGGGCCGATCATCCTAGCAGAATTCAGTAAAGCAATCAAAGAGCTGGGCTAGAAGCGACACTTGCCTAGCATCCATGATGGCCAGCGCTGCCAACACAAACAAAGCAAAGTCTGTTATGGTGGCACCTGTCTGTAATTCCAGACTTGGGACTTCAGAGTGACTGTGAGGCCAACCTGGGATATGTAAAACTCTCACACAGGAAATAGACAGCTAGGCATAGGAGCACATGCCTTTCATCTTAGCACTTGGGAAGCTCGGCAGGCAGCTAGCTCTCTGTGGATCTGAGCCACCCTGGTGTGCACAGTGAGTTCTAGGCCAACTGGTACTACATAGTGAGATTGTATTTTAAAACAACACACACACACACACACACACACACACACACACACGAATACTAAGACAGATAAGGTCAAATAAGGCCTCACTCTAATCCAGGTTGCCCACCTGTTTGTGATTCCTCTGACTCAGCCTCCCAAGTACTAAGATTATGACCCTGTCCTAGTACTCTCAGTGTATGCAGTGCTAGGAATCAAATCCCTATGCTAGGCAGGCACTCTGCCAACTAAAGCAAATCCCCAGCCTACGATCTTATAGCCTCGAAGTCTTAGAAAAATGTGTTGCTATCTTACAATTTATATTACAATTTAGCCTATGAAGATTAGAATCAATATATATGTTTTTACAGATTATGCACAAAAGTGAAAAATTAGAAATGACAGAATATGGAGATCAGGAGATGGTTTAGTGAAAAAAAAATAATCTCTTGTTCTGCAAACAAGACCAGAGTGCAAATGCCCAGTGGAAAGCGGAGTATTCCTGCAATCCTAACACTGTAGGACAGCTAGACAGATCTTAAGAGCTTGTTGGATAGCCAGCCTAGCTGAAAAGACAAGTTTCTGGTTCAATAAGAGACCCTATCTCGAAGGCAAGAAAGCAGAAAGCAGTGGAGGAGAATAACAGATTCCTGCTGTGGTTTTCCCATGCACGGACGTGTTCATGCATTCATATGTATTCATATGTATGCAACACACCTACATTTGTACACACAACAACTTGATACTTATTAATAGACAGATTGGCTAAGTGAATTATAAAGCATCTATATAATGAAGCATATATTTAATAATATATAATTATATACAATAATGTATATATATCTTTAATTATATATTTTATATCACATATTATATATGTTATATTATCTATTATATCATGTGATTATATTTATATCATTATAGTATATTATATATCATATATTATTATAATATCTTATATTATAATATTAAATGTTATATAATATTAAATATTAAATAATTAAATATAATGTTATATATTATATTGTTATATTATAAATAATATATTACTATATAGGTATATAAGTATAATATAATAATTATATATAATATTGTATATATAATAATATATATCTTTAACCCACAAGCATTTATATAAAGAGTGATGCCCAGCAGAGTGGGAGGATGAGCAATGGAGCTGCCTAGCATGCATGAAGCCCTAGGTTCAATCCTCAGTTGGGTCATAAACCCAGAGTGGTGCTATATACCTAGAATCTCAGTACTTAACAGATGGAGGTAGGAAGGTCAGGAGGTCAAGGCTATCCTCATCTGCTTCTAGCCCAGTTCTTTGATTCCTTTGAACTCTGTTAGGATGATCGGCCCACATGCTCACACACGCAGGAGTTATTTACTGTTTTAAAGCTTTGCTAACCTGAGAGGGGGGAAGCTAGCCTGGGCTACATAAGATACCACTGTCTTAAAGGAGAGGGGAGGGCATGATCTAGATATAGTTATCTAACATTTTAATACTGCAATAGAATATCATCATCTACAAACATGTTTGGTCATGTTCATAACTGTCCTGTGTGGCATGTGGGCGTGATATGGGACTGGGGACATGCCTGACAGGAGTTTGGCCTAAGACTAGAACAAGTTTGCATCACATATAGGAGGGTGCCATTGTAGTTTTCTAGAAACAGAATAATTCACAGGTGCATGGCTGTAGATCAATGGAAGAGGTAAAGTTTTTTATTATTGTTGGGTTTTGGCTTTGGAGTTTGTCTTTTTTTTTTCAGAATTATTTATTTCTGAGTATGAATACACTGTAGCTGTCTTCAGACACACTAGAAGAGGGCATCAGATCTCATTACAGATGGTTGTGAGCCACCATGTGGTTGCTGGGAATTGAACTCAGGACCTCTAGAAGAGCAGTCTGTATACTCTTAACCGCTGAGCCATCTCTCCAGCCCTTGTTTTGTTCTGAGATGTTGTTTAACTATGTAGTGCTAGCTGGCCTAGAAGTCAGTATGTAGACCTGGTTAGCTTCTAATTCATAGATGCCAGCCTGCCTCCACCTCCTAAATGTGCTACTAAAGGTGTGTGCCATCATACCTGGCTCTTCTTTTCTTCTTCATTTTTCATTAGCAATAAAGGAGAAAAAAATATTTGTTTCAGGAAATGTGTATGTACACTATAAAATCTGCAAAGACATACTACAGGTTGTTAATTATCTTTCTTGGAGGAGTAGAATGATAAGAGCCATTTTCTATATGTCTTTGTTGTTTAAAACTGTTATTCAAAAATCACTTCATGGGGCTGGAGAGATAGCTAAATGGCTGGAAGCACTTGCTGGTCTTATAAAGAACTAGAGTTTGATTCCCAGCACCGACATGGTGGCTCACATCTGGCTGTAACTCTAGTTCTAGAGGCTCCAACTCCTTCTTCTGGCCTCCTCATGTACTGCATGAATATGATACACATACACACTTGCAGTCAAAACTCTCATGTACATTTAAAATTAAAGTTAAAAAATTAGTTCATGAATCTGACAAAATGCCTAGGTGGGTAAAGGTATTTGCCTCCAGGTCTGAGGATGTGTATGTATGTACACACACACACACACACACACACACACACACACATACACATACACACACACACAGACACACACACACACACACACACACACACACACAGACACACACAGACACACACATACACACACACAGACACACACACACAGACACACACACAGACACACACACACACAGACACACACACACACACAGACACACACACACAGACACACACAGACACACACATACACACACACATACACACACACACATACATACACACACACATACACACACACATACATACACACACACATACACACACATACACACACACAGACACAGACACACACACACACACTGACACACACACACAGACACACACATACATACACACACACACACACAGACACACACACATGCTCACACAGGCTACAGCAAGCATGCACCAAACACCCACCCTACATGAACAAAATCACACCATAATGAGGAAGAAAAGACATTTCAACCTTGAACAACAAAGCAGATACCATGAGTGAGTACCTCAGTTTGTGCCACTTTGTTTGATCTGGTCCTTTGAATGTGGTCCTAGAAGCCTCCAAAATTTAACATTTCCCACAAATGAAGTCTCACAGTAAATCCACCCAAATTTGACAAGGGCCGTACCTACACTTGTGTTCTTTACTGAGTGTCAAATTTTCTCTTAACCCTCCTACTTAAAAGTCTATAAACTCCAGTTCTGTATGTACACTCAAGCTGAAGTCCATTTGGGTAAAGAATCTCCTGTTTGGTGTGTGTGTGTGTGTGTGTGTGTGTGTGTGTGCCTGAGTGCATGTGTGTGTGTGTGAAGGATCTCACTGTGTAGTCCACACTAACCTGAATCTTACAGTAAGCTTCTCACCTCAGCCTCTCAGGGGCTGGGATGGCAGGTGTGAGCCACCATGCCTAGTTCACACTGGGATCTGTATGGCTTGCTCCCAAGGTGACTCTGGATGAACAAAGCCCTATAGAATTTCCCCTTAGGATGCTGTTAATCTACCAAGACATGAGACAACCATTTATCTTGCTCCCTGCCACCTTTTGTATTTAGCAGTTGTGAGTACAGAGACAGAAACACTGCCTAGTCCAGGTTTGAAGCTGAAGCAGATTCTTGGAAGAAAGCTACTCCCCTAACCCCACCATCTCCCTTTTTTGCTAGAGTTTGAGGGCAAGGGCTGCAAGCTGGGCAGGCCCTCTACCACTGAGCTAGCTACCCCTCTCCACCCCTCCCTTGCTTCCTTCCCTTCCTAAGTGCAGATTCTGTATGTGATTTTTGTAGCCTCCACTTTCTTCCCTTTGAACTTTAGAGCCATTCCCAGGCTTCCCAAAATATAGATACTCTTATTCCCTCGAGATCAAACAGTGTGAGTGATGTTCAACAACAGACTTCAGTCCCCTAGGCTTTATCTGTAGCTGTAAAAAGGATAGGTGTGACTGTCCCTAGATGACCTGCAGAGTCCAAGCTTTCACCAGGCATCTGGGGCCTTGAGGGCGTGGTTCCAGCTGAGAACCGGCCTGTCCTCACAGCACAGAGGCCCCAGCTCCCCTTCCCCCACCACCCTTCCAGACCCGGGAGCTCAGGTTGCGGACTTGGTTTTCAGGCTCCTGTGCAGCCTAACAACTAGGTCTTTGGGAGGGTTTGTTCTGACTAAACCAGCTCCCTGGAGCCAATTTCACACTCTGCTTTTGTTTCTAAAATGTGTGACGTAGACGAGGAAGGGAAAGAAGAGGGATCGGCTCTGTGCCCCTCCCCTGAACCCACCAGTGATCCTGGCACTTAGCCCTGCATCGAATGATGACGCTAACGTCAACGCCAGCGCTGCAGGAGCACCCCAGGACAGAAGCACCCCGGGGCAGGAGCATTCCAGGGCAGAAGCACCCCAGGGCAGACCAGGGCTTACCACACACAGTGCAGGTAGGGGAAGTGAAAAGAGGACAGCAGCTCACAGAAGGCTCGGTCGCTGATCCAGCAGAAGAGAGCAAGAGTCCACCAGAGGCCAGAGAAGAGCCCCAGCTTAAACACACGCACATTGTCACACCTGCAAGGGAGAAGGAGAGGACGTCAGGTCGGGTCTCCTCGGAGGCGTTTGCTGGCTACCTCCCCTGGGTCTTCAAAGTTTCTCATCTGCTCCAGCTCCGAGACACTGGCCTCATACTGAAGACAGCCTCATAGATGTAAATGTCACATGTATGCACGTGGCTCGATAACCTTCTCCACACAGGCCTGGCCTCTGACTCCAGATACATAGAACTGAGAGGTTAAAATTTTCAAATTGTACTGTGGGAACTTAGCCATTAGTTGAACTCAGTGGGAGACCGGCTCCCAGAACCTAAAAACAATGGGAGGCCAGTTCCCAAGAACCCAGAAACAAGGGAACCAAGACGACTTGACAACCTGGCCCAAAACAATTGCCAGGTGGCTAGCCCACCCCTGGACCCTAGCACGAGCCAGCACCAATTAGAAACGACCCCGTACCTTTCCCTTACCCCAGTCTTCCCTTTTGCCCCAGCAACTGCATAGGAATAAAACGCTGCCTAAGACCTTGCTCGGGGCCAGACTCCTCTACCCCTGCGAGGGATATGAGTCTCGCCCCAGCTAGCTGGAATAAAAAGCCTCTTGCAGATTGCATCAGATTGCATCAAGTCCATGTCTTGGTGGTGTGTGGGGTCGTCGCTCCTGGGATTTGAGTGTGGGGGTCCCTCCAGGAATCTCATAGAACCACCTACCATCTTGAAAGGGTATTCTGATGTCTAATGCAGATACAAAACATAGAAGTTCATCTTCCCTCCTGCCTACAGACTCCACATCCAGTTTCTTAGCTCTTCCTTCAAAATCCACCCCAAACCTGCCCTCTGGTCATAGGGGTCCATACCCTCCCTAACACACTCTCACCTTTGACCTTGTGGTCAACTGGCAATGCTCTGCTCTGAGGCTTTAATGAGAGAGACAGAGACAGAGACAGAGAGACAGAGAACACTACAGCATTCAGAGTGGCCACAAGGCCCCATGTGTGAGCTCCCCCGCCTTTTATTTATTTATGTATTTTTTTGTTTGTTTTTGTTTTTTTGGGGGGGGTCATTTTCTCTCCATACTTTGGCCTTTACTATCTTTGTTCACACTATGGTAGACATACTGTTCCTCTGACACCCCAGGTCTTAGCATGAATGGGCCCTACAGGCTTCCTACTTTTTGCTTTGCCTCTGACTGGAGTGTTCTGCCCTCACATAGCCATGTACTTTATTTGTCTTCAAGGGTTTGCTCAGCATCACCGGGGGAGCCTGTGTTGGTGTGAATGAGACCGGCTCATTGAATGATCCCTTGGTCCCCAGTTGGTGTTGTTAGGGAAGCTCAGAAGGTGCGGCCTTGTTAGAGTTAAGAATGTCTCTGGAGGCGGGCTTTGATAGTTGGAGTCTGCACTCCCTGCTTCCTGTGAACTCTGACCTTTCCACCAAGCTTCCTGCCATGGCAACAATGGATCCTTTATGCCTTAGAACTGTAAGCCCCACCATACCATTCCTTCCATAAGTTGCCTTGGCTTTTCACACACTGACAGTATAGACCCTATTGCTAAAGACAATACATATATGACTCACAGAACACAGAGAAGTTAAGCTGGTGCCTACCTAGAGCCTCACTCCTATGACCAGTACTCATTAGTACTGGAGGTTCTCTGCATGCTAGAGAGATAAACACCAAGCCAATTACAAACCCTTCAATTGCGGAGTCTGGCGTGGCCGGATAGAGCCAGCAGGCATGAGTCTCGTCGATGGCTGCTGTGGGCAGAAGGCTTGTTGGTATAATAACACACATATTTTCACGTCCTCCAAGGAATGTCCTCCCTGTTAATGACTCTATGATAATTGGAGACAGCATGAGTGTGGGAGGTGAAGGTGTGGCTAATGTCTCAGCAAAATGGTAAACGCTGGGACCTTCAGGACAGCTCTTAAGGCTGTGGAAAAGAACTCTAAAAACATGAGTTTGAAAATATATAATTTATCAACTATGCATAGATATAAGGGAAGGATGCAATATGAACTGTGTGAGGCGATTCACGGATCTAGAATAACAGAGGCAGCTGCACTATAAGCCAACTGTCAGAAAAATGCAAAGGACAGAGATAAAGAGATTAGGGAGTAATGATCCCAAGACAAGATTCCACCCAGCTAAGTGTTTTTAATTTATGCTTACACATGCAGGCAGATTCCTGAGTTCAGGGTCAGCCTGGGACAGAACTAATTTAAGTCTAGGTGAGGTCAGAAGGGTAAGGTCCCACCCAGCTAAATTTTCAAAGGCAGACAGATCTCTGAATTCCTTTGTAAAGTTAAAGAAAAAAGAAGGGGGAAAAAAAAAAAGGTACTTGCTGTCCTCTTTGTAAGAGTCAAGGGACTAAGGTCCCAGGATGGTGATCCACAGGATAATCAAAAGGGAGCCTGGAATAAATAATTGAGTTAATATGTAAATTAAAGCCTGGGCTTTTGGTCTACCTGAGATGAGCTAGCAGGAAGCAATCGGAGTTCTTTAGAATGTTCTCTAGCAAGAGCTGAGCTATCTGGAGAGCGAAAAGAGCTCTTCAAGAATTTTTTTCTACAGGGTTTCTGATTTTGGTCCGGAAATCAATGGAGAGAGAACACAGCTCTTTTAGAATCCTTCCTAGTAGGATTCCTTGGTCAGAAACCCCAAGAATTACTTAGAGAGAGAACACAGCTCTTTTAGAATGTCTTTCTAGCGGCTGTCCAGAGAAGGCTGTCTGGAATTCTTTTAGAATTTTTTTGGCTTTCTGATTTTGGTAAGAAACCCCAAGAATTACTTTTGGAATTTTTCTAACAGGATTTCTGACTTGGTTGGAAGATCCAAGAATTTTTTTTTTTTTTTTTATAGCAGCTTTTCGGAGGTCAGAAAAGCCATGACCTACCCAGAGGTCTTTTAGAATTTTTACTAGCATAAAGAGCTGTCTCAGCAGAAAGTTAGCTATCTCAGCCAGAGAGCTTTTAGAATAGCAAGAAAAAAAAGCTGTCTAGAGTTGTAGTGGGTTGACCTGATGCTACTGGTATTATAATGCTAAGTGTGGGCCACCAAGACCTGGAGTCTGTGTGTAGCCCTGACCCCAAGTTAGTTCTGATTGGTGAATAAAGACACAGACAGCTAATAGCTGGGTAGAAGCAACAGAGGTGTGGCTTAGGTTTCCCAGGCTTGGAAGAGAAGAAGAATGTGTAGGTAGGAGTAAGGAGAAGCCACCATGGGTTAAGTAAGGGTCAAGAGGGTGTGGCCCTGAAGGCTGCCCAATTGGAGTTAAAAGCAGCCCAGATGAAACATAGTAAATAGTAAGTGATAACTCCAGGTCATCAACAGGAAAATAGATTCTAACAGCACGGAGGGTAGGCAGCTGTCTAGCTACTGTGCTGTTTAGGTCTTATTGTAAATAAAGGCTGTGTGTCTTTCATCTGCGAACACAATAACCAAAGGCAGGGTAGAAACCCCGCGCCAGGATTTTAATAATTTCTACTACGTGAAGCAGAACAGAACACAGAGAGCAGTATTCTGCTGGAAAGCCCTCCCAGCCGAACATAGTCTACCAGCTCAGACCCACGATTTGACTTCAAGTTGTTTGTTTTCACTGCTCCCAGGCACCCCTTCCTCAGAACCCCTCTCCAAGCTGAGGCTGGTCCTTGGCAAGAATCTTCGTGTGAATGACCTGTCTGCAAGATATGCTGGTGTAATTGTTAGCAATCAGGGATAACCGAAATAGACTCCAAGAGTCTAACAATCAGGCCTTTTCACAGTCAGCTCTCAGGGACCCGGTGATAACAAGACACATCATCCCTAGCTGTCCAGAGGTGACACATTGTTGCCCCTGTCACGCGTCCTCTTGCACATGTGCCAAGGCCCTGATTAAAAGCCATGTCTTCCCTTCCACCATCCTTTTTTCCTCCCTCCCCTTGCCCTACCCCCACAGCCTCTGTACCTCTTCCCCTTAATAAAACACCCATGTAAGATCTGATGCTCCAGCCGGGCGGTGGTGGCTCACGCCTTTAATCCCAGCACTTGGGAGGCAGAGGCAGGCGGATTTCTGAGTTTGAGGCCAGCCTGATCTACAGAGTGAGTTCCAGGACACCCAGGGTTATACAGAGAAACCTTGTCTCAAAAAAACAAAAACAAAAACAAACAAAAAAAAAAAAACAAAAAAAAAGACCTGATGCTCCATGTGACTTTGTCAAACTTGACACCCACTTCCATCAGTAATAGTGGCACAAAGCATATGGAGTAACCAACCAACATCTGAGTTGAGATGTGACCCACTCCACAAGATGGAACCCTTATCCAACATTGCTTGGATGGCCAAGAACCAGAGACTATCTTGCCCAAGGACCTAGGGGAAAACCAAGTACCACTTTTCTACTAAAGGAACAAAGCAATAAAATGACTCCTCGCTCCTGTACTCAGAGTCCCTGCCTTGCCTAGCCATCACTAGAGAAGCTTCCTCAGGCAGCAAAGCAAAGACTCACAGATACAAAGACCCAGGGGCAGACAATAGGCAGCCATTTGCAGACCTTGGAACACAGTCCTAAGAGTGATAGCTCCATCAAATCCCTCCCCTCCGGGCTCAGGTAACTAACTCTGTGGAAGAGAAGACAGAAAGAGTGTAAGAGCTAGAGGAGATGAAGAACACCGAGAAGAAAGTTCCTCGGAGCTCACAGAGCCCACCCCAGATGGGGCTAGAGCTGAAGTAAGCACACACACCCATCCCTAACCCAAAAGCTATCTACAACTGATAGCCACTTGCACTGAGTTGTATTGAGGTTTGGGCTTGTTTTTTGAGGAAGAACTTAAAGTTAGGGAGGTAGGGGTCAGGAGAGGATCTGGGAGGATAGTGTGGAGGAAAAGAATATAGTCAAAATACACTAAAATTTTAAAAATAGTTTTAAATAAGAAAAAAGTCTAAAAAAGAAAATTAAGTTTTCTCCAAGGGAGTCTCACTAGGGGGCACAAACCACTCTTAAGGTTGGGTCCCATGCCCAGCTATAGAGGCCAATTCAAAACAAACACAAACACATGTTTAGGGGTTCTTTGTCACCTAATGTTAAGTCAGGGCATTTCTTGTTCTACCATACAGACCCTCTGTATATGTATTTCTAGCTTCCAGTTTGGGGTTCATATAGGAGTCCTGTGAGAACATGTGAGTCTATGTATCTATAAGACTTTTTTTTTTGTTGTTTGTTTGTTTTTCGAGACAGGGTTTCTCTGTGTAGTCCTGAATGTCCTGGAACTCACTCTGTAGACCAGGCTGGCCTCAAACCCAGAAATCCGCCTGCCTCTGCATCCTAAGTGCTGGGATTAAAGGCATGTGCCACCACTGCCTGGCTACAGACCCTCTGTATGTGTATTCTAGCTTCCAGTTTGGGGTTCATATAGGAATCCTGTGAGAACATGTGAGTCTCTGTATCTATAAGACTTTCTTGTGCCTTTTCATTGGCTGTTTTGACATATTCCAACTTCTTTGTTTTTCATTTATCTTATTGGTTTAATTTTATATGCTTTATATTTTTTTACTCTATATAATACAATAAAATGTTATTTTGTTCTCTTTCTTTAGATATCTGGATGGGTGGGGACCTGGGAGAAATAAAGGGAGGAGAAACTGTAATCAGAATGGACTGTACAAAGCAACCAGCTATTTTCAATAAAGGAAAAAAATAAGTTGCTGTCTCATGGTATTTTATCACAGCAACAGAGAGATAATTCAGAGCCCTTTCCTGAGCACAATTTTTTAATAATTTAAAAAGCCATCCCAAGATCCCAAGATCCTTCCTCCTTTTGGGGGTAGGTGGTGGAGGGTTAGATTTGGGGTTCTGGTGTTTCAAGACAGGGTTTCTTTATGTAGCCCTGGCTATCTTAGAACTCTCTCTATAGATCAGGCTGACCTCAAACTCACAGAGCTCTGTAGGCATCATGTTATTGTGAGCTGTGTAAAGTTTATCCTGGTGTTATTCAAATGCTGATTTCTCTGCCCATATATCTTGTTGCAATCTGGATGTGGTATTCTAACACTTATGTCAAGAATCCCCTGTCTAAATTTGTGTGAACAGTGCTCATCGTTTATTCTCTGCCTTGTCAATAAGAGCTGGAAAAGCCAATGACTAGGCAATAGAGAGAACAGGGTGAGACTTCGGCCAGCCAGGGGGGCAGGGTGAAGAACAGAGGAAGAAGAAAGGAGTTTCAGTGAGGAAGAGGTCAAGGCAGGGCACACCTTACACCCAGAGGCCCTGAACAATACAAAAATGCAAATATCTTGGGATTTTGAATGGAAGGTAGCCAGATTAGATCATAGGATTGGAATAGAATTATAATTCTAGTTATTGTACTTTAAATTGAAAATAAACCTTGGTCTTTCTATGTCTTTATTGGGGAACTAGCTAGAATTTTTTTTAAAGCTGCTGTATTAGCTTGCTGGTTACAATTATATTAAAATTACCATTACAGAGATCTTCCTGCCTCTGCCTCCTGAGCAATGGGATCAAGGGAATGTAACCTCTGGCATCTTCTGTTTTGCTATTGATTCCCCCCATTTACACTTAAGCTGTTCTCCAGTGTCCCCAGCACTAGAAGGGCACTGGGCATAGAAAAAGCTCTCAAAATTTGCTAAATGAAAAGGAGAGTTCTTACATATACTGAACAAATGTTGTTCTGAAACAAGTCCTCCTTGTAGTGGACTGGCCTGGTGCAGACTGTATCCTAATGCTAATACTGCCCCTCCCCCCTCAACCTGGAGTAGACCTAAGTCACCCTGCCCCCAAGTTATTTCTTATTGGTAAACATGAGGTGTAGGTGAGGTTTAGGATTCTCGGGCTTGGGGTCGGAGGAGAATGACAAGAAGGGAGAAGAAGGTGCAGGAGGAGGAAGGAGAAGCCTCCATGGGTTAGGAGTCAAGAAAGCATGGCCATGAGGGCTGGCCAACTGGAGTTAAGAGCAGCCCAGATGAAATATAATAAGTAATAACTCGGGGCTACCTATATGAAAGTAGATTCTAACAGCATAGAGGGCAGCTCTTGTGCTATTTAAGGCTTATTGTAAATATGAAGGTTGTGTGTGTCTTTTATCTAGGAACTAAATGGTAAAGGCTGGGTAGAACCCTGGGGTAGGATTAAATAATTTCCACAATACCTACTGGTTGCCTGAAACCTGCACCAGTTTTTTTCCTTGTTATGGAACTGGTCCTAAAGTGGAAGGTTCCCATGCCTGGGAAGAAGTTCCCAGTGAGCCCACTGACAGCTGGGGGCTAAAGAGGTTCTAAACCTTTCTTCCAGGACCTTTTTCCTCAGTTGACCACTCCTGAGTCAGTTCTGGTCTTGCAGGGGGGCTGAGAATCCAAGAAAAGACATAACTCATATTTACTGAGCGAATGGACAGATGGCAAAGGCCCAGCATGTCACAACCACTTCCACTGCCTGACAGAAACATAAGCAAAAGCTTTGGTAAAAATGGAGTAACAGCAGCTCAAAAGTTCTGTTTAAGAACAAAACACACAGCCGAGTGGTGATGGCACATGCCTTTACTCCCAGCACTTGGGAGGCAGAGGCAGGTGGATTTCTGAGTTCGAGGCCAGCCTGGTCTACAGAGTGAGTTCCAGGACAACCAAGGCTACACAGAGAAACCCTGTCTCAAAAAACCAAAAATAAATAAATAAATAAAAAATAACCCTACCCCACCCCCAAAAAGAAACCACACACACACACAATGCTCTCTTACAGGAAGGTTGAATGCCACCTTTGAAAAGTATTTTTGAAAGAACAAATAGAGGTCCATGACACATAAAAACCATTAGCTTCATCTGACCTTGTTTGTTTCCTTTTGCAGTTGGGGAGGACAGGGTTAAACCTTACCAACTCCCAGGTCACAGGACCCCACAGAGGGAAGCCAAGGGGTAACTCAAAGCAAAACTCTGGAGGCAGAAACTGAACAGAGACCATGGAGGAACACTGCTTGCTGGCTTGCTCTTCATGGTTTGCTCCTCCCTAGGGCTGGCACTGCTCGAAGTAGGCTGGGCTCTCCCACATCAATCATTAATCAAGAAAATGCGCCCAGAGACTTGCCTGCTACAGGCCAGGTTGACAGAAGCATTTTCAACTGAGTTTTCTTCTTCTCCCATGACTCCAGTTGGTGCCAACTTGACAAAAAAAAAACACTTACTAGCAAACCATTACTGTGACAAAATACCTGAGATGAGTGACTTAGAAAGAGGAAAGAGTAATACTAATACTAGCTCATGGTTTGAGAAATTTCAGACCATGGCCACCAGGCTCTGTTGCCCTTGGCTCGTTGGGGCAGAGAGAATGAGGCCAGGCAAAGCTACTTACTTCATGACTGCTAGGAAGCAAAGAGACAGAATCAGATAGGGTTCCAAAATACATGGTGGTTCACAGGGGTCTGTAACTCCAGTTCCAACACCCTCTTCTGGTCTCCGAGGGCATCAGGAATGTAAGTACAGGCATGTGGTACACACACACACACACACACACACACACACACACACACACACAGAGAGACAGAGAGAGAGAGACAGAGACAGAGAGAGACCATAAGCCATGTGTGTGGTGGTACATGCCTTTAATCCCAGCACTTGGAAGTCAGAGGCAGATAGAAAGTTCAAGTCCAGCCTGCTCTAAATCACAAGTTCTAGGCTAGCCAGAGCTACATATTGAGACCCTATCAAAACAAAACAAAACAAAACAAAAACCACTCTAGTCCTCCTGTGAGTAAACCAAAGCGCCCAAAGAGTGGCTAGCCTGAGCCCACCTCCTCCACCTCAGGCCTGAATTCCAATACTTCCTGAACAGCACCCTCTGATGGCCATCGGTTCATATTGCATCCTCTCTGGGAACCCTGCTATTCTCCTTCACGGCACTTCACAGGCTGAAATAGTATATTATTTGTGCAATTATTTGCTTCATGTCTGAAGGTCAATGGCAGTAGGAACTATACCTGTTTATTCACCAGCAGATGCCTACTGCCTAGCATCAGTTCCTGGATCAAAGCAGGGGTTGAATAGTGCTTGCTGATGAATCAATAAACTAATAAAGAGCAGGCACAATTTCAGCTGGACTCCACTGATTTGCATAGAACTATAGTATGTTATTCAATGTGTGTTTGGTTTTGTTGCTTGAAACACGTCAGTCATCCCAAGCTGGCTTCAAAGCCATTATGTAGCGTTCTGTCCTTAACTCCCAAGTACTCCCAGGTTATCCCAAGGATTGAAGACTAGAATTACAGACTAGTTCAAAGCCAGACTAGGCTATATCATAAAGTGTGATCAAAGAATAGGAAAGGGAAGAAACTGGAGCAAAGGAAGGATAAGGAAGGGAATCTTTAAAAAAAAAAAAAAAAAAAGGAAAATAAGCCAGGTGTAATGTAATGATGCATGCCTTTGATCCCAGCACTTAGGAGACAGAGGCAGGTGTACCTCTGCGTTCAAGTCCACCCTGGTCTACACAGCCAGTCCCAGGACAGCCAGGACTACATAGAGAGAACTTGTCTCATACAAATTAAAACAAAAATTTAATTTAAGACAATTTTTTCTACACGTCATTACTTTTATAAAAAGTTTCCATGAACACCCAACCTAGTTAAATTTAGAAGCTTTGGCTTAAGGATCACATGAAAACAGAGCAACATGGCCGAGATGTACTATGAGGAGTGTTGGTGAAAGCAGGGTGCCAGTCGGGGTCACTGGGGGTTAGCAGAGTAGAGGGAAGTCAGCGGAGAGCCAGGAGCCCAGGGTGGTACCTCTGTGTCTCCTCCTATTCCTGAGGATGCAGGTCCTGCTACAGCTGCTGATCAGGATGCTCAGGTCAGCTCAGGACTGCCCCAAACCTGGCTCCGCCAGGTTCTAGTCTCATTGTCAGGGCTTTCATCAGAACATCAAAGTGAGGTCAAGTTTCAGAAGGAAACAAGCGAAGCAAAATGAATACATACAACAGGACCAGACTTCAAGATACAAACCCCTAAGAGCAATCAATGCCCACTATTTCTTCTCTTACCTATCCTTTATTGGTTGGGGGTGGGGTGTTTTGTTTTGCTTTTGAGACTGAGTCTCACTCTGTAGCCCTTTGGCGGTCGTGAAATTCACTATGCAGACCAAGCTGGCCTTGAACTCACAAAGCTTTTCCTGTCTTTGCCTCCCTGGTGCTGAGATTAAAGGCATGTTACTATCACACCCAGCCTCCTTTATTGTACTCTTAAGGTGGTTTTTTTATCTTTATTTATTTATTTATTTATTTTATGTATATGAGTTCACTGTAGCTGTACAGATGGTTGTGAGACATCATGTGGTTGCTGGGAATTGAACTCAGGATTTCTGCTCACTTGGTCCCTGCTCACTCTGGCAGCACACACTCCAGCCCAAAGATTTATTTATTATTTTTTTTAAAAGGTTTATTTTATTTTTTTATGTGTATGAGTACACTGTACAGATGGCCGTGAGCCATCACGTGTGTGGCTGTTCTCTGGGCCCTGCTCGCTCCGGCATAATTCACTGTAGCTGTCTTCAGACAGCACCAGAAGAGGGTGTCCGATCTCATTATGGGTGGTTGTGAGCCACCATGTGGTTGCTGGGATCTGAACTCAGGACCTTCAGAAGAGCAGTCAGTGCTCTTACCCGCTGAGCCATCTCACCAGCCCTGATTTATTTATTATTATATGTAAGTACACTATAGCTGTATTCAGACATACCAGAAGAGGGCATCAGATCTCATTACAGATGGTTGTGAGCCACCATGTGGTTGCTGGGAATCAGAACTCAGGACCTCTGGAAGAGTAGTCAGTGCTCTTAATCGCTGAGCCATCTCTCTCTAGCCCAGGAAAGGGTTTTTTTGTTTGGTTGGTTGGTTGGTTGTTTAAGTATTTTAAATGCAAGAGAGTCTCTTAGCAACGTGATTTAAACATCCCAAAGTTCAGCACATCAGGTCATGACCCTGAATCCGAATAAACTTTCATTTTCTCCTGGTGAGAGAAGGTTCAGAACCGACAATGAAACTCTAAAGACTAGACATGTTTCAGGAAGGAAGGCTAGAGACAAGCAGAGCGATAAAACACAGTCCTTCCTCTTTGTCCCCTAAGCAAAGCAGGACATGATGAGACAGACTGGCTTGGCATGACATGTCATGTGAAAACAAACGGGGAGGAGCCTGGAAGGAAATGCACCGAGTGCCGAGGGCATCCTTTTTCTGGGAATATCACGAAAGCGGGGAGCCTTTTCCTTTCCTTTTCCTTACTGGGGTTTGGGCGGTAACTGGGTTACAGCAGGGAACAGAAAGACCCGAGCCCTGTCCCTCTGTGTTAAGCAGAAGTCAAATGACACAAATGACTTTCTAGTCATGGCAATGAGTGCTGTAAAGGAGGGCGAGAGAACAATATATAAATGGCTGAACCCCAAACTAGAGGACCAGCAACAGTTAATTACACAGAGGGTCAGAAAGGGGGAAGTGTGAACAAGGGCCTGAAGCCAGAGAGACCTGCTCCAGACAAGTCTGGATTCAAGTGAAGAGATAGAAGTTAGAATGGTGGAGAATAGACCGAAGGGGAGCTCCGTGTGTGTGTGTGTGTGTGTGTGTGTGTGTGTGTGTGTGTGTGTGTGTGTGTGTGTATGTGCGCGCGCGCATGTGGAGTTGAGGCAGGGGAAGGAACGACACATAATGTGCTCAACTTACAGAGGGCAGCAGAAATGTGTGTGAAAGACTTTGAATGATATGGGAATTGGCATGCCAACAAGTAGAACAGTGACTGAGACCAGAGGAGATGTTCCAGGAGAGAGATCTTCTGAGTTGCACATCTGGAAACACAGTACTCCTATTTAGCATAACTGGACACCCTACAGAGAAAACTAGGGATAAGAAAGATAGCTGAAGAACCTGGTTTTGTCAACTTGAACTCTCAATACCTGTGACTCCTATAGGAGTCAGGTAAGCAGCTAAGCAGATTAGGGACTAAAGATAAGAAAGACTTCGTAAACCCAGTGTGGTAGCAAACACCTTTAATCCCAGGAAGCAGAAGAAGGTTTACAGAACAAGTTCCAGGACAGCCAGGGCCACAGAGAGAAATCCTATCTAAAAAACAAACAAACAAACAAACAACATTTAGGGTCTGGAAAGATGGTTCATGGGTTAAGAATACTTGGCTGTTCCTTAAGAGGACCCAAGTTCAATTTCCAGCAACTATATGATGGCTCACAACCATCCTTAGCTCAGTTCCACGGAATCTGATGCCTTCTTCTGGTTTCCCCAAATACCAGGCATGCAAGTGGTATACAGACATATATACAGACAAAGCACCCATACACATAAAATATTATTTTCAGTTTTTAAAAAGTCACTCACAGGCACTCATTTCACACTTATACTCCTAGCATTAAGGAAGAGTGGGAAGATCAACATGAGTTAGCCTGGCCAGCCTCAGCTACATAGCAAGGAGGCATTTTTAAAAAATCAAGACATGCAGTGTTCATAGAGAAGTACGAATTCAAATACATTTTTTTCTTTTTTCTTTTTTTTTTTTTTTTTTTTTTTTTTTTTTTTTTTTTTTTTTTTGGTTTTTCAAGACAGGGTTTCTCTGTATAGCACTGGCTGTCCTGGAACTCACTCTGTAGACCAGGCTGGCCTCGAACTCAGAAATCCACCTGCTTCTGCTCCCCAAGCGCTGGGATTAAAGGAGTGCGCCACCACCGCCCGGCCTCAAAGACATTTTCAAAGTAACAGCAACGTGTGCATGCCTGGTACTTGCAGAGTCAGAAGAGGGTGTTGGATGCCTGGGAGCCACCACCACCCAGATGCTGGGAACAAGACTGAGTACATCTGGGAGAGCAACAAGGGCCCTTAACCCCCAAGTTGCCTCTCCAATCCCCATAACATGTTTCTGGAAGGGATGGAGTGATGGTTTAGAAGTTAAGAGCACTTCTAGAGGACCCAGATCCGGTCTGAGCACACATGTCAGACCTCTCACAACTCCAGTCCAAAGGATCTCTGTGGCTTCTACATGCTCACTGTGCGATGCATTCAGGCATATATGCATACATGAAATAAAATATATAGACTTTTAAAAATATTTTTAAAACACAAAATGAATCTTTTAATATATAGATATTTCTGCATATGAACCTGAAGCCTTCATCTACAACTTCCCAGAAGAAAATGGTGACCCAGGCAACAAAAGACAGGAAGAATGGTACCCACCTCTTCATCTCTGCAATGAGCAGCACAGTACATGGAACCCCCAGAATCATCAGAGAGATGTTGTTGATGGCGGGCTTGACAAATGCCAGGCATGTTGTAACTGCAGACAGGACACACACCACTGCCTTGAACCTGCCCCTAAACCAGTGGACGTAAAGAAAATCCATTAACAAAGGAAATCATGCTTGTTTGTTTAACATGGTCCCTCCCTACCTCATGCTGAGGATTTGAACCCAAGGCCTTGTGCACACTCCCATTGCTTGTCACTATTGGTGAGGTGTAGCCAGCACTATTTGTGCAAACTGAGAACGTCTACACCAGTGATTCCCAACCGACCCAATGCTGTGACCCTTTAATACAGTGCCTCATGTTGTAGAGACCCCCAACCACAAAATTATTCCATTGCTACTCTATAACTGTAACTTTGCTACTGTAATGAACCGGAATGTAAACATCTGATATGCAGGGTATCGGATATGTGACTGGGTCATGTCTCACAGGTTGAGAACCACTGTTGTACACTAAGTACTGGTAGGTCACAGATGAGCCAGACCTAAAAGCCATCCTCTCTGCTTCTAGGAGCTGATGACTGGGAATCAAAGACTTTGAAAACATTTAGCTAGGAAAATGCTTAAGCCACAGTCAACCTACGTCTCTAGGGAGGCAACGACTTCCCTGCTTCTGCCTTTCTGTGTTTTATCAGATCTGCAGGACTTGACAAATCCTTTCTTTATAAGCCAGACACAGTAGCATAGGACTCTAATCCCAGAACTTGAAAGGTAAAAGTAGGAGGATCAGGAGTTCAAGACCAGCCTCAACTACTTAATATAACCTGCCTTAAAAAAAAAAAGAAATTCTGTAAAGGGTCTGAAGCATTTTAGGTTTCGCAGGTCCTAAGCGCTTGGCTTAGGTTTTGCAGGTCCTAAGCGCTTGGCTTAGGTTTTGCAGGTCCTAAACGCTTGGCTTAGGTTTTGCAGGTCCTAAGCGCTTGGCTGCAGCTACTCAACTCTGCCTTTACAAAGCTAAGTTCAGGAACAAGCACGCCTATGTACTCATAAAACTTCACAGAACCCATTTAGCCCCAAGTAGTTCTACCAGGTCAATATGTATGACTTTTATGAGACACCAGAGACCATTAACAAAGAATAAACATTACTACTTTAAAAGTAACAAAATTCCTATGTGTCCAGCCTACAAAACTAAAGGTTTTATAAAAAAAAAAAAAAAAATCAAATCAAATAAGATATTTCCTGGCAACCTGTAGGCCTAGCATGAACTGGAAGTTTGTCTTGACAGGATTTTAACTTGATAGATGGCTGGCACTCTGCTCACAGCCTTCAGGGAAGTAGAGCCAGCCAGAAGTGGCGACGTGATCCTGAGCATGCTTCTTCCTCTCTCCAGGGACTCTGTTTCCTGATCTATAGAGCAAAAAGGCCCTGGCCTACCCACTCTCAGTGGCCTTATCCCTGACTTAAATTAAAGAGCACATGATTTTCCTGTACTTTCTGTTATTTGTCATTAGCAGAATTTGTTTTGGCCAAGAGCCCCGGGACAGGTCACAGTTAGGAAACGGATTGGAAGTTCTATTATAAAGAACTCAAAAAGCATTGACCCTTCAAAATACAGATTTATCTTCTAAAGAGGAAAGGCATTTATCATCAAGGCACAGGAAATCATTGATCAAGCTGCCAACCTTCTAACTGGAATGAACAGGCTTTGTAGCCCTGAACCAGAGGGGAACAGCCGTATGTGAAAGGAAGCAGGCAGCAAATGATCAGGAGACTCGTGTTTTCTTCCTGACAGGCCAAAACTTTTCAGCTACCGGAAACAAGGCTGCCTGTCCAGCCTGAGGACAGCCAGTCCAGCACCAGGCACACGGCCTCTGGAGCACTGGACAACTCTCCCTGCAAGCTCCTGACACGCCAAGGCTAGTGGGACATTTTGCTGGTCTCTTTCCGATCCCTCCATCTTCTCTCTTTGTCACAGGACAAGCCCACATGTTTCCTTATCCTCTCACTGTATACCATGTCTGTATGTTGTTCTACCCTCTAGGCTTCATTGTAAGTTTTTCTTTACAAAAATATTATACTTTCTCTGGGGCTGGAGAGATAACTCAGTGGTTAAGAGCACTGACTGCTCTTCCGAAGGTCCTGAGTTCAATTCCCAGCAACCACATGGTGGCTCATAACCACCCATAATGAGATCTGCCTCCCTCTTCTGAAGTGTCTGAAGACAGCTACAGTGTATTTACATAAAATAAATAAATCTTTAAAAAAAAAGAAAAAAACTAAAAAAAGAAGATATTATACTTTCTCTCTGTGTCTCTTTCTCTCTGTCTCTGTCTGTCTGTCTGTCTGTCTGTCTGTCTGTCTGTCTCTCTCTCTCTCTCTCTCTCTCTCTCTCTCTCTCACACACACACACACACACACACACACACACTTCAATTGGTAACATATAACCAGAGATTTGAAGACTAGAGATATATATATAGTGCTTCCCTAGCATGCACAAAGCCCTAGGGTCCATCCCTTACACCTCAAAAACTGGGTGTACTTGTGCATATTTGTGATCCTAGTCCATGAAAGGAGGAGACAGGAGGATAAGAATGTCAAAGCCATCCTCAGCTAGCAAGCTTGGAGTCACCCTGGGACACATGAGACCTTATTTCAAAGAAAGAAATGAAAGGAAAGAAGGAAGGGAGGAAGGGAGGAAGGAAGGAAGGAAGGAAGGAAGGAAGGAAGGAAGGAAGGAAGGAAGGAAGGAAGGAAGGGGAGGAAAGGGGAGAGGAGGGAAGAAAATAAATTGTCAAGATCTAGAACCTTCCATACCGAGTGGAATAGAAGCTTCAAGTACAGCTTACAAAGAGGAATACAGTAATTAAAAGCACAGACATTTCAGATGGACAGATGGACTCACAAATACACTGTTCAGCGGCTGTGGGACCCTCATAAGGAGCTTAACTCTTCTAGACCTTCCCACTGGAACTGAACCACTAACTCCCATGACATTCTTGGGAGCACAACAGCACTTTAATACAGAGCCCAGGTGTGTAATGTATCAATAAGAAAAAATACTATGTTAATAATATGACTACTGTTGAGCAATAATCCAAGCATTTGGGAGGCTGAAGCAGGAGGATTGCTTTGAGTTGAGGCCAACTACATTCAGAGTGTGACCACGTCTCAAAATGAAACAGAACAAAGCAAACAAGACAGAAAAAAAAAGTTATTGTTGCTAATCTCTTCTGAAGGAGAGCAGGCTGGACAGCCCTTGTAACTCCCCCGAGGCTCCATCTAACTAACACTGCCAAATAGTTTAAAGGCACATGCTTTAGGAGACAGTCGTAGACACCTCCCTACACTGGGTCCAGAGGGAGTGGAGGAATGTGCTGGACAACAAGGACATCCTGTGCACGCATACAATTTTGCAACCCGACGAAGTGAACAGAGGTCACACGGCCAGCAGAAAGCCAGCCCAGCAAACTCGAGCAAGAGTCACCAGAGGTCCTACGTACTAGAGAGCCAGAAATTTCCAGAATTGAGGGGCCCTGACAGCGTGTGTTCTAACTGTGACAACAGGTGATCCCTCCAGCCCACAGAGTCTCAGAGTGTGAGAGCTCACGGTGACTGAACTCTTATACCCCCTTCTTCACTATTCCCCAAAAAGAAACCTAGCAGTGCAACTTCCTGACCACTCATAATAAAGAAGCTGTTACTGTTGTCATTCTCTACCCCTTAAAGAGGTACTTTAACTGATCCTGTTTTTTATATTTAGTACTTCATAATATCACCTTTACTCCTGTAGAGTGAGACAGATGGATTTTATGAAGGATAAAACCATGTCCATAAACTCTGAGATGTCTCTTTAGATGGTTAGAACTCACTAATTTCGACCATCAGAAAGCAAACAGTGACTTAAAGCACCCAGCCCTTGCTATCCATGGTGCTACAGCACTTGGCCTGGGAAGGGCCTCAGCGAGCTTGCCCAGTGAGCACCAAGGCCCAGACAGTTTAAGCTTCTAGCCTTCCATGTGCTAAGACAGGCAGGACCTAGCCTGCTCCCTGGCCACTCAAGATACTAAAAACAAAGTCGACTCCAAAATGAAGGCTAGCTGTAGGTTTTATAAGAATGAATCATATCAGTACATGTGAGGGTTATTTGCAAAGCATATTCCATTAACCTATAATGACCCCCCCTTTTCTTTTGCTTACTTTATCTGAAAATAAAAAAAAATATCTAAAATTATAAATAGTTGAGTGTATACTCTAAAGAGTCCTAGGATTTCTAAGTAAAATGAGACTGTGTATTTTCCTAACCTATCATAGTGGTGGTATGATGAACACTAACTTTCTATAGATAGTGTTATCTTTTGTGCTGTTTAGTTTCTGTCAACTAGACTCACTTGAAAAGAGGGAAGCTTAGCTGAGAAGGTAATACTATCCAATTGGTCGGTAGCAAGTCTTTGGAGGCATTTTCTTCCTTAATGATTGATGGAGAGATGGGCCCAGCCCACTATGGAATGCTGGGCAGGGGATGCTGGGCAGGGGATGCTGGGAGGTAGTTGACTGTGAGCCTGGGGAGCAGACCAGTAAGCATTTCACCAGTCTCTGTTCTAGCCTGGAGTCCTGCTCTACTTCCTTTCATGATGGAATACAAAAAACCCTTCCCCCCACCCAAGTTACTTTTAGTCATGGTGCTTATCACAGCACCAGAAACCTAATCAGGACATCTTGTAAATGTATGTCCAGATTTCTGTTTTATAGTAGGTTCTAGTACTTACTAAGTCCTCATTCTCTACGAAGTTCTACATTAACCTCTTAATTTCATCTTCTCTTCAAAAAAAAAATTTTTTTTTGCAGTGCTAGGACTTGAACTCAAAGCATTATGCACGCTGCACAAGGGCTCTGTAATGAACTATTCTCACACCCATCTCATTTTTCTCTGATCCCCTGAGGTAGGGGTGTGTGTGTGTGTCTGTGTGTCTGTGTCTGTGTGTCTGTGTGTGCATGTGTCTGTGTCTGTAGTCTGTGTGTGAACTGTGTATCCCCTTGCCTCAATTGCTGGGGTTACTTATAAAAATTCTGAAGGCAGGCTGGAGAGACTCAGGGGTTAAGAGCATTGACTGCATTTCCAGAGATCCTGAGTTCAATTCCTAGCATTCACATGGTGACTCACAACTATCTGTAATGAGATCTGATGCCTTATTCTGGTGTGTCTGAAGATAGCTACAGTGTACTCATATAAATGAAATAAATAAATCTTTAAAAAAAAAATTTGGCTGGGCAGTGGTAGCACATGCCTTTAATCCCAGCACTTGGGAGACAGAGGCAGGAGGATTTCTGAGTTTGGGGCCAGCATGATCTACAGAGTGAGTTCCAGGACAGCCAGGGGTCCACAAAGAAAGCCTGTCTTGAAGAAAAAAAAAATCTGCAGGCTGGCCTGCTGCAGAACAGCACCTGCTGTAATCCTAAGAAGCCCCATGAATGCCTGACCTTCTTGTCTCCAGTCACTGGGAGGTTAAAGACAGACAGACGAGGATGAGCCTCTTGCCTGCTCTTCCTTGCTGTGTATTGTTCAAGTTCTCCCTGGCTCTGTCCATGTATCTCAGAAACCCAAAGCAGAGCTGTTCACTATGTGCCACATGGAGCCTTGAGCGCTGAGGGACAGCACCAACTATGTTGCTCAGCATGTTGCAAAGTGTGTACCCAGGGGAGTTCACAGGACAGGAACTAGCAAGCCAAGTCATCCAGGTCCTAAGCACCAATAGCAGGAAACCAACCCCATCTCCAGACAGGAGACAGGACATGTGGTTCTCAGTCTCCAAATGGCTCTCCCCACACCCAGGGCTCAGTGCTCACTCACATGTCACAAGCTCCCTAGGGTAATACTTCACAGGGCTATGATGGACAGTCCCACATAAATCTCCAACATTGCATCTCACCCTGTTTTCATTATTAAGTTGATAGATTTCAATCACCAACACCCCACATCCCTTTCTCCTGTTTAAGCATTCCCCACTTCTACTCTGTGAAATGAGGAAAGAAAAAAATGGTGTCTATAATTAACAGAATAAAAATTGCTTCTTGGAATCTCAACCCAGGACTACAGGATGCCACAAATAGAGAAAATCCTAATTCTCATTTCTTCAATTTCTCACTCAGATCCCAACCAAGATCTGAAAGAGGAGTTCTTAGGGAAAAGTGGCTTCTCAGTGCAGAAACTAACATGCCAGAATGCGTAAGGAGCTGATGAAGTTCTGAATGTGTATTTATTGATGACGTAAGCATGGTCAAGCTAAGGACCATAGTGCCTCAGACTCATAGGAATGGCAAAGCCTTCCCATGATCTGTGTGTGGATATTGACAGCATGTGCGGGGAATGCCCACAGAGGACATTCTTCCTCTCTATAATTACAGCCTGAGACTGATCCTGTACAAGGACCTCCTGCCAAGATTAACTAAACTTGCCTCCTGCTTTAGCTGTATACAATATCCTGTCTCCTGCTTCAGCTGTATACAGTAACCCTGACTCATCTATTCAGATGTATATAATAACTCTCCGTCCTGCTTCAGCTGTATACAATAACTCTGGCTCCTGCTTCAGCTGTATACAGCAACCCGACCTTCTCCTTCAGCTATAAATAGTAACCCTGCCTCTGCTTTAGCTGTATACAGTAACCCTGGCTCCTGCTTCAGCTGTATACAGTAACCCTGCCTCCTGCTTCAGCTGTATACAGTAACCCTGCCTCCTGCTTCAGCTGTATACAGTAACCCTGGCTCCTGCTTTAGCTGTATACAATAACCCTGGCTCCTGCTTCAGCTGTATACAGTAACCCTGGCTCCTGCTTCAGCTGTATACAGTAACCCCTACTCGTCTATTCTTAATGGCACTGAATTTCCAAGTTGCCACTACTATTGATGCACTCCATCAGACCCATGGTCACTGGATCCCAGCTTTTCTGTCTGTGTGTCTGTCATTTCTTTACACCCTTATTGCACCAGTTAGGTCGATCCCTAAACCTCGCAGAGTGCAACACCAGAAGTGACTGACTGGTGGGCATCCCAGGAGCTGCTGGGTAAAGTTAAAAGTTGTCACCTGCAAAACCACCTTGTGACCTTGCCTCATGCCCTTGGTCCCTAACCCTGTGGTCACCATAGCAACCTGGACACATGGTAAAGCTCATTTCTTGGGCTGGACATGTGTAAGGTCCTGAGTTCAATTTCCAGTAACAGACAGACAGAGACAGAAAGAAGGCAGGAAAGAAAGAAGGAATGGGGAGATCTTAGGGCATATTTTTTCTTTTAATTAGAAAAAGGCAAAATAAAGGTCTATCAATTTGCTTTCTCTTCTTTTTTTACAAATAACATAAATTTCTTGAGGATAATTCTAAATCTAGATGATACTTAGAAATAATTCTATTCACAGGCGGTGGTGGTGCACACCTTTAATCCCAGCACTTGGGAAGCAGAGGCAGGTGGATTTCTGAGTTCGAGGCCAGCCTGGTCTACAGAGTGAGTTCCAGGACAGCCAGGGCTACACAGAGAAACCCTGTCTCGACAAAAAGAAAAAAGAAAAAAAAAAGAAATAATTCTATTCAAGGGCTTGTGAGATGGCTCAGAGGGTAAGAGCACTGACTGCTCTTCCAAAGGTTCTGAGTTCAAGTCCCAGCAACCACATGGTGGCTCACAACCACTCGTCTTTTCTGGTGCATCTGCCTAAATTAAATTCCCAACAACCACATGAAGGCTCACTTAAATAAATAAATAAATAAATAATTCTATTCAAGTCCTAATTTGAAGGATAAAGATTAATTCACTTAGAGAATATTTTCTCCCTATCCCAGTTAAAGTTTAACCTTTCATATTAAAATTAACAGTGCTCCTTGCATTTAAATAACATCAACGAATTTGGAATAACGGTAAGCATAGTATCTCTGGGCCTGGCATGGGGGTGCATACCTTTCATTCCAACCCTCAGGAGGCTTTGTGAGTTCAAAGCCAGCCTGGTGTACAAAGTGAGTTCCAAGCCAGCCAAGACTCTGTCTGGGGGTGAGGGGTGGGTGGGTGAGGGAGCTAACGGCAGCTAATGGTTGTTGTTTGTGGAGTACGGAAATGTTTGTACATCTATGAAAACACATATTAAACAAGCCAGCCATAGTGGTCCAAACTTGTAAGTCACATGCATTTAGGAAGAAGAGGCAGGAAGATTCTGTTCAAGTCAGCTTAGCTACCTAATGAGTTTCAGTCTAGCCAGGACTGCTTGAGACCCTGACTCAGAAACAAACAAAACCAAACCTAGAGGACTGGAGAGATGCTCAGTGGTTGGTCACTGAGTGCATATTGCTCTTACAAAGGATACAAATGCCCTACCCAGCCCCCACATCGGAACGTTCACAATCACCTGGAACTCCAGTGCGGAGGAAGCTGACGTCTCCTTCTGGACTCCACGCACAACTGCACACTCCCACACTCAAGCATACACATAACTAAAAATAAAATAAATCTTTTAAAAAAGGCAATATCTGTCTACTCTCCCAGAGAATCCAGTTCTATTCGCAGCACTCATGTGGCAGCTCACAGCCATCTGTAACTCCAATTCCAGAGGTGCAAACGCCCTCTGCTGGACTGTGAGGGCAACACATGCTCATGGTACACAGACATACACATAGGCAAAACACCCATACACATAAAATAAAAATAAATACTACTTTAATCTTTTAAAAATAATAACAAATATGTGTTTGTTTTATACATGGATATAAATCCATGTGTATGTAATGTACTTGATTGATCCTAAAAGTAGGATATCATATACACACAATTGTACCATGGGATTTCTGTAGCCAGTATTTTCCACAAATATCCCTCCCATTCAGACTTCAAAAAACAATCAAATTTTTTCTATATTTACTTTATCTTTAGCTACATGTATGGATGTGTGTTCGTGCGTACAGGTGCTCATGAAGGTCAGAGGTGTTGGTCCCGTAGAGCTGGAGTCTCAGGTGATTGTGAACAGCCTGACATGGATTGGTCTGCATTGGATGACATATGCTAGCAGGAAAAAAAGGTCTTTGAAATACCATCCAAAAATGTCTCCTCCATTGGAAGTGTTTTCACACAAATCAGATCTCTGAGCTTTTGTCCCTACTATGATGTAAGTTCTTCTCCAAGCATTTCTTTATCTGTCAGCTCAGCTGTCCTGTCAGATCACTAAAGTGGTAGATGAGAAGCTAGTGTATGAGGAGCTCACTCACTCAGGCAGTAACTCGCTTGATGAGTGTGTTACACTGGCAACTGATGAGTGTGTTACAACATCTTCCAAAGTCTTTAGCGCAAGCTTACCTGTCATTCCGAAAGACCTTTGGTAAATACCTCCTGGGAAACCACATGGCCAAAGCACACATCATAACCCAAAGAATAGCAAGTTCATCAAGCATCTGACCCAGGAAACTCAGAGTGGCGTGGAAGTAGACAGATCCAATTCCTAGAAAGAATCACAACCAAAAAAAAAAAAAGATGAATGCAGAACAGACTCACAGCTTCAGGATAGCCTTTCTCTGGGAGCTAGCAGGATCACTAGGCACTCTCAAGAAAGAAAGAGGGTAAAAGAAAGAAAGAAAGAAAGAAAGAAAGAAAGAAAGAAAGAAAGAAAGGAAGGAAGGAAGGAAGGAAAAAAGAAAGAAAGAAAGAAAGAAAGAAAGAAAGAAAGAAAGAAAGAAAGAAGAAAAGAAGGAAAGAGAGAAAGAAAGGAAAGAAGGAAGGCAGACAGACAGAAAGACATACTCTTCTTAGGGCCCAGGCATGCAGACCTAGAGACTAGAAAGAGGGTTTCAAGTTGGGCTCAAACGTCAGCACATCACCACAGTAAAGAATTCCACAGCCAAGCACACTCTGTTTCCATTTTCTGAACCTTACCGATAACAAGCAGTAAATAAAACTCAACACTATCTCTCTGTTAAGAATTCCCAAACTGCCAGGGAGGAAATGAAAATCACACAAGTATTTCACTGAACAATGAGAGACCAACCGTCTAAATATTTTTCTTTAAGTCCTCTGGAGCCACATCTCATCAGACTTCAATTGTTTCAGGGGTTCTTCAGAAGTTCTCAGAAAACTACGCTGGCGCTGGCACGCCACCAGTGGCTGCCTCACAGATGATGAGATAGATATGTGCTAGTTACAGGCAGCCTCGTTATCAAGCCGGCACTCCAGAGTCCTTTTGGTATCAGGGGATCAATGGCTAGGACGTCAGAGTGACTTTGGTTTACAAAACATTGTGTTCAAAAGGGACAGGAAGCATGTGGGGTCCCACTTCCTCCCTTTCAGTCCAGTTCCCACATGACTCCACTTACCCACTACAACTAGGAGAGTCCATATTAAGTAGATGCCACTGTTGAAGCACGTTGCGTACTGGCGGAACAAGCACATGCAGATGGGCGGTAAAATGAAAAACAAGACGTTGCTGATCTGAGGCGAGAGAAACGTGAAAAGATGAGTATTAAGTAAAAGCATAAAGAAGTAAAGCCGCTTGTTCCAGGAGTGTCCTTTGCAAACCAGGGTGAATGTGGCCATCTTGTACAAGCTCTGCACTTTTTAAATTGCGGGCTCAGTCGCAGGGCGGGGGTGGGGGTGGGGGTGAGGGTGGGGTAACACGGATAACACTGAGACTTAGAACATCTTAAAGACCACGAACAAAACAGGCTCCTTGCTGCCTCTTTTGATCAACTGTAAACAGCACCATCAAGGCTAGAGGTGTGGCTCGCCCGATAGAGCCCTGGTCTAGCATCAAACCCTGGGGTCAGTCTATGGGGGAGGGGAAGGGGAGTTACACGAATACTTTGATTTATGAAAATTTCCTAAACTCCTCCTCTGAATCAACAACTATTGCTTTCCACACGAGGGAAGTGCTTTTGCTACCCTGTCAGTTTTCTTATCCTAATCAAAACCTATTTTCATAAGAAAATCAAGTTGTGGGAGCTGGAGAGATGGCTCAGTGGTTAAGAGCACTGACTGCTCTTCCGAAGGTCCTGAGTTCAAATCCCAGCAACCACATGGTGGCTCACAACCATCTGTAATGAGATCTGACACCCTCTTCTGGTGTGTCTGAAGACAGCTACAGTGTACTTATATATAATAATAAATAAATCTTTTTTTAAAAAATCAAGTTGTTACGCTTCTTTCCAACTTTAAAATATGGTCATTTTGCCAGGCAGGGTGGTGTAGGCTAGCAATGCCAGCACTCAAACTGAGGGAGGAGGATCAGGAGTTCGAGGGCAGATTCAACCACATAATGAGCCTGTGCAACATGAAACTCTGCCACTACCCCGACCCCCATGTTCCAAAAACAGGAGAAAAAAAATGTATTTTAACCTGCAAATTTTATTTGAACTTAAACCTATTATATCTCCAAGAAGCACTCAACTCTTTAAAAAAAATTAATAATTTTTTTATCTAATGATCTGAATATGTAATCACTAATAAAATATTATTAGCTTAGGAAGATAGCTTGCACCTATATCCCAACTTCTTGAGAAGCTGAGGCTAAAGGACTGGGAATTTGATTAGTTGAATTTAGGCAACCAAA
Source organism: Mastomys coucha (assembly GCF_008632895.1). Lineage (NCBI taxonomy): Eukaryota > Metazoa > Chordata > Mammalia > Rodentia > Muridae > Mastomys > Mastomys coucha. Next base: position 46,669,638 of record NW_022196900.1, on the reverse strand, counting down.
AATAAATGAATAAACAAACAAACAGACAAACCATGAGATGGAGAGATGACTAAGCAATTAGGAGCACAGGCTACTCTTCCAGACAGACCTGAGTTTGATTCCCAGAACCCATGTTAAGTTTCACAACCTTAACTCCAGTTCCAGGAGATCCGATGCCGTCTTCTGGCCTCCACAGGCAGTGCACATATGCAGTGCACAGCTGTACATGCAGGCAAAACACCCATACATTTTTTAAAATTAATTTATTTATTTAATTTTACATGCATTGATGTTTGCTGTTGTGTATGTCTGTGTGTGGGTGTCAGATCCTCTAGAACTGGAGTTGCAGACAGTTGTGAGTTGCCATGTGGGTGCTGGGAATTGAACTCTGGTCCTCTAGGACAGCAGCTTAACCACTGAGCCAACTCTCCAGCCCCCCACTCATATAAAATAAAAGAAAATAAAAATTTTAAAAAATACCAGTAAATCAATAAAAGAAAAAAATAATAAAATATTTAAAATAAAATGTTATGGTATTTAAATATAAAAATATTTAATATAAAATATTTTATAATATTTTTATTTTATCATGAAATATTATACATTCTTTAGTTCATTGTAAGCCTTTTTTTCATATTTATTTATTTTATGTCTATGAGTACACTGTAGCTGACTTCAGACATACTAGAAGAGAGCATCAGATCCCATTACAGATGGTTGTGAGCCACCATGTGGTTGCTAGGAATTGAACTCAGGACCTCTGGAAGAGCAGCTAGTGCTCTTAACCTCTGAGCCATCTCTCTAGCCCAATAGAAAGCCTTTTTAAACTCAATGTAACTTTCACACATATAGCAAGTCTCACTTTTTAGTCTGTGTTCAGAAGCCATACTGTAAAACACAGTTCTACCTCACTCGAAGTTTTAAGAGCTGGTACTCTATTTCAGTTGTAGGATGTTTGTCTGGCTTTTGTGAGGCCCTGATGTCAATCAACGGAATCACCACAAAGAGTAAAATAAAACAAATGAATAAATAAATGAAGGAAGAAGGGGAGCTGGAGGATGGAAAGACAGACAGAAAGGGCAGGAGGACATCCTCGGATGACAAATCTGCTGTCTCTTCATCTTGCATTTCCAGAACTGTCAGAGACTTCTGATATCGAAAATGTCCGGGTTTAAGGTCATTTGTTATAGGAGCAGAGGCAGAGCTGGCACCAGGTGGTTTGGTGATTTTCCACTCAATAGTGAGTTTTTGAGGCACTTGTTTTTCTTTTGTTTTACACTCCTACCAGAAGTATACAAGGGTTCTAATCCTTGCCCAAACATATTGTCCTCTCTTGCTTGTTTTTAAAGTAAGGCCATCCTGGAAGGTATGCAACAGTAGGGACATGCAACTCTCTAAGTGTCATCTCCAGTTGCTGAATGAGGAGCTCTTGGTCCAGGCCTGTGCATGCAGAATGTAAAGATAACATCTAAGCCTAAATGAGTTTTAACACTGGAGGTGAGGTGGGAGGCAGGCAAAGACTTCAGAAAAACAAAACAAGTGACTCAGCAGCTAAGAACACATGTTGCTCCTGTGTTGCTCCTGTGTAGACCAGGTTTGCAGCACCCACATCAGGGGGCTCTTGCAGCTGCCTATAGCTCCAGCTCCAAAGTATACCATGGCTCTAACCTCAGAAGGCAACACACACACACACACACACACACACACACACACACACACACACACATTAAAATAATAAAAAGAAGGCTAGAGAGATGGCCCAATGGTTAAGAGTACTTGCTGCTTTTACAGAGAGAGGATCTCTGTTAGTTCCCAACAACCACGTGACAGTTCCCATTGACAACTCCCGCTCCAGGCGATCTCACACCTTCTTCTGGATACCTCAAGCACTAGACATGCACGTGGTGCACATACACACATGGAGACAAAACACTCACACACATGATATAGAACAAATAAATCTTCAAAAATAGTATTAGTAATAATAATGATAACTATTTTAAAAATAAAAAAAGCCAGGCCTGGTTGCTCTTGCCTGTAATCCCAGCTAATCTGGAAGTGACGAAGGAGGATTACAAATTCAAGGCCTTCCTAGGCTACACCTTGAACAGCCGGCCTGGACAACATAGTGAGACCTTGTCTCAAAATTTAAAAATTCCAAAAAGCAAATCTGGCAAGATGCTTCATGGGTAAAGGCACTTGCCACTAAGCCTGACAATCAGGGTTCAATGCCTGGGACCCATCAGGTGGACAGGGAGAACCAACTCCCTTAAGTTGTCCTCTGATCTCTACATACATGCTACAGTAGGCAAGCACTCACACACATACCCACTCACTAAATAAATTAAGCAATGAAAAACAAACAAATAAATAAAAAGAGGGCTGGGGATATACCTCAGTGATAAGACACTCCCCCGGCAGGTGTGGGGCCCTGGGATCAATCCTTAGCACTGCCAGAAAAATTCAGGAACAGGGTAAATGTCTTAGGGTTTCTTTTGCTGTTATAAAGACCATGACCAAAGCAAGTTGGGGAGGAAAGGCTTCATTTCCTCTGGGACGTCCAAGAAACTGTCTGTCACTAAAGTCAGGGTATGAACACAAAGGGGAGGAGCGGATACAGAGGCCATGGAAGAGTCAGCTCACTGGCACATTCACCCATTATTTGCTTTCTTATAGCACCCAGGATCACTAGCCCAAGGGGTGGGTCCCACCCACAAGGGCTGGGCACTCCCACAAGGGCTGGGCACTCCCACAAGGGCTGGGCACTCCCACAGCAATCACTAATTAAAAAGCTGCACTACAGATTTGACGACAAGCCAATCTCACAGGAACATTTTCCCAACTGAGAGTCCCACTTCCCAAGTAACTCTAGCTTTTGTCAAGTTGATGTAAAACTAGACAGTACAGTAAATATGAAAATGCAAGCTGGGCGGTGGTGGCACACGCCTTTAATCCCAGCACTTGGGAGGCAGAGGCAGGCGGATTTCTGAGTTCGAGGCCAGCCTGCTCTACAGAGTGAGTTCCAGGACAGCCAAGGCTATACAGAGAACCTCTGTCTCAAAAAACCAAAAAATAAAAAAATAAATAATAATAATAATAATAATAATAATAATAATAATAATAATAAATAAAATAAAATGCAAAAACAAGGACAAGAGGGCTTCCAAAAGAAAGGTGTGGCTACTCCTGTTGGCTAATGTAGAGATATGGATGAGATGATGGCTCAGAGGAGCCATGTGGGCACCTGAACCCAGATAAAGAGAGCAAGGCAGAAGGGCTTTCCCCAGACCTCAGAAACCATACTGGTAACATTGCAATACAATGTGTCACAGCAGGGGCTGGAGAGAGGGCTTAGTCAGTGAAGCAAGCCTTTGCCATACAAGCATGACTTGGAGAGCCAGCACTCCAGAACCCAAGCACAAAGCTACATTTGATGCTTTAATGCAAGCGCTAGGGAGGTAGAGAGAGAATTTTCCAGGCTTGCTTGCAGGTGAGTCTACCCAAATGTGTGAGCTCCAGGTTCTACAGACAATAAAGTAGAAAGGGATTAAGGACAGTATCCAACTTCAAACTCTGGCCTCCACATGCAAGTACACATAGTTGCACACGTGGGAGCAAACATACAGAGAAAGAAAAATATTCTAGCAAACCTCAGAACTCAGGCACCCCTTGGAGGTGACACAGATTTTGGAAGGGGAAGAAATAAGAGAATAATGAAATGAGAGAACAGAATCTTGATGTATGATTGGCAACCTTGAATGAATAAATGTTCTCAGAGGTCCCAGGCTTGGAAACAGAACCATTCTCATTTATAAGAAGTAATTGAGGTGTCAAAGAAATGGTGCAGTAGTTAAGAGCACTGGATGCTCTTCCAGAGGACCTGGAGTTCAAATTCCCAACTGACTGCTTACAACCATATGAAATTCTGATCCAAGGGACCTAACATCCTTTCTGATGTCCGTGAGCATAAGGCATGCATATAGTGCACAGATATAGTGCAAGCAAATTATCCATACACCTAATTTTTTATGTATAAAAAAAAACTTTAAAAAACATTATGTTTGGCCAGGTGCTTGGGAGGCAGAGGCAGGTGGATTTCTGAGACTGAGGCCAGCCTGGTTTATAGAGTTAGTTCCAGGACAGTCAGGGCTACACAGAGAAATCCTGTCTTTAAAAACAAAAACAAGAAAAAATTATGTTTAAAAGGAGAAAGAAGCAAGTGAGGTCTAGCGATATAGCTCAGTGGTATAGCACTTGCTTTGTATGCATGGGACCCTGGGTTCAATCCCCAGCACCTGAAAAAAAAAAAAAAGACTAAGGTGGAATGGGTCAAGGATTTACCTATTGCATACCCACAGATTTCTGTTCATGCTATGAGCACAGCCATTTAAAGAGCCAGCAACCCTTCAGGGTTAGGCCTTCAAGACCAACACTTCCTTTAAGGGGATAGAAAGACCCAGAAAGGGTCTCCAGGGCAGCAATTACCCAGAGCTAGCCAGCCAGCAGGCTCTTCCCACTCTCCCACCCAGGGCTCACCTCCAGCTGGGCCATTCACATATGATATCTAAGAACTATGAATGCCATCACACTATGCTCGAATGTCCCACCCCATGATTTAAACTTGAGTTTCACTCAGTAGGGGAGAAGTAGATGACATGGGGGATGCTGAAGAGGGAGCAAAGAAAGAGAAGAGATAGAAAAATGAACTGTAGCTAAATCATTCTCCCTCATGTTCAAGGGCAAGTACTCCCTCTAAGGAACATCCTAAGACTTAAAAACTCCTTTCTGCCCTTCTCCCAGAGACAAATCCTGTTCTGGATGCAAACCCTATATCTTTTTCTTTGCATGTATATGAACAAAAGCATATCTCCAACTGCAAAGCCATCACTCTTTCATCTTAGCACACAAGGATTCAGCTCACTGCTGTGCACCGCTACAGATAGCAGGATGGGGTTTTTGCTTGTTTGTTTTTTAGCTATTTTTTTTCAGGGGAAAGAACAGCAACTTCGAGTCTCCTTTAGAATGCTGGGAAACACAATGCACTTGGGGCTGTGCTTGTTTGTCGTAGGATCTCAGGTAGCTCAGGCTAGCCTTGAATTCACTAGGTAGCCAAGGATGGCCTTAAATGCCTGCTCTCTTACTTTCACCTACCAAGCACTGCAATTACAGGTACGTTACAATGTACCCAGCTCGATCACGCATCTTGACCTTAACTCCAGTGTATCTTTGTCGACTGAATGCCTGTTGTTTCTGCCAAGTGCAACTATGACTGGCAAGCTGTCCATTACATGGCTCTGTAGATTCACATTACCACAGGCATGGAACACTCCTAACACATGTAAATGTGTTCATGTGATATTCATGAAGACATGAGTCCATTTACTCCACCTGTATTATGATTTACTATTTTATTGTTAATCTTTTGAGAAGGGTCTCACAGTGTAGGCGTAGCCTGGGCTACTCTCAAACCATAGCAATCACCTGTTTCAGCCTTCTAAATGCTGGGATTTCCCACAATTCCGCATTATTTTTAAATTCAAATAAAAACACCATTCCAAGCTCTATTTTGATACATGCTCCAAACTAACACTAAAATCACATTTTTAAAAAAGATTTATTTTTATTTATTTCAAGTATGTGGGTACACTATTGCTGTCTTCAGACACACCAGAAGAGGGCATTGGATCCCCATTACAGATGATTGTGAGCCACCATGTGGTTGCTGGGAATTGAACTTAGGACCTCTAGAAGAGCAGTCAGTGCTCTTAACCACTGAGCCA
>NW_022196900.1:46645426-46663114 GCF_008632895.1 Mastomys coucha | reverse complement strand
ATCCGAACTCAGGACCTTCGGAAGAGCAGTCAGTGCTCTTACCCACTGAGCCATCTCGCCAGCCCCAAATCACATATTTTTAAACTTCTGAATAGCCTATCTGCCAAGGCTTGCTCGTTACGACTATTCCTTTTAAAGACATCAATATATGGAAAGGAAGAGCCCAAATTAGAGGGCGACCGTTCTCAAAACAAAAAGAGGAAGGAATACCAAAATAAATACGGAAAGACAAATGAGTTAGAGCTAAAGACAGACTCTGTGGCTCCATCTCTACTGAGAAGCAAGCTCTCCTTCAAAACGATTAGAGTATCTAAAGTTGTAGGATAGTTCAGGCAAAGGGAGCTTGTTTTAAGTTCACTGCTGAATTATCCCTTGAAGATTTGATTTGCTCTCTGTCTACAAACATTTTTAAACCACAACTTCAAAATGCATTAATTGTTTCCTTTAAGAGTTCCTTATTCTGTGGATTCCTAGCCAGCATTTGTTTCAAAATCATCTCAAGAACACACTGTGCTCTCATCCTGATGCATTAGAATGAGCCTTTCCCATGGAATGGGAGGTCTGAACAAAAGGCATGGGTGGGAAACTTGCTGAGCATTGGTTCAGGAGAAGCCTAGGATAGTAAGTGTATTTGTCTGTGCATTCCAGTTGTGTGCAGGATTCCTAGTCCTCCACTGCACTGTCCTACTCCTGCATGTAGGGTAGCCAAATATCCTGGTTTGCCAGGAACTCAGTAGGTCTTCCAGGGCACAGGACTTCCAGTTGTAAAAAAAAAAAAAAAAAAAATCAAGAAAATTGGGCAGGAGAGATGCTTAATGTCACACCCAAGGACCTGAATTCTATCCCTAAACCCAGTAGAAGGAGAGTTCAACTGACTCCCACAAGCTGCACTCTGACTTCCATATGTGCACAATCAGACACAGACACACACGCACATACACACAACAAACAAACAAACAAACAAACAAGTAATGGTGGAGACATAGCTCAGTGTTTAAGAGTGCAGATTGCGGGCTGGTGAGGTGGCTCAGTGGGTGAGAGAACCGTCTGCTCTTCCGAAGGTCCTGAGTTCAGGTCCCAGCAACCACATGGTGGCTCACAACCACCCATAATGAGATCTGATGCCCTCTTCTGGGGTGTCTGAAGACAGCTACAGTGTACTTGTATATAATAATAAACAAATCTTACAAAAAAAAAAAAAAAAGAGTGCAGATTGCTCTTGCAGAGGACTCAGGTTAGGTTCCAGCAGTTCACAACCCTTATAACTCCAACTCCAGGGGGGAGCTGATGCCCTCTTCTGGTCTCCATGGTCACTGCACACACAACAGCGTACACACAGAAGCCAACCTCCATACACATAAAATAAAATGTGAAGAAATTGAAATAAGCAAAACAGAAATGTTTTTAAAAGTAATTAAAAATTTCAAGCACAATACTTAGGATAAGTTTATTTGGATGCCTGCTGGCAAAGCCTCCCCCAGACCCCACAAGGCACACCGCCTCCCCCCGGCCCCACAAGGCACACCTCAATGCAGTCTACTAAGCACATCTCAGCAGCTTGCTGTTGTTGCTGCCCAGTGACTATTTCCAGATCTGGTTTCTGTGACAGGCACACAGCAGCAAACGCTCAGGCAGGCCTCCAGCCCAGCATAGTCTGTCCATCAGATAGTGGGACCCAGACTTGGACACAGAATGAAAGCTTAGCTTTCCTTTTTGTGATAGTTGAGGACAGGGGAGGAGATAAGAGGCCATGGGCTGATTCTATGCACTTATTTCATTTTTTTTTTCCTATACCTATTAAATTTCTGTTTTCCAGTCACTGGCCAGCAACAGAGCTGTCAAAGGCCAGACCCAGTGGTCACAAAGCAGACTCCACTTTTCTCCAAAGCAACCTATGTGGTAGGAGCTCCCAAGGGAAGCAGACATGTTGGCTCACAACCAGAAGCCCAGTACTTGGGATGCTGAGGCAGGATTTCTGTGAGTCTAAAGCCAGTCTGAGTTACAAAGTGAGTTCTAGGCCACATTGGGCTTACAACACAAGACTGTCTTAAAAAGCAAAACAAACTAACCTACATCATTCAACCCAGGGAAGGTTTTATGTAGACAAAACAGTATCCCAGACATATAAGTGAAAGGAAAGGGTAAGTTTTTTTTTGTTTGTTTTTTGAAACAATGTACCCTGGCTGGCCTGCAACTTGCTATTTAGACCAGGCTAGCCTAGACCTCTCAGAAACTTGCCTGCCTCTGCCTCCTGAGTGTTAGGAATGAAGGTGTGTGCTACCACATTAGGTCTAGGTGATGACTCCTTGGTACCTGTCTGAAGCCAAGGGTGATAAGAGGGACTGGGGCCACAGTAAGAGAGTGGAAGGAAGCTGTGTTCTCTCTTTGGTGGGCCAAGTGGCAATAGTAGTCAGCACTTACAGTGAACATTTTCAAGCCAGGCATGACCACCCATACCTGTAACTCCAGCACTCCAGGAGCAGAGGCAAGAGAACCAGGAATTTAATGCCATCCTTGGCTACATAGGGAGTTTGAACTCAACGTGAGCTACATGAGATTTTGTGGGTTTTTGAAAAATCCAAATAAAGTAAATAAATAATAAATAAGTGAACACATTGGTCAGGGCAGGTGTTACATGCTTGCAATCCCAGAATTTTAGAGGCAGAGGCAGGAGTATCACTGAAAGTTTCAGGTCAGTATGTTTTATATTAGCAAGTTCCAGGTCAATCAGAATTACTGACTGGTAAAACTATATCTAACAATAAAGATAGAAACAAACAAACAAACAAAAACAGTGAATATTCTCCTCAACACAAAAATCCTCCAATGAGAACTGATACTTTAAAGCACATCTATGTGAGCCAGGTATATAGCTCAGAAGTAGAATGCTTGTCTTGCATGAAAAAAGACCTTAGGTTTGAGTCCCATTGACGGGGAAAAAAAAAAAAAAAAGGATTCCAGATGTGTGGACATTCTCTGAATCCCTCTTTAAAAGCTAAAATGAAATCTAGAAAGCATCCAAAAACATCCCCAAATGTTCATTAAGAAGGAGTTAACTAGCTACGTGAAACATGGAGCTCCAATCTGTTATAGGGAGCACGGCCCAGATAGTGTGAAGATATTCATCTCTCTATACAGTCAGTATGACTGTTGGGAGGTCTTTGCCCTCACAGATAAACTGCCCAGTGTCTTATTCTACAAGTCTGGGCCAAAACCAGCTATAGAGTCATGTTCAACCAGATTTCCTTCTTGCCTCATGTGGACCATTACTCTGCTGGCAATAGTGTTTACAGAAACCCCCAGAAATGACAACCTCTAAGAAGTGCTTAGAAGGGCTAGTGAGATGGCTCATTGGGTAAGAACACTAATTGCTCTTCAGAAGGTCCTGAGTTCAAATCCCAGCAACCACATGGTGGCTCACAATCATCTGTAATTGGATCTGATGCCCTCTTCTGGTATGTCAGAAGACAGCTACAGTATACTTATGTATAATAATAAATAAATCTTTGGACTGGAGCGAGCAGGGACTGAGAGAGCAGAGTTTACCTAAGTGAGTGGAGTTGACCGGAGTGAGCAGAGGTCCTAAAAATTCAATCCCAACCACATGAAGGCTCACAACCATCTGTACAGCTACAGTGTACTCACATACATAAAATAAATAAATGAATCTTAAAAAAAGAAGTGCTTAGAAAAGAAGTGATGTACACACAGTTCATTCAGTGTAATTTCAGTTGAATTGGAAAATAATTTTGAGCATGTGTAAATGCAATATTCATATTTTGCATGTAAACACAAAACCTATATGTCAGGAATTAAACCTAGGCTTCATGTATGCCAGGTAAGCTCTCTTCCTCTGACTTCCCTGGCCCTTCCATGTGCTTTATACATACCCAGGAACTGTCTGAGAGGATGCAGAAGAATAATTTGCTACTCTATAACTTCCATATTCTAGTCTACCACGGTCATACTATTACTTTTCTATCAAAAAGTGCTTTAAAGAAACTGGTTGTTTGTTTGTTTGGTTTGGTTTGGTTTGGTTGGTTGGTTGGTTTGGTTTTTGGTTTTTCAAGACAGGGTTTCCTTATATAGCTCTGGCTGGCCTGCAACTTGCTTTATAGACCAGGATGGCCTTGAACTCAGAGATCTGCCTGTGTCTGCCTCCAGAGTCCTTGAAGGCATGCCCCACCACTTGGCTGAAACAAACTATTTTTGTTTTTGTATGACTTTTTTAAAAAAAGATTTATTTATTTTATTTTATGTATATGAGTACACTGTAGCTGTATAGATGGTTGTGAGCTATCATGTGGTTGCTGGGAATTGAATTCAGGACCTCTGCTTGTTCCTGTCGGCACCGCTCGCTCTGGCCCAAAGATTTTATTTATTATTATATCTAAGTACACTGTAAAGTCTTCAGACACACCGGAAGAGGGCGTCGGATCTCATTACAGATTGTGAGCCACCATGTGGTGGCTGGGATTTGAACTCAGGGCCTTCGGAAGAGCAGTCAGTGCTCTTAACCACTAAGGCATCTCTCCAGCCCCTGCTTTTGTTTTTAATTAAGTAAATGTGTGCTATTCTGCAAATAAGACCGTTCCAGTATAGGTATTTTAAGTTAAGCACTGACTGAACAGTATATATTATGCTAAGCACACAAGTATTGGATGCTTACATTTACAAGAGAACTCTTGGCAGAGTCAAAGAGTCTAAGTTCTAACTCCATCTCTGTCATTTTCTTGACTTTGGCAAGTAATATAAACTAAATGGGCCTTGTGGCCCTCCTTCATCTAATGTATACGTGGCAAATGATGGTAAAGTATCCAATGTTGGCAAGACACAGCAGACAGCCAAGAGTAGCCGGTAGTTACTGAAGTTGCAGTAGTCACCTATTACCCTGTAAGACTCATTAAGAAGATTCTACATCCCTCCCCCACAATTCTCCTGCTTTGTTAATTGTTTTTATTTTCCCAACTCCTTTAACTCTTTTCTCAAAATCAATAGTAATTATCAGATTCTCACAAAATAGATAACTAAGCCAGGCATGGCAGTACACACTGAAATCCCAGTGTTCTGCATCTTGGTGCCTTTGAGGACAGTATGGGCCTACAAAGTGCGATCAGGTCCAGCCTGGAACATAAGGAGACCCTGTCTTAAATGAGATGAGCAAGGTTGCGCATGCCTTTAATCTTAGCACTCTGAAGGCAGAGGCAGGCAGATCTCTGTGAATTTGAGGCCAACCTGGTCTACATAGCGAGATCCAGGCCAGCCACAGTTATGTGGTGTAAGAACCTCTCTCAAAACAAATTAGCAAATAACTAATGAAACCTGCTGTCATGTTATGAGGACTTTAGGAGGTGTGTATCATCAACAACTCATTGATCTTCTCTATGCATAGGCGAGAAAGGCCCAGGAAAGTCCTGCGGTAGCACCAGCAGGTCAGCAGAGCCACGGTGCCACATTCCAGAGAAAATGGTGGCTTATTCATCCCAAAGAAAAAGTTTGCCAGCTACATGGGCTAGCTCAAGCAGCCCATAAACAAACACTACGGCTCTTTTACACAACAGAGTTTTGTACTAACTGTACACAGTTCCAGGGGGATTAGACTAAAATGAAAAGAGGCAGCCAGATGTACAGGCTGTTTGAGAAGTGGAGATAGGAGGGCCTCAAGTTTAATCCCAGCCTGGGCTATACACGAAGACCCTTGTCAGAAAAAGAAAGGTTAAGAGGAGGGTGTAGAAGGGAGGGGGCCAAAGAGAAGGGAAGAAGGAAGAGGAAGGGATGCCCATTCTTCCCCTCCCCCAGCCCTGAGGGCTCTTCAAGGCTGGCTCAGAGCAGCTATGCATGAGCTTTGGGGGGACCTTATGATGGTGCTGACCCTGGCTGAGAGCTCTCACACTCCACAGGAGACTGCCATGGGTTTGCAAGATCCTGCCACCACCCTGTCATTCCTTGACTCTGGTGAAATCTTTAGTGTTTCTCAGCGGTTCTCTGCTTGTTACTGCTGGTGTTTCTCCTCGGCTATTCCAGCTGCCCTGCTCCAGCCTTCTCTGTTGGTGCCTGTCTATGTTGAGAGTATCATAATTACCCATTAGGTTGGATAATAGGAAAAGTGTTCCACTAACTAGGTCTTTCCCTATGTCTCTGAATGTCAAAGGTCTGGTTTCGTTGAGCAACTAAGAAGTGGGTGTACTGGTGTGGAGGACAACCATGCATTTTAAGCACCGAGGTGAGGCACGGTGGAGAATTCTGGGTTGTAGTCGCAGATGTACCAGCTCATGGGCATGACAGCTCACTGCTCAATTGCCTAGTCTTTTCCCCATGGGAATACAAGAGCAATACAAACAAAAACGGGAGTTGGGAGATCAAAAGTAAAGGACAGAGGAATAAAAGGGACTAGAGGTCTATCCAGGCAATAATACCTGATTCTTGCTGAGGACATTCTTTCCAGAAATCCGAAAGGGGAAAAAAAATCCTAAATAACAATCTCAAACTCACAATGACTCAAAGCAAGAGTTCCTGTTTTCTGTGTCCGGACAGCAAAAAAAGATAAGCCAGAAAAATGACCGTGCAAAGTCATATTGGGTACCAGAGTCCTGAGCGATGGGTTCAAGGAAAAGAGCAGAAACATTACCTCTCCTAGGGACAACCCTTCTCTCTCTCAAAGACCAAAATCCCGGGAGTTCTGTAAATTTCCGCGTTTCCATATCTAAGGACCTAGGCAAGTCCAGAAAACCCACCCGTTATCACTCCCAAATTTTACTGTCACCACCAGGAGCTGGATCAAAACTGGACTCTGAAAGCAACAAGAAAAAGAACACATAGTAATTGACTTGATTCTGGACAAAAATAAATAAATAAATCGATCAATATTGTCATAGTTTAGTGAAAAGGACATGCCGACTTGTGGGAGTGGGCCCAGCCCCTGGACGTGTCCAGGGCTCCCCTTTCCCAGGGAACCCAAAGCAGGTACTCAGCGCAAAAAAACGCACAATGAGACCCAGGTGCGTTACGCCACAAAGATCCTCGGCAGGAGGGAGCTGCCCCTGTGGGCTCACGTCCCCAAATGACCCAAACTGGAAGAACGGGTTGATGCAGACCCTTGGCATCCGGACCACCGGAGCCAAACAAGACAATAGAGCCATAAAGAAGAAAATGACAGGAAGAGCTGGAGGAGCCCTGGAAAGGGACCGGAGAGGGGTGCAGAAATGGAGCTGGAAGAAGAGCCCGGAGAAGGGGGCGTGGAGTGACTCTGCCTCGGAAGTCTATGGTCATCCACCGCCTGCTTCCAGGCGCCGCAGCCTCCGGGACAGCTCCCTCCCTCCGCCCGCCTGCCCTGCCGCTCCCCTTGTCCCGCACCGTGTTGTAGAACTCGGCGATGGCAGGCACGATGGTGTAGTTGTCCTCGCACCAATCCAACTCCGAACTGCCAGCCCGCAGCTGGTCCCACCAGTGCGGGGCGCCCATGGCCGCTCTGGAGCATCGGAGCAGCTTCTCCGCAGCGGCGACCAGCCCGAGCGGCTGCGAGGCACACTGTGCGTCTGTGGCTTTATGCTGTGCGAAGCAGCCTCCGGATACGGCGCCTCCCCGCGGGCCTCCCAAGCCGGCCTGTGCTGGCCTGCCACCGCCCGGGCAGACCCGCCCGGCCCCGCCCCCGGGAGTCCGGGAGCACGGCGGCCACGCCTACCCGGGGCGGGACCTGACTGGCCGGACCCCGAAGGGTAGGACCCCGGCCGTCGTGGAAGCCCGACTGTAGCCACCAGCTCTCCGGTTCCACCGTGGTTGGTGGCAAAGGCCTTCAAAGTCACTCTTGTCCTCGTGCGTCCAGGTTGTGTAAAGAACGCCAAAGCGGCCTCTACCCTTTGTAAAAAAAAAAAAAAAAAAGTAAAATACGGAAAAAATGCACAGAGACCCGGACTCCTTTGGACTCCAGGGGAGTTCGCAGCGATTTTCTCACGCCTAAGGAAGGTTCTTGTTCCTCTTGAAGGCAGAACAGCTTTACCAGACCCAACTTGCTGCTGGCTAAAGTAAAAAGATCCTCAAGGCTGTAGCAACAGGTTCTCTGGACCCTTCCAAGCATCCTGGGCCACCCACCCCAGGAGAGCGTTTCTGTAGTACTGAATGTTTAGTCGTTTATGGATAGCACAGACTTGAGGGAACCTTCAGCCATCCCAACCCACAGAAGATGCAGTATAGCAGGTAAGAACACACAAGTGCAGAACATAATACATGCATCGTTGTATGTAGTACATATAGTAATATGAACTGGGTACTGTTGAGAGAGTGTCACTCATTAGGTGTCCCCAGTGGCATCCGGGGCAGCGGGTTCTATTAACCTTTCTACCAGTGTGAATGTTAAAGCTAGTCATCAAGTTCAGCCCAGATGACCTATCTGCTCGTAATGGTTTTGCATCGGTTAATTATTCTGTAGTTTCTAAATGTAAGCCAGTTTTATGCAGTGAAGGTATGATCTTGGAGAAGAGCATTTTATGCTTTTCGTTGGCAACTCAGGGAAGTTCCAGGTAAGGACAGTGGCAGAGATGGCAGCAATTTCCACTGGTTTGTCATTTCCTTGCTCAGGCAGGTCTGCCTTCTCTCCTGGCTGGAGCTACTGTAAGCAATGTATCTGTATGTCCACACAGCCATTGATTGTCTCCATGGCTGGCAGAAGCTGCCAGTCTCCACCTCCTTTTCAGGAAACCCAGTGTTATTCCTTACAGGCCAAGCCACTCCTATGACTTCATTATCCCTCCTTCTGTCCCCTCTTCCTTCTCTAGAGCCAGTTTTACTGAAGGTCTTCTGGAACCCAAGGAGAAGAACATAGACTGTGACCTCCTTCCAGGGTCAGTTGCAGGCTAACAGGAGTGAGCAGGCCAGAGCCACAAATGAAAAATGCATTGTAATGCCTCCCTGCACTGTAAAGCTCCCCCACTGTTGTATATTGAACACCAACTGGTCCAGCAAGAGAACTGCTTTCTCATGTGATCATATTTTTCTCCTCCTGATAGCCTAGACAAAAATAAGCTGGGTGTAGTAGCACAAGCTTGTAATCCCGGGAAAGAAAAACTATCCACATCTATCTATCCAATCTGATATAAAACAGTTACTGTGTATGGTAACTTTCTGAATTTGTGGTCCACATGATCAAAATGTTGCCTGTTAGTCCTGTAACATTATTTATCATTTGCAACATTTTTATTTTTAACTTTTTTGAATCAGGGTCTTATGTAGGCCAGACTGGCCCTCAGAGTGCTAGAATTTATAGGCACATACCACTACATCCAGATTCCTTCTCATAAAAAATAAAAATAAAAATAAACAGTGTGTTTTGTAGCTTTCCAAAGGTTGTGGTGTGATAATAGAATTTACACATTCATAGGCATTAGATAACTCAGTTTAAATTCCTAGCATTGTAAAAATGTTGATGATAGACCCGCACAAATAGAGGCTATTCAGGGGTCCTCAGTACTTTGTAAAAGGCTGAGTCATGTGGAAAGGGGTCTGTATGAATATACACACTCATGGAGAATGCCACACAAGTCTGTTCATGCATGGAGAGACTAAAAGCAGGTGCCAGGTCTAGTCTCGATCACTCTCTGCTTTCCCTTCTACCCAGGGTCTCTTCCTGAACTTCACATCTGCATTTGCTCAACTAGTCTGACAGCCAGTGGACCCCAGTACTGATCCTGCTTCTGTTCTCCTTGGAGCTGGGTTACAGTCATGCATCAGATGCATGACTGTACACATAGCAATGTCTTACAAGAGTTCTGGCATCTGAATTCTGCTCTTTATAATTGCTTAGCAGGAACTCTTGACCCCTGATTCATATCTCCCCAGTACTTAGTGTCTTCAATATTTTAATTTTGTATTTATTTTTATGTGTATGGGCATCTTGTTTGCCTACATGTTTGCCTGTCCACTACATGTGTGCAGTGCCCAGAGAGGCCAGAGAGGGCATTGGACCCCTGGAACTTGAGTTATAGATAGTTATGAGGCACCGTGTGGGTGCTAGGAATTGAGCCCAAATCCTCTGGATGAGCAGCTAGTGCTCTAAACGATTGAGCCATCTCTCCAGCACTCCACTGGAGCATGTATTGTCAGAAATATTTCAGGATTTAAGTCAAAGTCCTTTACTTTGAGAGAGAACAAGCTCTTTTACCTTCTTGTAGGGTCTCTGGCTAGATTTAGGATTCCAATCAATACAAAAGCTGGTTTTGTTTTGTTAATTTCACATGTGTCCAGAGGTTCTCACAAGCTTGAAGCGTGAAGAAATGCTCAAAGAATAACATTTAGGGGGACTGTTATGAAATGGCTCAGTGGTTAAGAGTACCAACTACTCTTCCAAATGGTCCTGAGTTCAATTCCCAGAAACCACATGGTGGCGCACAACCATCTGTAATGAGATCTGACGCCCTCTTCTGGAGTGTCTGAAGACAGCTACAGTATACTTTTATATATAATAAATAAATAAATCTTTTTTAAAATGATATTTTTGTACTAAACTAGAGCAATAATATTTTTTTAAAACAAGGTTTGGTGGCTTTAAATTTACAGAGATCTACCTCCAGTACTGGAATTAAAGGCATAAGCCACCATGCCCAGCCCAAGAGCAATGACTTTATATAGTGAGTAAACAATGAATCTAAGGCCATGGTTCTCAACCTGTGGGCTGCAGCTCCTCTGACCCTTTCACAGAGGTCACCTAAGACTATCTGCATATCAAATATTTACATGGAGACTCATAACAGTAGCAAAATTACAGTTATAAAATAGCAGTGAAAACAATTTTATGATTGGAGATCACCACAATATGAGGAACTGTATTAAAGGTCACAGCATTAGGAAGGTTGAGAACCACTGCTCTAGGCACTGCTACTAAGAGAAATGTGAGACAGGAGGATGTAGGCACGGCGCTAATAGAAGATGGAGCTTGCACAAAGCATTTCTTTAGTTGAGTTTACATCACCAGACTCTAGTGCTCTAAGCTATGTTCTGGTCTCAGTATGCATAGGACAACCTTCTCCCACCAAAACTCCTTTAGTTGTTTTTTTCTTTCTGTGGTGCTGAGGATAGAATCTAGGACCCCAAGCATGTTAGATACACTCACACTCCCTTCTACATTTCTAGCTACCCCTCAAAGAATTCTTTTATCTTGCTACATATAGGGGAAAGGTTGACTGGCTCGATCTTTACAAATGTACAGTGCCTTAAGTGATTTCATCTTGAAGTCATCAATATACCAGCCCAGCATTTTTCTGCCTTAATCCTTTCATCTCCTTAATGCCTTCTTACTACACACTGCGTGAGCCACTAGCTGTGGATGAGAACACTAAAACTAGAGAATCCTCCAGTGACACCCATGTTGGTCTGCTGATGACTATTACATTTTTTTTTTCTGATCATTAGTCACTTTCCCAGTGACTCTAATGATCTCATTTAATATCAGTAGCTATTGTCAGGTAAGCAATTCTGAGGTTGAGCTCTACTAATACTATGGTGCTTCAGCAATCAGTGGTTTCACTGTATGTGTGTGTGTGTGTGTGTGTGTGTGTGTGTGTGTGTGTGTGTGTGTGAGTGAGTGTTGTGGGGAGCGTGGCAACAGGAACAAAGCCTGGCTCAGTTCTGTGCTGAGTTTGCTTATTGTACCTGTCTTAGTTAGGGTTTTATTACTGTGAACAGACACCATGACCAAGGCAACTCTTATAAGGACATCATTTAATTGGGGCTGACTTACAAGTTCAGAGGCATGATGCAGGAGGAGCTGAGAGTTCTACATCTTCATCTGAAGGCTGCTAACCGAATACTCACTTTCCAAATCCAAAGTCCCAAAATATATATTCTTCCAAACAAAAGCATGGCCAAGCCTATACATATATATATATATTCTTCCAAACAGCAATGCCCCAGTTCTTGGTACCAACTTCTGTATTAGTCAGGGTTCTCTAGAGTCACAGAACCTATAGATAGTCTCTATGTATTAAGGGAATTTGTTGTGATGACTTATAGTCTGTAGTCCAAATAACCCAACAATAGGCAGCTGTGAATGGGAAGTTCAAGAATCTCAGTCCCATGAGGCTAGTTGTTTCAGCTGGTCTTCTGTAGGAGTAGGTTCCAACAGATGTGCTGGTGAGTAAGTGTAAGCAGGTGAGAAGAGTGAGTTTTCTTTCTTCCGGAGTCCTTAATGTAGGTCTCCAACAGGTGTGGCCCAGTTTAAAGGTGCTTTGTCCCAAACTGACCTTGAACTTCAATCTCCTTGCCTTAGTCTCCTGGGATTAAAGGCATGTACTACCTTGCCTGGGCCTAAACTTTTCGTGGCCACTGTGCCTCAAGATCTCCATGCCAAATTCCAGGTCAGAAACTTGTGTCTTCCAGCCTCAAAATCTGGATCACATGTGGGCCCTCCAATTCTGGATTGTAGTTCATTCCAGATGTAGTCAAGTTGACACACAGGAATGGCTATTACAGTACCTTTGGTCTAAATGGAACCAGGTTCTGAGGAAGCCATCATGCAAGGAAGCCAACACACCCACAGTATCTTGCATTTTTACTTAGCCTGCAACAATATTTACCTAAGCAAATATCTGATGGAAAGTATCCAGCTTAGCTCGTTCCACGAGTAGAATTTATCAAACCACAGAATCTTTACTGGGAAAAACAAAAACTGTAGGCACCTGAGCCAACGAGGCAAGAAGTGCCTGATTAAGGATGAAATTCTTTGCATTTCTCTGTTTGGCCAGAGTTCTCCTCAGCTTGCTCTGTGGAGGCTGCTGATTCCATCTCAGGATAAGCCAAGCAGCAGCCACAGCTGGGAATGTTTCAGATATGCAACTGTCTAGTGCCCACTACAAATACACTGGCGGTCCCCCAGTTCATTCTCGGCCAAGTTTTTTGTTGTTTTGTTTTGTTTTGTTGTTGTTTTTGTTTTTTGTTTTTTTCTTTTGGTCTTAAGGCGTTTTATTATAGAAGAGAGAGAGAAAAGGTAGAAAAGTAGAGGCCAGCCATGGCCACGTGGTGAGAGAGGAAAAGGGAGAGAGGGAACAGGAGGTGAGAGTAAAATAAGAAGCTAAGAGGTTGAGAGAGCTCAGCCACGTTTAAGAAGTGTGGGAAAAGAGTACAGTTTCGCTCTGGTCTGTAATTCTTTAAAAAGCCAAATCTAACAGTTGATGAGGGGCCAAATGAGAGCAGTGTATGGTGACAAATATAAAGGCTAATTGTGCCACCTTGGCTACATTTGGAATCACCAAGGAGATGCAGAAGAAGGAAGAGCACCCTGAATGTGAGCAGTGTGACCCCACAGGCTGTGGTCCCAGACTGGACAAAAAGGGGGAGAAACCTAGATGAGCACCAGCTTTCACCTCTCCTAGCTTCCCGACATGGACACAATGTGACCAGCTTGCCATGTCTTCCTTCTGTAATGGACTATATTTCTAAGAACTGTGAACTAAAATAAGCCCGTCCTCCTGAACATAACCCTTTGTCAGATATTTGGTTGCAGCAACAAGAGAAATAATTAAAACATATGTGTTGAAGACATCACAATGAAACCTATAACTTGCTCATGATCCCCTTGCCTCTGCCTCATGAGTGGTAGGGTTACAGTGTGCACTACCATACCTTACTACTTGCTTTCAATTTGAGAGTCTAGACTCAGAAATGAAGGAAAGGGCTGCTCATAACTCAGTGGTAAAGTGTATATGTGTCATGTTCAAGGCCTGGGTTCTATCCCCTGCACAAGAAAAAGGAGGAGGAGAGAAGGAGAAAGGGAGAGAGAGAGAGACAGAGAGAGAGAGACAGAGACACAGAGAGACAGAGAGAGACAGAGAGACAGAGAGACAGAGAGACAGAGAGACACAGAGAGAGAGAGAGACACACAGAGAGAGAGAGAGGTGGGTTTGCAGGCAGCAGGTCTTTGCAAGAAACACTGCATCCACGAGTAAGCACCAAGGTCTCTGGGGGTCAGGCACCCGCTACTTGTTTGCTAACAAGCCCTTGATGGACTCTGGAAGTGTTTCTCTTCTGGCTCTAATCTGGGCTGAAAAACCACAAACAATGTTAAGACTGGATAAATAATAAAAATAAGTGGTTTTGAGGTTAAGGATGTAGTTCAATTCGTAGAATGCTTGCCTAGCAAGCCTCATTGGCATGCACATGAGGCCCTGGGTTCCACCCCCAGCAGCAGTAAGACCTGTGGTAGCACACACCTGCCATCTCGATATTTGGGAGACGAAGGCAGGAGGACATCCTTGACTACACAGTGAATCTGAGGCTAGTCTGGACTTCGGGAGACCTTGTCTCAAAAACAAAACAAAAAAAAAAAAAAGCCCAGCAGGGTGAGGGGGAGCAGAAAGTTTTGCCTGCTTGAAGGGTCTTAGGATGTTTCTGGTTTGCTTTGTCTAATGCTTCTGGATAGAGGGCTGTTAACTAGCTCTGGCCTGCAAAGATTTAGCAGGCAGTTGGCAGTTTTTAAGCATCTCCATGTAAGTGATGGATAATATAAAAGGCCAATTTAAAAAACAAAAACAAAAAAACTGCCCTTAGCCCCAAAGATCCCAACTCAATAGCCGGATGTAACAAAAGCACCGTGTAACCCCAGCATAAAGAATGCAGAGGTGAGAGGCCTGCAAGTCTGAAGCCAAACTGGCTTCATAATGAGTTCACCCTGCAGAGCCACACGGTGAGATTCTCATTTAAAAAAAAAAAAGTGCAACAAAATTAATTGAAAAAACTGGAGTCTGGGCATGGTTGTGAATGCCCTCAATCTCTTTAGAGGCAGAGGCAGACAGGTATTTGTGAGTTCGAGGCCAGCTGACATACTTTCAAACATATGGGACAGGGCTTGACCTCTCAGTTGTTGTAGCCAGTTGGTTACCTGACCAGGGGTCTAACCATACCTTTTCTCCCCTGTTACTTCACAAAGTGGGACTGTTCTTTGGGCTACATTTTTGACTGAAAAAAAGTCTATGAAGCAAATCAGAGCTGCAGGCAAGTCCTTGTCAAATACCTAACCTGAGCAAGTTGAACTGTATTGTATTCCAAGCTACGAACATGGAAGCTTTGATTTTACCCCAGTGGTATTTAATGAAGCCTAGCAAGCACAGGAGAGTTTTAAAAAGCTAAAATCTCTAAAAAGAAGTTAGGGCATGAAAGAGACAATTTCAAATGACCTGAGTAGTCAAAAAGTAGATTACTAGCCCAAAGCCTAGAAGAAAGAGAAAACAGTGAGTTAGATGTATCTGACTGGAGTCAAGGTGCAGGCTGAATATCTGCGAAGACACTGCCTCACTACCGAAAAGGCAGGCTAGGCGATTAAGAACACACCGGGATTAGAGAGATTTATAGACCGTGGGGAGGAGAGGGGAATATAGTGAACTAGGAAGATGGACAGCATCTCCTTGGGCATTCACGCATCTCTAGAGCCTGCACCATGCGAGGCAACAGGGCCTGGCTGCTGAGCAATCAGGAGGGTGTAGAGAGCAGTGGACCAGGCTGAGAAAGCAAGAGGCAAAACACCCCAGCGACCAGCTCAGGTGGATGATGAGGGGGAGAGGGGGTGATAGTCGTGGTGGCTGTTGAACTATCAAGACTACTTCTAGATAGACATGGTGGTTCATGACTATACTCCAGCGTGAGACCGTGATGCAGGTACATTGCTCGAAGTTCTAGGCCAGCCTGGGCTACTCTGTGAGACCCAGTAGGAGGAAAAAGATCCCTTGCTACTTCTCACTACCAACCTACAGCAGCAGAAGAGTCCCTGTGAGCTTGGCTTGGCACTACTAATGCAGGTCGTGACTCAATGAGTCTGGCTGCTGTACATGTTGAGATAAGAGTCTCATAGACCCCAGGGTGGCTTTGAACTAACGGCAATTCTCCTGTTTTCAGCCTCTAATGTGCTGACATTCTAAGTGGATGCCATTGTGCCCAGCAACACACTTAGGTTTTTTAGGTATTGGTTTTTTATTTTATGTGCGTTGGTGTATGTATTTCACTTGCATGTATGTCTGTGTGAAAATGTTGGATCTCCTGTAACTGGAGTTCAGACAGTTGTGAGCTGCCATGCCAGTGCTGGGATCTGAACCCGAAACTTCTGGAAGAGCCCCTGGTTGGTCTTAATCACTGAGCCATCTCTCCAGCCCCCGCCCCCACAGTTTTGTCTTAAAAGGTGGGCTTATAAAGGCTACCATGGCTTCATTTTTATGGCATTCTAGCAAACATAAAGTTATAGTAGAAAGCATGCCTGTGGCTGCCTGAGGATAAGAGAGGGAATTCTCTACAGATGGGCACAGGGCTCTGAAAAAGGTAACAGAATTTTGAGTTCATAAACCACGGGGCCATTATTTAAGGGTAAATCTGATTAAGCTCAAAGACAAATAAAAACCAAAAGCTCATTTAGAGATATAAAGGGGAGTATTTATGATAAAGTAGACCATGGGAGATTGATATTGCAGTAATAGGGAGAGGGCAGCCTGGTTTAGGAGGTGCAAATGGAGCAACACTGATGCAAATGAGTAACTGTTGAAACTAGGTGACAGGTACCTCAGATCCTTACCTGGTACATACATTTCACTGTTTTCAGAAAGAAAGGGATTCTGTAGACTATCAGCAAATGCACTGCATAACTCAAGACCAACAGAAGTTCAAGTTCGTGCCAAAGGCAGTTTCTTTCATCTCCCCTTCAGGGGACAGCCCAGGTCACCCTATCTGAGGACACAAAGTTAGGCAGGTCAGGAACTAGTCAATGTCACAGTCCCCAGTCCAGGGGAAAGTTGAAGGTAAGTTGTGTGATAACACTGGCCGGTCAGGACCGTCCATCGTATCTGGGGGAGCTAGCTATGTGGAGGTGGCCTACCCATGTTGTATTTCCTCACTCTGCCAGAGATCAGAAAATGCCAGAGGGAAGTAGGATTGACACTGAAGAAGAAAATGAAGAGGGACAAATCCAGATAGGGTAAAGTGTTAATCAAAGAGCAGGTGACATTGACACGGCCCACAAGGAAGGCATGTATACTGACCCGGAGCTTAAGGGACATGGGGTGTTCCTTTTGCATAGGAGAGTTTGGGGGGCAAATCAGAGCCCCAAGAAAAGGGAACGTGCATCGAAGTATTTTTACATGTGAAAGATGTGGGCATCCTGGTGCACACCTTTAATCCCTGCACTCAGGAAGCAGAAGCAGAGCCAGCCTGGTCTACATAGTGAGTTCCAATGCAGCCAAGGCTACATAGAGTGACCCTGTCACAAACCAAACCAAACCAAAAAACAACAACTCCCCCCCCCCACAGATAAATAAATAAATGAATGAATAAATAAGTCAAGGAATCCAGACATATGATACATCATCCTTTTAATAAGAGAACTCAAGTGGCAGAAGTAAATGGATCTTTGTGAGTTTGAGGCCAGCAGGGTCTACACAGCAAGTTCCACATCAGACAGGGTTAAAGACAAAGGAAAGGGAGGGAGCACACTGAAGACTTGTCTCACTGGGTCAGGGCACACAAGAGAGATGTTTCACTGGGTGAAAGTGAGGCTTGTACAAGCTCAGTAACCTGGAACCAACAAAGGCAAAAGGAGAAAACTATTCCCCATAATCTAACTGCTATATGTATCTAAAAACCCTCTCTCTCTCCCTCTCCCTCTCTCCCTCCCTCTCTCTTCCTCCTTCCTTCCCCCTCTCTCCTTCTCTCTCCCTCCCTCCCTCC
>NW_022196900.1:46642431-46645038 GCF_008632895.1 Mastomys coucha | reverse complement strand
CCTCTCTCTCTCTCTCTCTCTCTCTCTCTCTCTCTCTCTCTTTCTCTCTTGGATGAGAGTAAGAAAACCAGGTAGAGAAAGAAATGGAAAAGGTCCTACTCCTGAGATTTGGAGGTGTTAGAGTGATACTGGGGATTGGGAAGCAGTGGGAATGACTGGGATCAATAAGCTTACGCAACTATTTTTTTTTTAAAGATTTATTTATTTATTTTTTATTTCATGTGCATCAGGCATTTTGCCTGCTTGCATTTCTGTATGAGGGTGTTGGATTCACTGAAACTGGAGTTACAGACAGTTTTGACCTGCCAAGGGGTTGCTGGGAATTGAATCCCAGTCCTCTGGAAGAGCAGCCAGTGCTCTTAATCCCAGAACCATCTCTCCAGCCCTTAAGATTTTTAAATTTTTTATATATATGTGTGTGTATGTTCAAATCCAACTGGGTCTGCATAGTGAGCTCTAGGCCTACCAGGGATACATAGACACCCTATATCAAAACAAAACAAAAAACACTAGCCAAAGCAATAAGTGATCAACATTCCTTTTCTTTTTTTTTTAAAGATTTATTTATTCTATATATGTGAACACACCGTTGCGGTCTTCAGACACACCAGAAGAGGGCATCGGATCCTATTACAGATGGTTATAAGCCACATGTGGTGGCTGAGAATTGAACTCAGGACTTCTGGAAGAGCAGTCAGTGCTCTTAACCACTGAGCCCTCTCTCCAGCCTAAGTGCTAAGCATTCCTGCTTCCTGCATCCCACCACTTTAACGTTTCTGGCCATTATGACCTGAAATATAGCCAGTATATATGGGTGTGCTCAGCTGTCTATGGGAAAGTTCCAGACTAGACACCAAGAACAAAGAGTATAAGTCTTGCTAGCAAATGCAACCTTGAGAACAAATGACACTCTAGTTAAGGGACACTTGATGCTCCTCTGAAGTGTGCAAATTTGAAAAAAATTCAATCTAGAAATATTTGGTGGTTCCCTAAATGGACTTATTGAAATGTTTCCACTCACACAGAGAAGTTACTCGTTTTAGCATGCTAGGTGAAGCTGCTCTCATAGTTATCTTCCAGCGTCTACCTTATGAGTGCTGGAGTTACCGTCATGCACCTCCACTCTTTCTTTGTTCTTGTTTCTTTTTCTTTTTGTTGCTTTGTTTTTGTTAAAAATAAGAGTATTTAGCAGGATGTGCTAGTGCATACCTTTATTCTTAACACCAGGCTGATCTCTGTGAGTACGAAGCCAGCCTGGTCTACAAAGTAAGCCTATGTCAATCAGTCAATCAGTCAATCAATCAATCAATCAATCAATCAAGCCTGGTATGGTGGCACAGGCATGTCCTCTCAGAAAAGGCTAAAGCAGAAAGCTTCTGAGCCCAAGTCTGCCCTGGAATGCATAAAAACCCTGTCTCAAATGACAAATACACATATACATGCACAGATATGAAAAACTGGACTTCTGCTTTCATTTTTAAAATACTCATCCTTTCTTTATGTGGGGATAAGTTCTGGCTCAAATAATTTTCTTTCTGAAAATTTTATTTTAATATTGATGTGTTTTATAAAAAAGATAAAGAAGGCAGGGATATGTCTGTGTCAATGGAAAAATTTCAATAAGTCCATTTAGGGAACCACCTAATATTTCTACATTAAAATTTCTTCATATCTGCACACCTCAGCGGAGCATCAAGTGTCCCTTAACTAGAGTATCTTTGTTCTCAAGGTTGCATTTGCTAGTGAGACTTGCACTCTTTCTTCTTGGTGTCTGTGTTTGGTTGAGGCTCAGTTATGGTAAGGGGCAGGGAGGAGTGACTCTGCAGGCCCATGCCCCCTGAGATACGAGCCACACAATGTTATAGTACAGAATAGACTTTATTTATGGCATGGGGAGGGAAGTTGAGGGGGGTAGTAGAGACAGAGAAAAGCAGAGAGAGGAGGGAGGATGGGGAGAGAAGGGACAGAGGGAAAAGAGGATAAGAGAGCAAGAGAAGAGGAGCAAGAGTGAGGAGGGGCCAAGTAGCCCTTTTTTAGTGAGTCAGGCATACCTGGCTGTTGCCAGGTAACAGTGGAGCAAAGCCTAGAAGAACTGCTAACAAATATCTCTTGTAAACAAGGCGTGGTAGTGCATGCCTTTAATCCTAGCACTCTGGAGGTGGAGATAGTCAGATATCTGTGTTCAAGGTCAGCCTGATCTATAGAGTGAGTTCCGGCTACAGAAATTGCCTATCTCACCCACCCACCCACACACACACCCATAAATCTCTTCATAAAAGAGTCCAGTGGGATGATTCAGCAGGTAAGGGAACTTGCCAACCAAGCCAGATGACCTGAATTCAATCCACAGAACCAACATGATGGAAAGAGATTCAACTCCTGCAAGATGTCCTCTGACCTCCACATATGCACGATGACACTTGCATGTTCACACACACTCACTCACACAGAAAATAATAGAACACAGTGTTTTTCAAAGAAAGGCTATGGGAGCTGGAAACATGACTCAGCAGTTAAGAGCACTTGCTGATAGCCGGGCAGTGGTGTCGAACGCCTTTAATCCCAGCACTTGGGAGGCAGAGGCAGGCAGATTTCTGAGTTCAAGGC
>NW_022196900.1:46640473-46642421 GCF_008632895.1 Mastomys coucha | reverse complement strand
AAAAAAAAAAAAAAAAAGCACTAGCTGGACCCAAATTCAGTTCCCAGCACCCATTGGCCTGTCACTCTAGCTCCAGGAGATCCAACACCCTCTTCTGGCCTCACACATGTGATACATGATACTCACACATACGCACAAATAAAAGTAAATCTTTTAAAAATCTCATGAGATATGTGAACCACCATAATTTCCCCTCGGTTTGAAATGAAATTTTCAGGTTTTTTTTTTTCATTTTGAAAGATAACTTGGCTATATATATATATAATCCTCTGTAGACATGGAATCTGCATTTCTAGATACAATAATCTTGAATATTTGAGAAAAAACCTGCACACATAGTGAACATTTGTAGACTTTTATAGCCATTATTCTTCTAAAAATAGCATAAGACAACTATTTACATAGCATGTATACATGTATACTGTATTAGGTGGTACACAGGAAGTCATAGCATGTATACATGTATGCTGTATTAAGTGGTACACAGGAAGTCAGATGTGTACAGTACTCAGTATCATGCTATTTCACAAGGTATCCACAGGTGTCCATGAAACCAACAATTCATAGAGACTGAGAGACAAGCCCTCAAACTCGCTGTGTAGCTAAGGTTCACCTTACACTCCTCAGTTTCCTACCTCATCTAAGTGCTACTATCATGGCAGATGTATACCACCAAGATTTGATACTAATTTTTAAAAGTTCAAGCCATCTGTTATATAGAACAGCATGAATTCTAGATTTGTACCATGGCTTTCTTCATATTCAGAGTCAGAACCCTATACCCCCTTACCCTGCTAACACAAGTCCATTCGTTTTTGAGATGTTACTTTCTTTCTAGAACAAATATTCTACATTTACTTTGTTGTCTATCTGCCAAAGATTCGGAGTCAGTGAAATTTGCTAGAGAATGCTTGTTTTTCTGAATACGTCATAGAATTTAGAAACCAAGATGTAGGGGGCAGGTGTGCCCCAAGTCCCAGATGCTATCTAACCACCATGGAAACATCTGAGGATACTGATATTCTGCACATACCTCATAGGATCTATCCCCACCATCTTCTCTACCCCATAGCAAAACCCAGGCTCTCTCCTCCCCACCCCCACTCTCTCTTTTTAGATAGGGTCTCTCTACATAGCCCTGGCTGTCCTGGAACTCACTCTGTAGACCAGGCTGGCCTCAAACTCACAGAGATCTGCCTGCCTCTGCCTCCAGAATGCTAAGATTAAAGGTATGCACCACCTTGCTCATCTGTTTTAAGATAGGGTCTCCCTATGTGCCCCAGACACTCATAGGCAAATAATTGTGTGTGTGTGTGTGTGTGTGTGTGTGTGTGTGTGTGTGTGTGTGTGTTGTTTGTGGTAATGAGGTCTTGCTAGGTTGTGGAGGCCGCCTTGGAATTCAGGACTCTACCATCTCTCCTTTTGAGTGTTAATATTACAAGCCCCATTCTAGGAATCTTACAAAATTATGGTAATCAAAACAGTGTGACATGGCACTGGACAGACATACAAACCAAAGGGACAGACAGGTCAAGTGTGCAGAGAGAGCTCCCATCGCATGTACTGTGCAGGTTTCAATGGCATGTGTTGCAGTTCCAGCCACTTAGAAGGCTGGAAAAGGACTGTTCAAGCACAGAGGCCAAGAGGCCAGCACAGGCAACATAGTAAGACTTGGTTTAAAAAAACAAACAAGCCGGGCTGTGGTGGCACATGCCTTTAATCCCAGCACTTAGGAGGCAGAGGCAGGCGGATTTCTGAGTTTGAGGCCAGCCTGGTCTACAGAGTGAGTTCCAGGCCAGCCAGGGCTACACAGAGAAACCCTGTCTCAAAACAAAAACAAAAACAAAAAAACCAAAAAACAAACACACAAACAAAATTCCAAGTGGACCAATGACAAGAACAAAAATAATTAGAAACAGTGGTCAGTCTTTTTTTTTTTTTTGGTTTT
>NW_022196900.1:46608129-46639327 GCF_008632895.1 Mastomys coucha | reverse complement strand
GCCCAGGAGTGGTATAGCTGGGTCCTCCGGTAGAGCTATGTCCAATTTCCGGAGGAACCGCCAAACTGCAGTGGTCAGTCTTTAAGAGCAGATTAGTGGTGGCCCAGGCCTATGCCAATCTCAGCACTTGAGAGGCAGAAGTCAGGATCAGGAGTTGTCCCCAGCAACACCATGGGGCTTGACATCAGCCTGGGCTGCAAAGTGAAAGCCTGCCTCCACAACATACCTCAACATCACTTGCAAGCTTCTCCAACCTCTATCTCATTTGTTTGTTTGTTTGATTCAGGCTCTCACTATGTATTTCTGCCTACCCTGGAATTCAAGCTGGCAAGAACTTGTGGCAATTGTCCTGTCTCTATTTCCATAGTGCCAGGGTTAGAGGCAGGCATCATCAATGGCACATCTAACTGCAAAATTGAAAGATAGGTAACAGGGTCTGGAGAGACATCTCAATGGTTAGGACTAGTAGCTGCTCTTCCAGAGGACTAGCATTCAAGTCCCAGAACCTTCATGGCAGCTGACAACCATCTGTACCTCCAATTCAAAGGGATCAGACCCCTTATGATGTCTGAGGGCTGGAAGCAGGCATCTATACTCCCAAGGATATTGTATGAAGCAACTTGAATGTTCAACAAGAAAATCAGTATACAAAATGTGGACACACACACACACACACACACACACATACACAGCCTTTAAAAGGAAGAAAATCCCACCATGCAGTAAAATAAACCTTGAAGACTATACTCAGCGAAACCACCCAGTTATAAAAAAAGACAACTACCATTTGATTGTCAAAATTTTAGAGACAGAAACTGGTGACAGTGGTGAGCAGATCAATATGGTGTACATAGGGAGTTTCAAAACAGCCAGGGTTATACAAAGACAGTCTCAAAAAACAAACAAAACAGTATGTAATTGCAGTAAACAAGGGAAGCACAGAAATAGTGTTGTGTTTTGAAAAAGAGCTGAAAATGACAGTGACGCTCAGTGATGAGACTCTAGGCTCAATTTCCAATCTGAGTTGTCACGCCCAGCCCATCCACAAAAGGGAAAATTTTGGCAGAAAAAAAGAGAAAGCAGAGATGCTCAAGACTGAAGCATCCGCTAGTTGACTGTGCTGGGTAAACGTGACTGCTCACTTCTGCGGTACAGGGACTACAGGAGTCACTCTGACCGATGCAGAATAAAGCGTGGCTTTCAGGATTTCTTGCCGTCAACCGCTGGGATCAGGACAAGATCCTGAATTTTAAATCTTCCTTCCGTACAGGTGAGGAACGGGCCACATCTCTGGTCGTGCTTTCCCATTTAGGTACTACTAGAAACCAGGGTCGGAAACGGAGATTCGGCAACTCAGTGGACCAGTCTGGCGGGACACGGGAGGCTAACCCAAGTCACAAGGAAGATCTAGAAAGTTAAAATAACTTTTCCCTACAAACCGGCCTCTTAGTAGTCTAGTTAATTCCACCCCCGGAAGCACCGCCCCTCCAAAGTCACTTCCGCCGGCTCCAGCGCAAGCTATTCTCGCGAGAATTCAGAGCGCTATGTGACCTGGGTTAAGCGGAAGTCGGGCCTCTTTTTCGTGACGCCTCCTAGGCGGTCGGCTGTGTCAAGATGAAGGTAAGAGTCCCTGGCTGGGGCTGAGTGAGGCAGTTCGAGGCCGAGAACGCGGCGCTGCCCCAGCCCCCGGCTTTCACAAGTCCCGCACTGAGCGGAGAAGGGTCTGAGGCTGGAGGAAGCTCGCTCTTGCGGCCTTGGGACCCTTTAGGAGAGCGGATGGCGGGCGATTGCAGCGCCGTCACCGCGGACGTAGCGCAATGGCGGCGCCCGGCTCCAGGCTGGGCGCACGCGGACTTGAAGCCCCGCTTGCGGCTGGCTGCCCCGCGGCCCTTGATTCCTCGCCACTCTCCTGTCCGAGGTCGTGAGGGTCGCTCTGGCGCCCTCACAACATTCTGCATTGCTCTTGTAAAAGGTCTTATCCTGGTGGTTGGTACTTTGCAGGGCGTAGGAACCCGAGGCTCGGGCTTTCGGCTGTGTATGAGAGCTAACTTAAAAATGTTCTGAGACTGAATTGTTGACGTTGAGTAGTAGGCTCCTAAGGTTTTCTTTTGTCCCCCCTTTAAAACGCTAGCTGAACATCTCCTTCCCTGCCACTGGCTGTCAGAAACTCATTGAAGTAGATGATGAACGCAAGCTTCGTACGTTCTATGAGAAGCGTATGGCCACAGAAGTAGCTGCTGATGCTCTTGGTGAAGAGTGGAAGGTACAGTTACTATTGACCTCCTTATCCCAGCGCAAGTGCTGTTGGGTTCGGTTAAGTTTCACTAATAGAACCAGCTTTGGGGAAATGTGCCAAGAGGAGCTTGGCACCCCTCTTGCCTTGCCGTAATTCAGGGTCTTAAAAGGCCCTTCACGATCACTCTAGTAAAACCTGGGTAGTTGGGAGTGTAAATCAAAATGGAGAGATTGCTAGTTTGACCTTAGTTGGAAACGGAGACAAAGAGACAAAGCGTGAGTGGTTGAAATTGGTCTCAGTTATTCTCCCTAGTGGGGTGTTATGATAAGAGGTTAAGAACTTGAACTTTGTAGGTTGGAACAGAACTAGTAAATGTACTATATTTATGTTTAATGCAGGGCTATGTGGTCCGGATCAGCGGTGGGAATGACAAACAAGGTTTTCCCATGAAGCAAGGCGTTTTGACCCATGGCAGAGTGCGCCTGCTGTTGAGTAAGGGGCATTCTTGTTACAGACCAAGGAGAACCGGAGAGAGGAAACGCAAGTCTGTTCGAGGATGCATTGTGGATGCTAATCTAAGTGTTCTCAACTTGGTTATTGTAAAGAAAGGTGAGGCTTATGTTCAAGTGTATTTGTTGAAATTGTCCTGGAACTCGAGCTCTGCCTCCTACATAGCGGGGCATCGACCAATGAACTTGTTTCCTAAGTGGTACACAACTTAATGTCTTTATTCTGATTCTTTAAGGAGAAAAGGAGATTCCTGGGCTGACAGATACTACTGTGCCTCGTCGGTTGGGACCTAAAAGAGCTAGTAGAATCCGAAAGCTTTTTAATCTCTCCAAAGAAGATGATGTCCGCCAGTATGTTGTCAGAAAGCCCTTAAACAAAGAAGGTAATGGATTTGGGGGCATTTTGTGCTATCCCTGCAGCTTTGCCTAGTGTCTGGTTTTTCAGACAGTTCTGTTCATGGCTTTGGGATGAGTGACAAGGATTCTTGGAAAGGATACATTTGGAAAACCTTTAAAGTACTTTGTGTGTGTGTGTGTGTGTGTGTGTGTGTGTGTGTGTCAAAAGGATAGCTTGCAGGAGGGGGTTTTGGAGAGACCAGGTTCTAAGTTGGTGCTTGAACAATACATACTATTTATTAGGCAACATATTAATGAAGATCTACAGTATCAGATGATTTTAATGTTCCTGTAGGAGGCATAGCTTGTATATTAAATACAAATAACTCAGGACTGTTGACTTTGCATGTATTAGAAAGTGTGATGCTAGAGAACATGTTTAACTTAAAAAGAGGTTTAAAATGTCCATTCCCTCTTATGGACGGGGTGGCTGAACTGTAGCAGAACTTGGCTATCCAGCTTATTTTGCAAGGGTCCGTGAGCTGAGATGAAAGCAGGTTTCTGTTCCCAGAGAAGCCTGTAATGTAGAATAAGGAGTATAAATCCAAAAGGCTAAAATTAATATTTTATAATTTACCATAAAGTTCTAATAGTAGGCAGAGTCTATCTGAAAATAGGATTCAAGCATAAATGGGAAATTGAAAATACAGTGGGATTATAAGAATGCAGACCATGGGGACAGAGTAATACTTAGTGTTTAATAATAATTAATACTTGATACTTAAAATATTTTGAGGACAACACTGGCCTTGGGTGGATGGTGGGGATTGAATTGGGCCTTGGGTGTGCCAGACTTATATTATACCACTGCATAGCCATCCAGCATGGATATTGGGAAATGATAACTCATCTGGATTTTTAGGTAAGAAGCCCAGGACCAAAGCACCCAAGATTCAGCGTCTTGTTACTCCACGTGTCCTGCAACACAAACGCCGACGTATTGCTCTGAAGAAACAACGCACTAAGAAAAACAAGGAGGAGGCTGCAGAATACGCTAAACTTTTGGCCAAGAGACTGAAGGTAAGACTGGTGTAAGAAAAGAACGCAAGAATGCCATTGGACTTGCATTTTTCACCAAGGTAAAGCCTTAACTTTTTTTTTGTTTTGTTTTGTTTTGTTTTGTTTAGGAAGCCAAAGAAAAGCGCCAGGAACAGATTGCCAAGAGACGTAGGCTGTCCTCGCTGAGAGCTTCTACTTCTAAATCTGAATCCAGTCAAAAATAAGTCTTTAAGAGTAACAAATAAATAATTGTTGAATCTTTTTCATTGACTTTTATTTTTTATTAATAGTGTAACTAGATAAGTGTGAAGGGAAAGATGAGCCATAGAAAAAAGGAATACATATATAGGACTGCTAGAATATGGGGAAATTGATTATTTTCAAATTATATGTATCTAGTCCCCCACCCCAAGGTAAATAAATTTGGAGACCATTAAAAAGTAGGATGACATAGGAGCCTTAAATTACTATATAAGGTTAATAATTAAAGGCCTTTATAAAATACTGCTTTTGAAACTTGTTAAAGATAGCTTCTGTCCCAAAAGGTATCACCCATGCACTGCCACCCTCCCTGCCCCTGTAATGTCCCATAATTCCTACAGTGGCAATGGCCTGTTTGGTGTACTCTTGGTGAATGGTAGTGGTAGGGATTAAACCTAGGCCTCAATCCTGTTTCCCACTGCTACTGACTTGAATGTATATACCCCTTTAGGTGTGAAAGTAGCTCTAGTGTATATCACAAGTGAGAACCTGTGTAACAAAGACAGGTTATTTTCTCCATCTTGTTTTTTGTTACACGTGACTATATTGTTCATAGGTGTGCTACAAACACAGTAAAATGGGAAATACCCTTCCAAAGACCTGCTCTTAATTTTGTTTTGGTGTGGGGGTTCAAGATGGGTTTTTAACTTTGGTTGTCACTCTAGGCCACACCAGGAACAAAGCCACCTCTTGTTTTAGTGCAAAAGTTTTACAATACAAATCACCTGTACTCAAATGAATCACTGCCATTGGTAGCTCCCAGTTATTCTGTCCTATGTCACATGCCAAGATTTAACTAATCACTGAAACCAATATTAGGTCCAATATAACACTGACCAGTGTTCAAGTATATTCGGAAGCTAGCTAACTGGCTGTAAATATCACAACTTCGAAACCTATCAGTCTTTAGTATTTAGTGTATGACTTAAATCTTGACCTGCTTGCCCAGCAGTTGCTGCTTTAACACATTTGACACCTTTGCTTTTGTCTAGACTTCATTTTCATATGGCATGTGACCTGTTGTGCTTTTGGGTTTGTTGTACTTTTTCTGTATCCTGGCTGGCCTGAGGTCAGTTGCTTCAAGCCTCCCTGAGTGCTAACATGCCCAGCTTTGTGTAAAACAGGACCTTTCTAGGACAGTAGCTGGCAGGCCTGGACCTCCCTTATGTAGTCTCTGCCACCATGACTTGGGCAGGATCTTAAAGGTACATGAGGTTCAAAGTAGGCAGGCCCCAAGTTCTACAGCCAACTCCCATATAAACCAATACTGTTTTGGAGAAGCAATAGCAGGCCTAGTTCCAGTACAGTTGAGTTCCAGACCAATATAGTGGTTTGCAACTTAAAGCCTCTGCTGCCTCTTAACCCCGAGAGGAAATCTAAAAGCAAATGGCATTCCCTAAAAGGCATACTGTGGCATGAGGTAAGTTTTCATGTGTAACCCAGAGATCATCTGGCTTACTACAATTGTATAGGATACCCTGCTTCCTAATTGTAGGGATGCAGTGGCAAACCATGATTAGATGACTTGATCACTAGGAAGTACAACCATAAGCAAGATATGTGATACTACCACCCAGGAAGCTGCCTCAGTTGGGTATAGCATGTGGTAAGTCACAGTGTCAAAGTTAAAGATGTTCTGTTAAGCAAAATTTAAAGTTTACCATATGAAGATACCAGGACTTTGTATTTAAGTATTTGTGCTCAGCATGCATAGTATGCTAGAAGAGGGCTTCAGATCTCAGTATAGATAGCAGTGAGCCACCATGTGGCTGCTGGGACCTCTGAACAGCAGTCTCTTAATGGCTGAGCCATCTCTCCAGCCCCCACCCTACCCCCATTTCTCAGAGAAGAGGTGTGTCCCACATGGATACCAATCCTCCTTGACAATGTTGTACCAGGACCAAGCACATTCTCTTCCACTGAGGCTACACAAAGCAGCTCAACTATGGTAAAGGAATCCAAAGGCAGGTAATGGAGTCCAGAGACAGCCCCTGCTCCAGCTCTAGTTGTTAATGGGGACCACATGAAGACTATACTGCACATCTGCTACTATGTACAGGGAGCCTAGGCCTATCCCATGCATGCTCTCTGGTTGGTGGTCCAGTCTGTGAGCTCCCATGTGTTGCTGGATATTTGATAACACTGAATCCTGAGGTTGTGTTATGGTGGGTCAGCCCTTATCACATGAAGGTAAGGTTTGTTTGTAGAAGGAAGTACCTGTTTTTTTAAGAGAATTAATTATTTTATGTATATGAGTACACTGTAGCTGCCTTCAGACACCAGAAGAGTGTATTGGATACCATTACAGATGGTTGTGAGCCATCAGTTGCTGGGAACTGAATTCATGACCTCTGGAAGAGCAGTTAATACTCCTAACTGATGAGCTATCTCCAGCCCAAGGAGATGTGATGTCTAATTGACAAAGTGACAAATCAGAGAAATTACAATAGGATAAGCCCAACTCACCAGGAGAGAGGGAAACTACTTTTAAGGGGCAGTGCAGAGAAAAAGGCACTTTTACTGGGACAATTATAGAGATGGGTTGTAGAAAGAGGACAAGCTAGACACAGGTAAAAACTGAACAAGCCACAGAGTGAACAAGCCAGGGAATAAAAAGGAGCCAGATTAGAACAGATTGCTGGAATTTGAGGCCATGTTGAACAGTTCAGGAGAAGCTAAGAGAAGCCAGACTGAATCAGTTTGGAGAGGAGTTTGAGCCAGAACAGCTGAGTTGAATCAGCCAGCCACAGATCAAAAACAACTAGGAAGGCATTCAGCAATCTCACAGGCTGAAAACATTTTAGGCCTTGATTAGATTGTATGTAGGCTACAAGTCTATAGGACTAGGCCTGAGCAGACAGGCAATAAGCCTCAGAGATAACAATTGCACCAGGACAATGAAAGTTACTTTTACACCCATGGACCCAAAGTTAGTTAACTATGTAGGTCTTATGGTGGTCTTGACTCCTCTAGCTTCTTCAATCCTTCCCCCAAGCTCTTTCACAGTTTCCTGAGTTCCACCTATTGTTTGGCTATGGGTCTCTGCATCTGTTTACATCAGCTGCTGGATGAAGCCCCTCAGGAGTTATGCTAGGGTCCTGCCTGTAAGCAAAGCAGAATATCACTAATAGTGTCAGGTGCTGGCTCTCTCCCATGGGATGTGTCTCAAGTTGGGCTACTCATTGATTAGCCCTTCTCTCACAATCTGTCTTTTCCTGACAAATTTTTTTGAGTTGAAGGATTTTTGGGTTGGTTAATGCTCTCCACTGGAAGTCCCACCTAGCTGGCTATAGGAAGTGGCCACTTAAGTCTCCATATCCCCAGGTACTAGGAATCTCAGGGTCACGCCCATAGACTCCTGGGAGACCCGCCCATTTCTGTTCTCTCCAAGGCCCCACACAAACCCCTGATCCCCACTCCTGTTCCCCTCCCTATCTCCTTTCTCCATCCACTTCTGATTCCTTTTGAATGTGATTCAAGCATCTTCCTTTGGGGCCTCCTTGTTACTTAGCTTCTTTGGATCTATGGTTATTCTGTACTTTATGGCTAATATCCACTTTGTACATTTTTTTAAAGGTCTCCTATAGCCCAAGCTGGCCTCAAATTCTGAATCCTTAACTCTCAAATTCTGGGATTTAGTTGTAAGCCACTAAATCCAGACTGTACTATAAATGTGATTAGTACCTTTCTATAAAGTTGCTAGAGAAAGCATTAAAAAAATAAATAAATAAATAAATAAATAAGCCAGGAGGTGGCGGTGCACGCCTTTAATCCCAGCACTTAGGAGGCAGAGGCAGGCGGAATTCTAAGTTCTAGGCCAGCCTGGTCTACAGAGTGAGTTTCAGGACAGCCGGGACTACACAGAGAAACCCTGTCTCAGAAAAACAAAACAAAACAAAACAAAGATTAAAAAGTGAACAAAGCTGGGCAGTGGTGGTGTACACCTCCTTTAAATCCAAGCATGGGTAAGCAGGCCGATCAATCTCTGTGAGCTCGAGGTCAGCCTAATCTACAGAGCAAGTTCCAGGACAGCCAGGGCTACACAGAAATCAAAAAGCCAAAACATGAACACCAGACAGAAACTAGTTCCCATGAATCTAAGTGGTAGCAAAAACTAAAGTTTCTAAAAAGGTTACAAAAGGTGAAACTTCATATTTTAAGTATGTAACTATCTCATAAGTTTGGTAAAGTACTTCAACAAGTAACAAGTCAAATTACACAGACTAGAAAAACAAAAAGATCCTCAAACAGAAATGGAATAGTCAATCCTAGAGACTGCAGCAGCTTTAGAAATTCAACAGACACCAAATATAAGATTTTTCTTTTTATTCAACTTTAATTTTATATATGTAAGATAATTTCAAAATTTTTTGGGTCAATAAATGTTAAGGTATAAGCTGTAAAAATATATATATA
The DNA here is from genome assembly GCF_008632895.1 of Mastomys coucha. NCBI lineage: Eukaryota > Metazoa > Chordata > Mammalia > Rodentia > Muridae > Mastomys > Mastomys coucha. The sequence continues at coordinate 46,630,510 of NW_022196900.1, read as the reverse complement.
TATATTTGAAACTGTAAAAGATCCAATTTGAATGTAAGAAAGCCTTTACAAAATTTCTGATAAAACACTCAAATTCAGACTAGAATTCTGCAAAGTCAGATTAACAACCTTTAACGTTGAAATATTGGTACATAATTTTAAAAAATGCCCACCATGTTGAAGAGATTCATGCTATCAATGTGTACCACATTGAGGTAAGTCTGTCAACTGGTTTAGTCATCTGCACTATTACTGTAAGTGTGCACACAGCCACTGGTTTTCTAAACCACACAGACGGCTAAGGCAAATTTGCTGTTCTTTCTCTTTCTTTCTTTCTTTCTTTCTTTCTTTCTTTCTTTCTTTCTTTCTTTATTTATTTATTATATGTAAGTACACTGTAGCTGTCTTCAGACACACCAGAAGAGGGCATCAGATCTCATTATGGGTGGTTGTGAGCCACCATGTGGTTGCTGGGATTTGAACTCATGACCTTCTGAAGAACAGTCGATGCTCTTCTCTGCTGAGCCATCTCACCAGCCCAAATTTGCTGTTCTTAAATGGATGTTTTAAACAAAAAGCATAATTTATGTCAAGGTGGGTGGGGTATGTGAGGTCATGATTTTCTTAAACCTGGCAATGAGCTCAATAAGCTTTAAAGTTTTTAGACTTAATTGATTCAACCTAAAAAACAAGTATTTACAAATACATACTTTTATTCACAAGCATATAGATCAAAATATTGTACAAGAATAAAACTTTTATGTGCAGTGCAAATTCTCCATCCCACAGGCTTTATCTATCTATTTATTTATTTATTTACTGACTTATTTTGTGGTACTTGGAACTGAACCTACAGCCTCATGTATGCTAGGCAAGTGCTCTACCACTGTGCTACATTCCCAGATCCCCTTTTAAGTTCTTCAGACAGGGCTCACTAAAAGTTGTTCAGGCAGGCCTTGAACTGAGATTCTTCTACCTCTGCCTTTCATGAAACCAGGATTATAAAAAAGTAATCAACACCAACAAGTGGCCTGCCTGAATAAAGATTTTGGGGTCAAAGACTATTCATTTTAGTATTTTAAAAGCATGTTCTGAGTAATTTTGTTAGGTTACAAAGATTAATTTCATTTTACCTACTGGATTCCAATGAAAGCATTGCAGATTAACTTAGTACTGGAAGAAGATGGAGGGAGCACCTGGATATCTAACATATAACCTATTAAGCAAAATATTACATAATTTAAAAGGCAAAGATATAATAAGATTTTAAGTCACAGGGAAGGCAGTTGTTAAGAAAGACTTAGATGGTTTTGGAACTGCTGACTACAAACAAGTGTAGTAGTTACTGACTGGGCAATGAGGCCTCCTTAAGTAAACTGCTGGAACATGCAGTCTCAGTATTTCAATAAATAGACACCTATACACATACCGACTACACAGCCTCACACATACAATCATGTACAGTTATTCTTATTGTTGAATGAGTTCATGTCTTTTGGTTAGGCAAATTTAATTTGCCATTCCCTAGCTTCAATAAAAGCAAGTTATCTAGAAAGCTGAAAACTTCATTATTTCTTTTACACGTACTGTGTGAGATGCAAAAATAGTTGTGTTGATTTTCAGCAGAGGAGGGAAATAGGTCAGGAGTCTTCACCATCACTAAATCTCCAGGAACTGAGTGCTGTTGAACATTCTGAGATGAGTCAGTCTGAATTGCAGTTCATTTCTATTTCATCCCCAGAGTTATTACCTTCACCTCAGCTTTCAACCAGTTATGATTTGGGAAGAACATAGAAAGTTTCCAGACAGGATCTATTTCCTCAGTACTCTACCAAAATTTGAAAGAATCTTATTTAAATGAGAGGTGCTCCAAAACACTTCCTGCACCACTCCACACTGATACTGGGTGGGGCATCGATTTTCTGTAACTTTTCAAGAATCTCTGAAGACAGACTTCTGTATGCGAGTCCATATTCATTGTCAAAAGCCTCTGAAAGACATTTTCAAAAACACAATTGAAATTTGTTAGTGAAACAAAAGCTATGTACTTTAAAAAATTATACTGAGTCATGTGATAGATTACATTGCTTATTTAAAAGTTGTGATTATTTAGTATCTTTTTAGATAGAAAATTTTAAGGTAGAGTGGAGTAGGCAATACAGGGCCGCAGCATTTGTGTGGAGGTCAGAGGACAATCTGAGGGACTCAGTTCTTTAGTTCCATCCTGTGGGTACTGGGGATGGAACTCTGGTAAGCCATCTCACCTGCTGTCTTATTTTAAGACAGTCTTACTAGTATAGAGCCCCGCCCCCAACACTGCCCTCCAACTTGTGGTTCTCCAATCTTAGCCCCCAGGTGCTGAGAATACAGGCATGTGCACTGGGCCCAGCTAAAAGCAGTAATCTGCTTTGCTTTTCTTTTTAAAGAAAGGCTTTATTTTAGCTTACAGTTCCAGCATGACCATCCACAATGGTGCCAAAGGCATGGCATGGTATGACATAACAGCAGGTGTAGAAAGCTGTCCAATCACACTACAACTTTTTTAAAGGCCACTACTAATACCAGCCACATTTTCTTTCCTTTTTTTATGCTGATGAATGAGCCCAGGTCCCTGTATGCTAGGCAAGTGATCTAATACTCCCACCAGCTCCATTTAAAAACAAAAACAAAAACAAACTTTAACTTCAAAAATAAATTTTTATTGACTCTCCCATTAATTAACTTACCAATATCAATGTTTTCTCTCCCAAGAGACACTAATGATAAGAAAAGGATTTCTCTGTATAAACTCCTATTAAAAGAAAAAAAAAAATAAGGATTCTGAAAAAGTCAGCAAAACAGCAACAAACCGCATACAGATGGAATGAGGTTTTCTTGGTCACTCTCGTCCAGGGCGGCCAGGAACTTACTGTGTGGTTATGACTGGCCTCAAACTCTCGGCCATCTTCCTGTCTTGCCTAAGTGCTGAGACTACAGATATGAACCAGTACACCTAGCAGTGCATAGTGAAAATACATTCAACTTGATACTTAGCTAATAGCTATGTAATTATTTCCTGCTTTCATGTAATACCTCAGGTATGTGAGGTATCTTTGAGGAAACTAGTTGAATGATACACTAAACTTTGTATTATAAAAAATATCCTGTGAGCCTCTAATTCAAATTTTTAACTTTTTAAAAAAGCTAAGGGGGTTGGGTGGTGTGGATCTATCACACAGCCCTGGCTGAACATGTACAAGGCCTTCTCTGGGTTTCAACACCAGTACTATGGCTCTAGGGCCGTGGCACAGTGGCACTGTGTTTGTCTACCATGCACAAGGGCCAAAGTCTAATAACTTCTATCTACCAAGACAAACATTAAAAAATAACAATGAGGTGGACTTGCAAAATGAATTTATTGTCCTGGGTGGCACGTGCCTGTAATCCTAGCACTTGGGTGATAAGAGAGAGGATGATAGGAAGTTCAAGTCCAGGCTGTATCAAAAAAAAAAAAAAAAAAATTAGGAAGCAATGCAAATTCTAATTATGCCTCATATGAAGCTTTTTTTAGAAGCTTAAGAAACAGTAAAATGACATTCAAACCCTTTGTAGCATCCAAGCTATAGATGGAAGTTACTCCTAAGACTTCAAAGTCATCTCAACTTCAACAATTAGATGCTAAGTACACCATCAGGTGCCAATGTGAATTCTTGTTCTATTTCTGAGGCCATCAAAGGGACTATGAGTAAGAAGCTCCAAAAAGGACTCTGGGAATTGGTGTGTGATGGCACATACCATTGATCTCAGCACTTTGGAGGCAGATGCAGATAGATCTCTGTGAGTTCAAGGACAACCTGGTCTATATACTGAGTTCTAGCCAAGTCAAGGCTATACTTGGAGACCTTATCTCCAAAAAAGACAAAAGATTAGGACTCTGGGAAAATTCATAATATTTGATATAATTATGCTCCATTTCCAAAGCTTGCACAGTAAAATTCACCTAGTTAAGATGGGAATGAGTACAGAACCCAACAAAAGGATCAGGAAGAGACTCACATCTGATTTCATTACTTTTATCTCTTTCCTAAACTAATTCTACTTCTAATCTCATAATCTTTTATTCAACAAGAAAAAAACTGTGTGGTTATCACAGGATGGCACATACATACTTACGTATATCAAAATTTAGAAATTAACAGATCTCCAGTGAAGAGGAGAAACATTTAAACCATGTACTTTCATTATCTATGGCTTATCTTACTAAGATTTAACCTATACTTTTTGGCTCACTATACATTTGTGATGAGTTATGGATGCATATATTTGAATAGCACTTATTTCTTTTATGATCAGAGGTATTACATATAACATACATGCTCGTGAGGCCCAGGCAGGCAAACCAAGCCCAAGAGAACCCCTTCCTGGTGCCTTGGGATAATCTCTTGTGCACTGTATACGAAGCATTACCTATCTCAGTGTTTTGTAAACATCTCCAACACCTTTTTGATTGATTTAATAAAGAGTTAATGGCTTTCAGCAAGGAAGGAAAGGATAGGCAGTATTTTGGGGAGAAGAAAGGAACTCTGGGAAAGAATAAGTTGAGAGAGTCACCAGCCAAACTTAGAGGAAGAAGCAAGTCTTGGTACTCAAGAGGTAAGCAGCTATGTAGTAGAACAAGATTAGTATAAATGGGTTCAGTGTAAGTGTAAGAGCTGGTTGGGAACAAGCCCAGGCTAAAGTCAAGCTTTCTTTTTTTCCTTTTTTTAAAGACTTATTTATTTTATGTATATGAGTACACCACTGCTCTCTTCAGACACACCAGAAGGGAGCATCAGACCCCATTACAGATGGTTGTGAGCCACCATGTGGTTGCTGGGAATTGAACTCAGGACCTCTGGAAGAGCAGTCTATACTCTTAACCGTTGAGCCATCTCTCCAGCCTCAAGCTTTCATAATTAATAAAAAGTCTCTGTGTCATTACTTGGGCAGCTGGCAGGCCAGAGAAAATCAGGCAACAGGCAATAGACTGGCCCTGGTTGTGGAATTGCTGGTGAGTGGGACACGAGTATGTGAGCAAAGGAGAGCTGGCCCTAATACGTGTATGCCATGCAGTGGCAAGGGTGAGATGCCACTCCACCTCATCCTCTGCCACCTACAGCAGGCAGGAGAGCTGACCCTACTGGTATGTGCATGCGTGAGCCAACCCAGAGAGCCTGAGAGCCAGCTTCTTGGCTGTTACCTTGGGTGAGCTAGCCAGGGACAATGCTGGGGAGCTTGCCCCAGTGGTGTGGATGCTGGAGAGCTAGCCAGCTGATCGTCTCAGCAACTACTCAGGTCCAAATCTAGGAGTCTGACCCATCTATAAACTGCAAGAACACATGAAAGGGCCGTCCTGCAGATCCAAAACTGCAGGACTTCTATGACACAGGGCAACTACAAGATATCTGGATGGAGACCTGGTGAGGATTTAGCATTGGTAGAGTTGCAGGAGCCAAAGGCCTGGAACCAGACCAATTATTCATTGTCATGATCATTTGCAAGTAAAGAAATGTGGACAAAGGGTATACTGTGTGACACATACTGTAGAATACATTGTCACAGAGTACAACTTCTACAATGAGATTTTTTTTTTTTCCTTTTGGCAGGAAGATTGCAAGGGTGGAAGGCAAGTAAGAAGGGACAGGGAGATGAGTGGGATTGGGCGTATGTATGATGGAAAATTCACCAAAAAAAATCAATAAAATGTTAAAAAAATAACATCATAAAATGCTAAATCAAGTGGAATCAAGTAAAAGATACTGAAATCATTACCTTTGTCTTTTCGTGCCTGCCTTCATTTGCTGGGAAAGCAGGTTGATGGGCTTAAGAACATCATTCTGCTGAATACTCTGCCTGATAGTCTCAACTAAAGCGCTGGCTGCCTGCTGATCCTCGGACAGAAGTGCCGGTTTCCTCTCAGAATCTAAAGAACGATAGATACGTGCAAAGTAAGTTTCCCAAGCAGTAACAAGTTTCCAGAGCTGTGTCACCTCTCCTTGTCTACTCAGTATCACCTCCCACTTGTCAATAAAATCATATTAGATCATATTCTCATCTCATGTTAATAGTGGGTAAAAGTGTGTAGTCCTGAAATTATCTGCATCAAAGCATCCTTTTCTTCCAGCCTAAGCATACATTTTATGCATTTATGCATGTTTAATGTGTGCATATGATTGAACTGTCTCATGGTTATGTTTTAGAAATTATATTGTATGTAAGCACATACAATTTTTCTTTTGGGGTGGGGTAGTTAAGACAGGATTTCTTTGTCTTACCCTAGTTGTCCTTACTAAAGCATATTCTCTGTTCTTTTTTAACCTTCTCCCTTCTTCTCCAATTTACAGTTTCTTCCCAGAGGCTGGGGTGTGATACTAAATTCCAGAAACTGTAGTAAGACCAAGGAGTAACTTTTACTTATCATAAAAGTGAATATAACAGAAGGAACCAGAACCCCAATGAAAAAAGAACTGCTTAGAAACTATCCAATTCATAGTTAAAGTTTTATTAGAAAATAAAAATCATAGGTTGGGTGGTGGGTGGCTTTAATCTCAGCACTTGGGAGGCAAAGGCAGATGGATCTCTATGTTCTTTATGTTGAGGCTAGCATGATTTACAGAGTCAGTTCCAGGACAACTAGAGCAAGACAGAGAAATCCTGTCTTAACTACCCCACCCCAAAAGAAAAATTGTATGTGCTTACATACAATATAATTTCTAAAACATAACCATGAGACAGTTCAATCATATGCACACATTAAACATGCATAAAGGATGCTTTGATGCAGATAATTTCAGGACTATACACTTTTACCCACTATTAGCATGAGATAAGAATATGATCTAATAGGTTCTCACCTAGCCTACCCTCACATCTAGTATTTGTTATAGAATAATGCATTTCTCAAATAACATAGCTACCAAGTAAACTAGTAAAATCCTCATTTTCAACCAAATTAACAGCACAGCTCTCTATCATCATTGGCTCCTTCCTACTGGTTAATCTCAGACGTGATCTTTATGCCAACAGTGACTTTAGAGTACAAACATGCAATGCCACCATTTCAATTCATTCATTCACCCCTTTTGAGATAGGATCTAGCTATATAGTCCAAACTGACCAGGAACTAGCAATGTCTAGGCTGACCTTAAACTTGTGATTTATCTTCCTGCCTCAGCTTTCTAAATGCTTGAATTATGGGCATATACACCACCATACATAGCTAAGGAATTTCTGTGCTAGGGATTTAACGCAAAGCTGCTGCTGCTTCTTCCTTCCTTTTTTTTTTTTTTGGTTTTTGTTTTTCGAGACAGGGTTTCTCTGTGTAGTTCTGGCTGTCCTGGAACTCACTCTGTAGACTAGGCTGGCCTCGAACTCAGAAATCCACCTGCCTCTGCCTCCCAGTGCTAGGATTAAAGGCGTGCACTACCACCGCCCGAATAGAATTCTTTTAAAGACAGTTTCTCACCATGGCTTAGAACTCACAGAGATCCACTTGCCTCTGCCTCTGGAATTCCAGGATTTAAGGAATGTCTTGCCAAGCCCAACCCTGTTGTCTCTTCAATTCTCTTTTACTTACTCAAGTTCCTCCAAGAGACATACAGAGGTTCTCCTGGTTCCTGATGAAGGTTGATATTATCCCATAGCAGTTGTATATATACCAGTTTGCTGTCCTGGGACAGAGATGATAGAGGAAGCTAAAAGAGATTAACAAAATTAATTTTCCAATTAAAATGTTACCAGTAATAAATTATAGACTCAAAATTAATTTTTATTAATGCCTGATGACAAACTGTCTTATTATTTTCTGGCACATATGTTTTGTTTTTCTGACATTAAAAGACTGGATGGATAATTTGGTAAATGGTACAAAGGCACAATGATGTAATCATCATAACAACCAAGTCTATTACTTTTATGAGGTACCTTTTTTTTTTTTTTTTACTCATTACTTGTTAAAATAAAGAAGTCAATCAGGGGCCTGGTGTCTCCCAAAGTTCAATATTATAAAATAGAGGCATGCTGGCAGCTCCTTGTCTGCAGTCAGTGAGCCCAGCATGGGCTTTGGGAGGCAGGGAGCTGGCATCTTAGTGTAATCACTAATTAGAAATTTACCTTACACAAATGGTTCCCTAATTTTTAATTATATTATCTGAAAATTATTAATAAGATATTCCCAATAAGATAACTGTACATTTTTCAGGAGAAAGTATGATAGCTAATGATAAATGCTTCCTTTTCTAGCTACCAGCACAGCTAGTCAGAGCAGCCTAAATCCAGGCCATATTGGCACACACATGTGGAAACACTATGGACAACTCCATGAGCTCTAAGAGAGAAGACACTCTCTTGGCTACCAATTTTCTTCTCACTACTGGCTGGGATGTGACTCTGATAGCCTGAAGATAGAAGTTAGTCATCTTAGACCAGAAAACCTTAAAAGTAGAAAGCACACACAGCTGTGAAAAAGAAAACAAAAACAGAAGACTCTCAGCCCAAACACTACCATCCTGTCCAAAGTTTCTGCTCCTCCTCTGTTATCTAGTTCAGCAGCTTGGGGTTCAGCGTACTCAGCTACAGCCGTGCAGCTGAGTACAAAAGTACTCACCTGTACACCTTCATTACAATGCTCAGAGGTGAGAATAAGTCCTGGCAAGTTGCTAGGAAGGTCCAGACGTCTGAAATACCAAACCAGGTTCCAGAAAATGATTGGATGCTGATTGATGAATGAGGATGTATGAATGACCTGATCACCTTCATTTTCTAGCAAAGATTCAAGCTCCTTCCGAAGCACTAGAGGACTCAAATAGGGCACAGATACAGGAGGAGGATTGGGCCGCTTGCCTAGATGGTCCTTTAAAAAACAGACAAAAAGTGGACATTATCTAACTCTGTACGCTTGCCAGTACTCTGCTGTGAGATTATACTTCTCTATCTTGTTAAAATTGTTATTTCAGGACTATTACTATATGTAGTAAAACATGCTAATGAACCAAAGCAGAGAAAGCCCTAGGTTATACTTTAGATAAATAATTGTACGAGAAAATTGATAATCTATATTTCAATAGACTCTTTCACAATGCTAAAAGATGGAGTAATTTTTTTGTTTTCTTTGTTAGCTAGGAGTTGTGGCTGGCAGAGACAGACTGCTCCAAGTATGAAGCCAAAGTGACCTACATATTGAATTCAAGGTCAGCTAGGACTATAAAGAAAGATGTTTCAAAAAGGCAAAAATTAAAAAAAAAATTTAATTTAAATTTTAAATTCACATTTTAAATGAAAACTTTGAAAATGTAAAATCCAACATAAAGGCTCACAACCTCAAAGTAGCTATGCCAGATGCATAAAAGATGTATAAACTTTGGGTCTAGTTAATTTTGGCATTTAATACTTTCTTATATCCAAGTTTTTTCTAAAAGTTAATTTTAGAATTAAATTTAAAATTAAAAAAGTTAAATTTAGAATAAAATTAAAACAAAACAAACCCTGAAACTAAGCACGTTTCTAGATTTAAATGCCAATTTGTAAGGTTGCAATCAACCAAATCAGGACTGTGGAAACTTCTTGTACCTAACTAGGAGAAAAAACAACGGTGCCTGCAATTTAAAGCCTAAAGTGCCCCAATCAAGCAAGGCTGACTTGACTTTACCTTGATGCCTAAGACCACATCCTGCCCCAGAAACATTTCCTTTTTTTTTTTTTTTAAAGATTTATTTTATTTATTTTATGTGTATGAGTACACTATAGCTGTACAGATGGCCGTGAGCCATCATGTGTGTGGCTGCTGGGAATTGAACTCAGGACCTCTGCTGGCTCTGCTGGCTCAGGCCCAGCTTGCTCGCTCAGGCCCCGCTCCCTCCAGCATAATTCACTGCAGCTGTCTTCAGACACACCAGAAGAGGGCGTCAGATCTCATTATGGGTGGTTGTGAACCACCATGTGGTTTTTTGGGATCCGAACTCAGGACCTTCAGAAGAGTAGTCAGTGCTCTTACCCACTGAGCCATCTCACCAGCCCCAGAAACACTTCTGACACAACTTTCATGATTAAAATTCTGAAAAAAGACTGAATATCCTGATGATTCCTTAGTTTAGGGTATAATATTGTGATTATATTTGTTAAAGTCATCATTTACAGATACCTGCTGAAATATTTATATGTAGCATAGACATTGCTTGAAATTGCTTTCAAAATAACTTAGGTATAGAAAAGTTAATAAGGATTTTCATAAATAATAATCAAAAAAAATGGCCATAAACTAAAAATTACTAAAAGTAGCTGTTGGGTCAGGAAACTTAATAAGCTGGGTATGGAAGTACATACTACTTGGATGGCAGAGGCAGGAGAATATCTGTGAACTTCAGGCCAGCCTAGCCTATATTGTGAGACCTTTACATTTTTGAAAATTTCAGTACTAAAGTTTAAGCTGGGTGTGGTGGCACATGACTGTAATCCCAGTACTTAGGAAATAGAGGCATGAGGATTCCCACAAATCTGAAGCTAGCCTCACTTACATACTAAGTGCCAGGGCAGTCAGAGCTACAGAGCAAGATCATGTCTCAAAAGCCAAAAACACACGCACACACAGGTACATTTTCCATTTGAAAATCTTTCAGTTTCTTTATGGATTTTTTTGGGACAGGCACGCATCATCATACCTGGCAATGTTCATTATACCTTTCTATGTTCCTATGTGTTTGTGTATGTGCAGCACATGACACTGGGTGTCTTATGTCTCTCTCAACATTCACTACCTTATTTTGTGAGACAAAGTTTCTCAATGAACCTGAAGCTCAACAATTCAGCCTGGCTGACTGAGTAGAAAGCCCAGTAATCTGCCTCCACCTACACAGTGTTTGGATTATTAGGTATGGACCATCTGACGGGACTTTAACACTGGTACAAAAGATCTGAACTCCTGAGTGTTCATGCTTGTGCAGCAGCATTTTAATGGCTGAGCCACCTCCCCAGCACGACAGGGTCTTGCTATGTAGTTCTGCCAGGCTTAAAATTCACTGTGTACCACAAAGATGAATTTAATCCTCCTGTCTCAGCCTCAAGTGACACCAAAAATATTGTACCTATCACTTTTCACATGATACCATGAAATTGTGGGGTGTTCCAAGCTGTATTACACAAGTATACAGTATGGTTACAACAGTACATACCACATCTTCCTGCAGACTACTTGGAAGACTGACTGTTGAGACGCCATGAAATGGTCGCTGCGAGAAGTCGATATTCTGCAGAGGACCTCCAACACTATGACTTCGAGTCAAAGATACATTTCGCTTAGGTAAACTGTTAGATACAGATGAAATTTTCACACTCTGGACATCAACTCTGGGTTTCTTTATTTCATCACTGAAAAAAAATGAAGCAATGTTAGTCATGAAAAACAATCTAAATTCTAGAGAGGTATAGTATTTTCTACAGTGGATTTAAATGGCCTGAATCCCCTGAGAAGAACTGGCATCTGTTAAGAATTAAATGTGGGGCTAGAGAGATGGCTCAGCAGTTTAAGAACTCTTCTAGAGGTCCTGAGTCCAATTCCTAGCAACCACATGGCAGCTCACAACATTTGTAATGGGATCCAATGCCCTCTTCTGGTGTACTTACATACATAAAATAAAAAAACCTGTTAAAACAAAAATAAAACATGCACTTCTGATAACACAGAACAATTTTATAACTACAAATAAAAGACTTAAATGTGAAGCTGGAGGTATGGCTCAGTGGTGTAGCACTTGTCTCCTGAGGCCTACTCAATCTCTACCATCTCTCCCCCCAAGGAAGCATTAAACATTCCCCAAGCATTCTCCTAACACTGGTTGGATGGCTAACTGGTGATGGGTATGTGAGAACATGATATTAAAAAAACTGCCTATTCAGATGTTTTTATTTAACTGTTACTTCATCTTTATTAAACACAATCTCAAAGAAGTACTTGTCCATGTAAGTAAATACAGACTTCTGAGAGGCTTTTTATCTCTACTTGGCTATGATCTAACTAATAACAGAGATAGGATATGATTTACACTGGCTGGGGGCCGGGATGGGTCACACTGGCCTTGAATTTATAATCTTCCTCATTCAGTCACGTACCACCAAACCCAACTAGGCTGTCTTTAGATGTAGAATGTTCATAAGAATACTGCATTTCTTACAGTGAACTCTATGTACCCTTCAGTACCTTGATTCGACTGTATAACTCGTTTCTTCTGTTATGGTCTCACTGTGTTTCGAGAAATCCATAAAGCTTATCAAGTCAGGTTCTGCTGAACTGGACATAGATTTGTGTTCAGAGGACTCATTTGCTGATGGAATGCTGCCACTTTGTAAACTGTCACCAGACGTACTTGGTTTCAAGAAAAAGCTAAGTAAGAAACAGAGGGAAAAAAAGGCTTTAAAAAAAAATTTCCAAATCTAGGTTAGCTCAGTGAGAAAACATGTTTGCCATGCAAGATTGAGGACCTGAGTTGGATCTCTGGAAGCCACAGTAGAAGGAGAGAAACAACACTGGAGAAAGTTAGCCTGTGACCTACACATACACTGTTTCCGCACATACACAAACACACACTCATATCCACAATATATATGTTTTATTTTATTTTTATTTTTTATTTTGAGACAGGGTTTCTGTGTGTAGCCTTGGCTGGCCTCCAATTCAGAGATCTATCTGCCTCTGCCTTAAAGATGTGAGCTACCACCACCAGGCTTACAATATATTTTTTAAAGCAGGGACTTACTATGTAGCCTTTATTGGCCTGGAATACAATATGCAGACCAGGTTGGCCTCCAATCTCTGATTCTGTGATACCAAGTGCCTCTGCCTCCCTAGCACTGGGATTAAAGGCATGTGTGACCAATTCGCTCCATTTAAATCCCCATGTCCTCAAATAATTGTATTTAGAATCACTGCTTTATAGTAAACCAGTATTAGCTAGGAATCTACAGGGACGTGCTCCCTCCTCGGATGCACACCTCTGCTCTCCTCCCACTTCCCATCCTAAGATCTGAAAATAAGAGGGCTGCAGTGCTGACTGCTTGCACTATGAAAGAAAACGATGAAAAAAGAAAACAAAACATTCTCTAATTAAAAAAAAAAAAGTCACGAAGCTGGAGTGATGGCTCAGCACTTAGGAGCACGTGCTGCTCTGCAAATGGCCTCAGTTTGGTTCCCAGAACCCACACCTTACAACTATCCATCAACTCCAGGTCCTGGGATACTCCAGTGCTCCCTGGGCACCGGGCAGACAACACAGCCCATATACACATCTGCAGACAACAAAATACTCATACGTATAAAATCAATATAAAAGTCTTTTAAAATAAAAATAGAGACATGCTAGCACAAGCCTGTAATCTGAGAAACTGGAGGCTGAGGCAGAAAAACCTCAAGTTGAGTTCAAATTCAACTTGTGCTGCCTAACAAGATCCCGTCTCAGCCACTCCCAAACCAAACACAGGGCTAGGAAGAAAAGCAGGCAGGCTTGAAGGCTGGTTCCAGCAGTATGTTTTAGGTTGACCTTGCTGGGCACTGTGCTACACACCTATAAGCTCAGTTGTTAATCTATGTTGATCTTTAATTGTTCATAATGACACATTTATAGACCTTCATGTTGTGTTATTATTTTCGTCTTCTCTTTCCTTTTTTCTCTGAGTAAGACTGGGTAACAATAGGGCCATGCAAAGGATATTATTATCTGAGGTAATGATAAATGTTTTACTCTTGATAAGGGTTTGAATTCCACTAATGTACACATTTATTCTTCAAATGATATATTCTACATTTGCCTATTTTACTGTATGTAATGCTAAACTGTAGTTAATGACAACTCATCTTTAAATTGAGAAGTACATTAACATATTTACCTTGTATTTATTTAATTCAAACTGAAAATATTCCATCATTCACACTCAAGAGCTCAGTGTGAGCCAGGCACCACTGTGGCGCATACCAATGTGCTGACCTTTCACCTTTCTTAGCCCAGGGAAGCAGCCAGGCTTTTAGCTGTGCCAGTTCTTGCATCATCTTGTCCTTCAGCATCTTTAGATCCTAATACAAGTGTATACATAGTTATGGCGAAGGACACCAGATCTCAGCAAGTTACTACACCATGGAGGTTGAAAGAGGTCAAATGTAGATTCTAGATTGGTTTTGTTTGATTGATTGTTTGAACTATCTTTAGCAAAATATACATCAAATCAGAACCAAAAGGTAACAGAACATGTGGAAACAATTGCCAAACAAGCTGCCCATCATTTGATGAATGTGAAGTGTGCATAGCATGTGAGTATTTATGGGAGCTGGTGGTCTTTGCATGGCCCACACATCCATGGCAGATAGCCTCAAGATACCCCTGCCCCATACCTGCCCAGCTGCTGCTCCTTGGTTCACCCCTCCTCAGTAGTTCTTTTCTCCCTGTACCTAATCTGAGTAGATAAATATGAGCACAGCAGAAGTGATGGGCTCTCAATTCCAAGTCAGGTTACACGGCACTCTCGTCTCACCTCTCTCCATCTCTTCGAGATCACTTGGTCCAGGTGAAAATCAACTGCTATGTCAAAATTAGCTCATAAGGAAGTCTAAGTGGTGGGACTGGGGATTAGCTCAGTGGTAGAGTGCTTGCCAAAAGTGCAAGGCCCTGGGTTTGGTCCTCAGCTCCAGAAAAAAAAGAAAAAAAAGGTCTAAGTGGTCAGAAAAATGTTCAGATTTTCAAGGTGCAAGAGGGGGAAAAAGAATATTCAAATCAGATCTACAAAAAGAAACGCTCATTAGAAAAAACAAGAGAGTGGCACTGGAAAGTGACGCTTGAGCTTGAAGATTTCTGGGAATGATGCAGGTTCTCGAGATGGCCACCCAGTTCCTGAAGGAGCTAAAAAACAGTCAAGTCTGCAATCTGGATTAACAGATTGTTGGGATAGTTCGCTTGCTAGTGTGTTCGTGTGCGTCATTAGTCTAGCCTGGAGGATAAACGCTCTACCGGAATCTGTTCTGCTGTAATCTTGTTTACCAGCTCCCATGTCTCCTTTATTTCCCACCCTAGCTGTGAATCTCTGGATAAATTAAATCCCTCAGGAACCATAAGTGTGAAGAACAGAGCACAGTAAATTATTGTGAAAAGCAAAAAAAAAAAAAAAAAAAAAAAAAAAAAAAAGAAAGAAAGAAAGAAAGAAAAAAAGAAGGAAAAAGCAAGAGATGAGTTAAGATGATGACCTCAGTATAAGACAAGGAGGGGAGAAAGGAAGACACTCTGCTGGGAGCCCAGGCCAGAGGCCACATGGTCCCCCGGAGCTTGAGGCTGAGAGACTCCTAACACCCACCATCCCATCCTACCCTCCTTCCCAAACACAGCAGGCCACAATTCTGCAGGATCTGATCTCAACCTTTGGGGCTTCACATATAGTCCTATCTCCAGAAACAAACACAACAAAACAAATAAAAACAAGGGAAGCAGGAGACTCAAGGCACATGCTGTGAGTATAGAAGTTTGTCGAGCCATATCCCAGCCTCTCTAATTCCTGGCATTTCTATTACTAGGATTTGTTCCTCTCACTGTATCAGACAGTGGCAACAAGACGTTAAGATTTAATTTAGGTCTCTAAGGCAGAAGTTTTGTGTGTATGTATGTTTGTGTAGTTGTATGCACATGTGTATACATGAGTATGTATGTAGGATGTAGAAGTCAGGTCAATGTCCTGTGTCTACTTCAATCACTTTCCACTGTTTAGTTTTATTTTCAAGACTGTCCTTATATAGCTCAGGCTGGCCCCGATATATATATATATTTTCGAGACAGGGTTTCTCTGTGTAGCCCTGGCTGTCCTGGAACTCACTCTGTAGACCAGGCTGGCCTTGAACTCAGAAATCCACCTGCCTCTGCCTCCCAAGTGCTGGGATTAAAGGCTTGTGCCATTATTGCCCAGCAAGGCTGGCCTTGAACTCACAGACATATGCCTGCCTTTGCCTTCTGAGTAAAGGTGCCAGACCTGGCTTCACTGTATTTTGTTGTTTGTTTGTTTTTTAAACAGTGTCTCTCACTGAACCTGGTGCTCACTAACTTAGCTAGGCTACCTGGCTAGTGAGCTTCGGAGACTGAGTTGTCTCCACCTCCCCAGTGCTGGCATTTCAGATGGTGCTCAGGATCCAAACTCAGGCTCTCATGTTTGCTCAGGAAGCACTTTCAAAACCAAGCCATCTCCCCAACCCAGGGAGTACTGAAATAATACTAAAACATTAGTTTTGAATCAAGTATAAACAGAGAGTTTAATTGCAAGAATCTGCTCCTGGTATTCATACATAAAGCAGAACAGAAAAGTAGTCTAGAGAGAAAGGAGAGGACACCTTTCCTGAAGAGTCATGTCTTCAGGGCATTTATCTCCCAAGGGACCTTGCACAATACTAACCTGGCAGAGCCTCTCAGGTCTTTAAATTCTACATTGAGAAGAGGCAAGAAGTTGCTTTTACAGAATGGGCAGGTTGTATTCAAATTTGAATCATCTGCTGTCCATCCAGCCATGATTTCTTCATCATAAACCAGAGCCCCACAAGCTCTACACTGGGAGCAACTTGACATCAAAACCTAAAGGGAAAGAAGGAAGATACTCAAGAGTCTCCACGGTGGGAATGGATCTCAGTGGTCTATTCAACTGGGAAAATTACCACTTTTAGTTATTTTATTGGTTTCAACTAGAGTTAACAGCTCTTTTTATGTTACAGGTAAACTACTAATCTATTGCCTCAAAGATATTAAGTACTCCTCTGACTATTCACATAGATCCCACTGAATCCTATTAAGTGCTATTATAAGAATATGTTTACAGCCACTTTACCACAGGTACAAGAACTATAGAATCTTTACCTCCATTGCACAATTTTGATAGATGCTAGACATACTGGTATTCTGAGAAGAACCATGATCTGATTTTTCAAAGTCCTGCCCTTTGATATTTCTTGAAAATGGAACTTCACCTAAAGACAAGAAAGAAATAGAACACATAATGTACAAGAGTGCGCTCAATGCTTTGGAAATATATTAAGGAGGTAAGTACACATGAAATCTGGTGTTTATAGATAAATATTTACTATATAAATGTGGGTGCATATAGATATAAACTGATAAAATTAATAAAAGTTAACTAAATGTAGGTAGAGGATTTATAAATGTTTATTAAATAATTTTCTCAACTTTTCCTAATAACAACTTAGATATCTGTCCTACCAGTACTTGGAAGGAGGGAAAAAGAGAATGGGAAGGAGGGGCAAGGCTGTGCTATGTGATGAGACTTTAGTCTTAAAGAATCAGAAAAAAAGTAGATGAAAGTTTTTAATAATAGAGGTAATAATTCTGTCTTGACCTTGTAATTGTATTCCCCAGAGATCCTTAAAATCTATTTCGGTCACTGATTTACCCAGAGAACAAGGTAAAAAAAGAAAAACATACTCCCAAGGCCCCATTCCACAAATTCAGTTTCAGAGGAGGAGGGGAGGAAGGGGGTGGGGAAGGATAGAGGGGGAAGGGGACTGACTCCTTAACTGGTTCGGTTGACAATACATGGATACTTGTTGTTGACAACGTTGACTCTGATATCATAAAATCAGAGTAAGATAGATATATGGGGGTAAAAGTTACAGGCATAATGAAAACTGGGTTAAAGTGTGGCTACATGGTAGCACTGCTGCCCATATGCATAGGCCCTAATTCAATCTTCAGCACCACAAATAAGTAAAAAGCAAAAATAAAAGGCAAAAGAACAAGCGTTCCCCATACCTGTTGGACACTGCAATTTCCCAACATCTCCACTGCTGTTACTACTGCCAAGGCTTGTGTTGCTCTGGGTAAGTTCACTGGGAACCAACCCTGAGATACTTGTATTAGACAACAGATTCTCCCCCAGTATATGGTGATCTTCTAGGCCAGCTGGGAAACTATAATCTTTATTAGTTTCTTCCTATAAGTAAAAAGAAAAAACCCACAAACATAAGTAATATCTTCTGAAATGGAAATGGTTTCACTTTATTCCTTTCACACTGAAACTTTGTCTCTTAAAGCAAATAACCCCTATGTCTTTTCAAAACTGTCACGTTATCTCACTGACTTATGAAATTTCCACAGTCTAAGACATTCAAGAAGTGACATACCTCGATGGGGTGCTCAAAAACCGTCCCCTCACAAAGTCACCTGCTTAAAAAATGGCTGGGCTGTGCCCTAGGTGAACTAATCATTCACTAACATACTATCACATAATTAGTAACCCCCCCATTGCTTAATTAAGCACCCCAAACACACTGATACTTTATAAGACTCTATATGGTCATAGAGTCCAAATCCAAAAGGTCATGAAAAATCCTTTCTAAATGTCAAAAGACATTTCAGAAGTAAAATGGTTCATTCTGTTCTTTATCATAGTGCTAAGACCTCTCCACCCCTACCCCAGCCACAACACACTCTCATGGAGGGAAAACCCCAGGGCCTTTTATGTGAGGCTGGCTGGCACTCTACCAAGTAAGTCAAATCTTGAGCCTCAGATGAACACTTTTAAAGTTATTCTGTGTTGTTTGGACTGATCTTGTAAAGGTCTTTGAATACAAAGGCTAAGTAAGAATGCAGGAAATGTGCTGGGTGGTGGTGATGCACGCCTTTAATCTCAGCACTTGGGAGAAAGAGGCAGGCGGATTTCTGAGTTCTAGGCCAGCCTGGTCTACAGAGTGAGTTCCAGGACAGCCAGAGCTACACAGAGAAACCCTGTCTCGGAAAAAAAAAAAAAATACAGGAGATGGTTTAAAGATAACCTCGCATGTGCAAAGGCCTTAGTACCACACAGACAAAAGTCAGTTTGTTGTCATAATCCTGTACTTTTTATTCAATTAGTACTTTTCCTACTTTCCTTCAATAAACCTTACTTATCCAGTTTATTTTCCAGCTTCTTTACTTTCTTTGTCATTTTAATTTTGGCTGACTTTACACCTGAGAGCTTTAGCAATCTGGAATCATATTATCTTAAATTATTCATTCATTTACAACTCTGTGAACATGAAGGAGAAATTACAACATTTTTTTCTATAAGCAGTTTTTCTATTTATATTTTCACAAAAAGAAAATCTAATGATTTAGTCTATTTACAACATTTTAAGCTGCAGGGAGATTTCAAGTATAGTAAGGCAGTAACACAGGTAAAAAGCTATGTAAAAATGAAAGTGCCATGGAAAGTCGGGTGGTAAACCCAATCAAACCAATGCTGAAGGGGCTGAGGAAGGAAGAGAAGAAGCCTCAAGTCTGCCTGGTCTGCACGTTATCTTCCCATCTCTCAAACCCCAGAAGAGAAAGTAAAACGTCATGTATATATAACAATGATGTTGTTATAATTTCAAACACTATCAGTGCTTTCAAAAGTTTTAATTTAGGGGGCTGGTGAGATGGCTCAGTGGGTAAGAGCACTGACTACTCTTCCGAAGGTTGTGAGTTCAAATCCCAGCAACCACATGGTGGCTCACAACCACCCATAATGAAATCTGATGCTCTCTTCTGGTGTATCTGAAGACAGCTACAGTGTACTCATTTATAATAATAATAAATAAATCTTAAAAAAAAAAAGACCAGTTTAAAAAAAAGTTTTAATTTAGACTTATTTATGGAATTATAAAGTGATTCTGTTATTTTTTATTTTCATTTTTTTTTAGATTTATTTATTTATTATATGTAAGTACATTGTAGTTGTCTTCAGACACTCCAGAAGAGAGCATCAGATCTTATTATGGATGGTTGTGAGCCACTGTGTGGTTGCTGGGATTTGACCTCAGGACCTTCAGAAGAGTGGTCAGTGCTCTTAACCAATGAGCCATCTCTCCAGCCCTTATTTGTTCATTTTTATTTAAATGTATTTTTTTATCTTCTGTGCATAGGATATGTCTGCACTATCTATGTATAGTACATGTAGAGGTCAGAAGAGCGTATAAAATCCTCTAGAACTGGAGTTACGGATGGTTGTGAGCTGCCACGTGGTACCAGGAACTGAACCCAGGTCCTCTGGAAGAGCAGCCAGTGCTCTTAACCACTGGGCCATCTCTCAAGCCTCCTATTTTTCCTTTTTAAGACAGGATCTCATGTAGTCTAGACTGGCCTCAAACTTACTACATAGCGAAGGATGACCTTGAGCTCTTGATCTTCACGTCTTTACCTCCCAAGTACTGGGATTATAGGTGAGTGCCACCATGCCTTGCAATTCTGACAATGTATTTTTACATCATTTATTTTAAGTCATTTTATAAAACAGAACATGTATAAAGTTTTTAAAATATAAAACTATCCTTAGCAGAAATCTCTAGATTATACAAACACAAACATATACATGAAAGCACTACAGAGCATTCCTCCATCAGACAGACTGCAGAGGATAATGTTCTTACCTCGTCATCTGAGTAGCTATAGGCAGATGCTACAGCCACCCACATCTTACTGGCCACTGTTGCTGCTTGCTTCATACTAGATTTTAGGACATCTATCTTGGGCCCTGAGAGTATATTGTCCAACTTTAGCCCTGATAGAGAATTTACTACAGAACCTAGAGAGCTGTTTGGTGAAGAGCGCACTAATGCTGATAAGGAAGTGGACCGGTCTTTGTAAGTGCGGTAAGGAGTTTGTGGCTTGAAACGTCCAGTCAAAGTTTTAGACCTGGACACTGCAGGGGAGCTCTTCTCAATCTCAGTACTGTCTTGTGCTGATGGACCATGGTCTGAAGGTAGACTCGAGCTCCTTTCTAAAGGGTGAGGAAGCACAGCAGGAGAATCAAGCTCTTGGTTCCCCTCTCCATGCAATTCCATACTAGAAGATTTACTACCTAGTGGACTTTTCAGGTTCATGTAATTTTCAATTTCATCAGCCAGATTACGTGAAATTACTGGAGAAAATAACTTATCTTCAGAATCAGAAGTTTTTTCTACACATTCAGTGGCTAAAAGAGACAAAGGATCTAGTCCAGTTTCGACATCTTCCCTCTCAATGGCTTTCCTAGCAGCATATGAACTGCTCCTCTTATTCTTTGTATCTTGGGGTCCTGCTGCTGTGTCTCTGGACTGGTTACTGTTACGGTTACTTTGTAGACTGTTACATGTTGTCTGTACTGCAGTCTCTGCCACATTATCACCAACCACAGGTTCCAGGAGCTCCTGGCTTTCCTCCAGCATCTCTAGCACAGGAGATGATCTGTGCTCAGAATCCCAGGTGCCTTCTGACACACGAGTCCTACTGTCAGCTAGATGACAGTTAACATTCTCAAAGCTATGATGAGTTCTTGAGACATGAAGTGGAGAAGTCTTAGGACATGTCAGTGCTGCTGTGAGGATCTTGGCATCTGCTCCCATCATGATGGCCACTTCACTCGAATTCAGATCCAAACTGCTCTTCTTAAGTAGCATCCCCGCTCGACTTTCAGAACTAAAACTACAGCTCCTCTCTGGGAAATGCTTCTGTCTTTTTTCTCCTCTATCACCATTCTTCTTGAAATTAGTAACCTCACCAAAGACTGCATCCTCGACTGGAGCTTGAGTAGAAAACAGCACATTTGAAGTACTACCTAAAGGGGCAGCAATATAATAAAGTGAAACATCACTGTTTTCCAAAGTAGCAAAGCAATTATTCTGATTATGCGAAGAGCAAGACTACAGAGAATCTAGAGGGTGTAGAAGCAGCATCTCCCAAGGGGTCTAACAGTTAAAATGCCTGGTTTTCATCTAGGAGCTACATAAAGTGTATGCAGAAAAAGTATAGCCCAAATCTATCCAAGCTGGCCTCTTACAGGGAACATTTACCCTTCTCCTCTGTGCATATCATGCATATGAAAACACAGCATGCAGTCCATGCTGGATATGCCTGCACTGCTTACCTTTGCCAACAAACACGTAACTATGTTTCTTATATTTTAAGAGTCAATTTAGGGGCTGGTGAGATGGCTCAGTGGCTAAGAGCACTGACTGTTCTTCCAGGGGTCCTGAACTCAAATCCCAGCAACCACATGGTGGCTCACAAGCATCCATAATGAGATCTGATGCCTTCTTCTGGTGTGTCTGAAGATAACTACAGTGTAATTACATATAATACTAAATAAATCTTTGGGCCAGAACGTGCGCAGCTGGAGCGAACAGGGGCCCAAGAGAGTTCAATTCCCAGCAACCACATGATGGCTTACAACCATCTGTACAGCTACAGTGAACTCATATACATAAAATAAATAAATAAATCTTAAAAAAAAAACTTTTAAAAAGTCACTTTATGAAAATACTGAGTTAAATAGCAGACTCAAAAAAGAAAAATTCTCTTCTAATTTAACTTTCATATATCCAATTATTCAAACACTTTGCCAGGAAGCTGGGGATATAGCTAAGTGG
>NW_022196900.1:46607200-46608119 GCF_008632895.1 Mastomys coucha | reverse complement strand
AAAAAAAAAAAAAAAAAAAAAAGAAAAAGAAAAAGAAAAAAGAAAAAAATATTTGGGTTTAATAACTATGTCCAAAGAGAGGTGGGGAGAAGACCTACTCTATACAAAATAAGTTGGTAATTACAGAGAAATTACACATTTGTTATAACCAAAGCATTACTATACCAAAGTAAAAGAATTGCTTCAAAGTTGAAAAAAAAATAGAAAAATCCTAGATGCTTGATGAAATCTTGAGTGAATTTTATATTTGATCTTTGAACAAATATATGAATGCTAGTTATTAACAGTAACAACTAAAACAGACTGAATCATTAGATCAGGTAAACAAAAGCACGGGGAAAGTCTGAAGACCCGACAACTGCTTTAGGGAAACAAGTGGTCTTTTTGTTTGTTTGTTTTTGTTTCTTGAGACAGGATTTCACTGTGTGCTCCTTGCTGTCTTAGAACTAACTCTATAGACCAGGCTGGTCTAGAACTCACAGAGATCCATCTGCTTTTGCTTCCTGAATACTGGAGTTAAACTCATGCACCACCACAGCTCTGCTGGTCTGTCAGTCTTTCTTTGTTTTAATTAAAAACTTTGTTAGATTCATTTTATGAGTATGAATTAATGTCCTGCCTATGTCTATTTAAGTGCAAAACATGTATGCAGTACCCATAGAAGCCAGAAGAGGGTGTCAGACATCCTGAAACTGAAGTTCTGGATGGTTAGGGAATTAAGTCTTAAGCCACACCACATAGGTGCTAAAAATTAAAACCAGGCTCTCTCTGCAAGAATAGTAAAGGCAGCCGGGCAGTGGTGGAGCACGCCTTTAATCCCAGCACTTGGGAGGCAGAGGTAGGTCTATTTCTGAGTTTGAAGCCAGCCTAGCTTACAGAGTGAGTTCCAGGACAGCCAGGACTATATAGAGAAACCCTG
>NW_022196900.1:46531773-46607190 GCF_008632895.1 Mastomys coucha | reverse complement strand
TTTTTAATTCTTTGTTACCATATAATTTTTCTCCATTCTTCTATTTAAGTGAACTGTATGTGTGTGTGTGTATATATACATATCTATATCTATATGTATCTATACATGCATATATGTATAGATATGTATATATACATAAGTTTATGTTTATATGTTTATATATATAAGTTTACATTTATATACACATACACATATATATACACACACACACACACACACACATATATAACAGACTTAGTTTATGTATATGGGTGTTTTATACCCATGATGTGTATGTCTGTACAACATGTGTACCTGGTACCTCAGTGTCAAAGAGGATGTTCTGCAACTGAAGCCAGTGTTCTAAATGGCAT
Organism: Mastomys coucha; assembly: GCF_008632895.1. Lineage (NCBI taxonomy): Eukaryota > Metazoa > Chordata > Mammalia > Rodentia > Muridae > Mastomys > Mastomys coucha. The sequence continues at coordinate 46,606,837 of NW_022196900.1, read as the reverse complement.
CTCTCCAGTTCCATGTTACTATCATTTAACATTTAGGTCTAATATGGTTGCATGTTTGTAATTTTAGATATAGGTAGCTGAGGCAGGGAGATCAGAAGTTCCAGTATATCTTTTGTGATACACAGCAGTTCAAGGCCTGTCTCTAATAAGCAGAGGGCTGTTGAGATGGCTTAGCAGGTAGAAGCACAAGTCTGCCAACATGAGTGTGATCCTCAAACCCTATACAAAGGTGAAGAAGAGAATCAACCCCACAAAGTTGTCCTCTAACTTCCACATACCACTATGGCACATTCAACCCACTCAATAATAACGAGTGAAATAAAGTTTAAAAATTTAATACTGGGGAAACAAAGCAGGAGGATCAAGGTTAGTCTGAGCTACATAAGGAGTCAAAGCTAGGCTACACAGTGCAACTATCTCAAAACATACAAACAACCCCCCCCCTAAAAAATGAACAAAACAAACAAACAAGCAAACAAACAAAAAGACCCAAATCTAAAATCTGGAAACATAAAGACTTAAGTCTAAGATCTGAATACATGAGATAATTAGGGCATAACGGTTGCACTCTTATGAATGGATTAAGGTCCTTTCAAAGGAAAATCCAGAGGAAAATTCTGTATTTGATCTCTCATTCTACCTGTCTTCCAAGTTCTAGGATTACAAACATGTTCTACCACACTCAGGACTTTACAACCCAAGGACACAAAGAGAAGTAGGCAATCTGCAATCTAAGAGGACCCTCAGTCAAACTCATCATGTGGCAACTCCAGTCTTAGACAGCTCTGTTGTCATATATAAACTGCAATCTGTAATGTATTCTCTCATAGCTACTCAACTAAAATATCACCCATTCACATCTGACTTTGTTGTTTTTCTTACTACTTTATTTATTGGAGTGCATGGTAGCTCATATATGTATATATGTGCCAGCCACAGTGCACGTGTGGTACGAGAAGAAAGCCTGCAGGAGCTGGCTCTCTTCTACGACATGGATCCAGAGAGTTGAACTGGAGTTGTAGTCATGGCAGTGAGCGCCTTTACCTGCATTTTCTTGGGGTGTGTAGGAGGGTAGGGTCTTATTATGTAGTCCTGCCTTGTTTGGAACTCACAGAGATCCACCTGCCTCTGTTTCCTAGGTGCTGGTTTTAAAACTATGCACTACCACAACCGGTTGGTGTTTGTTAAATATTTGGGAAAATTAAAAAAGATCACTCCACAAACTCTCTCACCCCACAGGTCCTGGCTGTCCTCATCACTATGTCCTGGCGGGGTCCTGCTATCCTCTCTCAGCAAGATCATCTATCTCACTTACATGCAATGCTCCACACACCCCACAATCAGTCATTTAGCTCCTAGTTACCTGGTAGATACATGACTTTTAAGGCTTCATTATCCAATCAGATTTATATATCAATAAGATCGCAACTTACAAGACGCCAATACAATAATTTCAGAGCCGAGTGATAAAGATAATGTTCTAACCCAATCATTCTAACCTTGTAAAAACCTTTGCTACTTGTGGTTGTTTAAAACCACGCAGGGTCTGGATTGTCCCCTTGTTTGTCTGCTTCTATGTTGATCTCTCAATTTTTTCTCTGACCTCCGACCTCCTCACTCCTAAACTTCTAGCTCTACTTCCCTATTCCTGTTATTCACAGATCTATCATTGCCCTAATGGGATTGGACAGAGACAATGCTGCAACAGGTGTTCTTATTTTGGGGGTAGAATGGGTGATGGGATGATGTTTCAAGACAGGGTCTTACCCAGGTAGGCTCCATCTATCCTGGAACACATTATGTAGACCAGGCTGGCCCTAAAAATCAGAGATCTGCCTGCCAAGTGCTGAGATTAAAGGATGTGTGCCACAATGCTAGCTTTAGTTTGTTATTTCTGCTTTGTTTGCTTATTTGTTTTTAAGAGTATAATGATCTAGAAGCTTTGAAGGAAAAAGTTGCCTTTCATATACTTTTAAATCTTTCAAACTGGTCTAACTAACTGCTGACTGTGTGTTTTATATATTTGTAAATTGTTTCTTTTAAAAATAATTTATACTCAATTTGTTCTTTGAAAAATTAAAAAAAAAAAACAAAACTTTTTTTTTTTTTTTTTTTTTTTTTTTTTTTTTTTTTTTTCTCGAGACAGGGTTTCTTTGTATAGCTCTGGCTGTCCTGGAACTCACTGTAGACCAGGCTGGCCTCGAACTCAGAAATCCACCTGCCTCTGCCTCCCAAGTGCTGGGATTAAAGGCATGTGCCACCACTGCCTGGCCAAAAAAAAAAGACAAAACAAAACATTTTAAGCATTTATTTTTGCTGTGTGTGATTGGGAACACATTCTTCAAAGGACAACTTGTGGGAGTCAGTTCTCCCCTTCCATCATGTAGGTCTCAGGTTGAACTCAGGTTGTTACGATTGACAGTTAGGGCCTTGACCCACTGAGCAATCTCCCAGACCCTCTGAGAGACTTTTAAAAAGGCTTTGGGGGAATTCAAGTAACCTATTTACACTCTACAGTTATGCCTGCTTTGACACCTTTCTCAATATATGAAAAACAGGTCTTTGTGATAATTTGGGCTCTCATTGTAGTTCCAGCTCATTTGCACAGCTTATTTTCAATTTAAAATAAAATTGACTGACACAATACCAAAAGCCCCATTACTGGATCTTCCTTTTTGTTGTTGTTGTTAGATTTATTTATTTATCTTATGTATGTAAGTACACTGTAGCTGTCTTCAGACAAACTAGAAGAGAGCGTCAGATCTCATTACAGATGGTTGTGGGCCACCATGTGGTTGCTGGGATTTGAACTCAGGACCTTCAGAAGAGCAGTCGGTGTTCTTAACCACTGAGCCATCTCTCCAGCCCCGGCTCTTCCTTTTCCTATTGAATAAATCTTCTAAGATCGATATATTCTCTCAAGTCAGGCATGGCAGTGCTGCATGTCTGTAATCACTGGGCGGGGGTGAAAGCTAAAAGACCACTGCAAGCTCTAGGCCAGCCTGAGCTCTACACCAACACTATGTCTTGGCCTCGATTCCATTTGCTTGTTTGTTGGTTGGTTGGTTGGTTGGTTGGTTGGTTGGTTGGTTCGTTCATTCATTCATTCATTCATTCATTCATTCATTCATTCATTCATTCAAGACAGGATCCTTCTGTATAGTCCTGGCTGTACTATGTAGACCAGGCTGGCCTCAGATTCAGAGATCCACCTGTCCCTGCCTCCTCAGTGCTGGGGTCTCTTTTTTGTTTGTTTGGTTGGTTTTTCGAGACAGGGTTTCTCAGCCCTGGCTGTCCTGGAACTCACTCTGTAGATCAGGCTGTCCTCGAACTCAGAAACCCGCCTGCCTCTGCCTCCCAAGTGCTGGGATTAAAGGCGTGTGCCACCACTGCCTGGCTAGTGCTGGGGTCTTATCAAATGACTGCCTCTGTTCTTGACAAGCACAGGGGGCCCTCTAATCTATCCTATTATCATATCATGAAAAGGAATGACCAAATAGATAAGGTACTACAGCAAGAAAAGCACACCAAGTTAACAAAAACATCTCATTCCCATCCTTTAGAAAGTTTTACCAGGTGACTACCAAAACACACCAACACTCAATTTTCTTACATAAAATGGTACGGCATTTTCATATAACTTACATATTTCCTCACATCTGCTTTTACATCCCTCCCCCCAAAAGCATGTGCCACTATGCAAGGCTCTCAAACTGTTCCTTTAAGTTACAAACTTTAACTTTACTTTAGCCCACTTATAGAATTCAGATTCAATCATGGCTTCCTAGCATGTCCAATAAGTCAAGAGAAATAATATCATTAAAGATACTCTAATTGAGCATAGTGGAGAAAATGCAGAGGTCAAGGTCAGCTTGACTACGGGTTAGTGTACCCAAAGGAGGCAGGGTCACTTTCTACTCACCAGTACTACTTGCCCTATTGTTGGTATCAAATAACCCAGATGGAACTTTCACAATACTGCTGCCCCATGCAGGAGGCTCAGTAGGACTCTGAGGTTCAGGAGCAGGTTGCAAGTGTTTCGAGACAATGGCAGATACATCACACTCCTCTGTGTGAAAGAAATATATTTGTATGTTATTGTTCTGACTTTTAACACTAACACTAATGATCAGAAAGCAGAGATTTTTCCACATAGGTACAGCCTTTCCTCAGGTAGGGATGGGTATATGATTACTCATTGACTTACTACAGCTGTTTACTGTATGCCGTAAATACCAAGAATACTAAGTGGTTTTTTTTCTTAGATTTATTTATTATGTATACACTTCTGTCTGCATATATGCCTACAGGCCAGAAGAGGGCACCAGATCTCATTGTGAGCCATCATGTGGTTACTGGGAATTGAACTCAGGACCTCTGGAAGAGCAGCCAGAATGCTCTCAACCTCTGAGCCATCTTTCCAGCCCTGACTAATAGTGTTTTATTATAGCATTCAATAATCTAGACCCAAGCATTTCTTAGTGAGTCAATTAAACCTTGGCCTTGACTTCTATTTCTTTCATTGTCAAATAGCTTATTTATAACTCTAGAGCATAAGATTAAGTATTATAATCAAGGAAACTATACATCTGAGTAAGAGAACAGGAAAAATCTATTGCCAAAAACCAAAATACTCCTCACAGATCCATGAAAGGATTATAACAAATGCTATTTCAATGAGTCCTGTAAAAGACAGGAAAACCATTTATACTTATTTTTAACCTACCATGCAAACTATGTACTTAGAAACACCCAAAAAACTGTCTAATAAAAACCCCTTTAAAAAGCAAAGGAACCTCAGGACCTGGAGATGTTAATTGTTTGCCTTCTATGACCCTGGGAATAATCTTCAGGTTCAGAGTTGGGAAACAAGAAAAACAATAAGTATCAATTTGACAGGTCAAGTTTGGTCTTATTGGTGGGCTTACAGACTGGCATATGCCTGTAGTCCCAAGACTCTAAGACAGAGGCAGGAGGAACTGGAATTCAAGAACAAAATAGGACAAAGTTTAGTCTTACTTAGTTTTGTCACAAAATTATACATGTAACTTTGCCAATGGATGGCACCCTTTTTTTTTTTTTTAACAAAATAAAGGATGATCTATAAAGTAACTTTCTAAAGTCACTAAAATTTCAACCATAAAGACTATCACAGTTGGGCTGGAGAGATGGCTCAGTGGTTAAGAGCACTGACTGCTCTTCTAGAGGTCCTGAGTTCAATTCCCAACAACCACATGGTGGCTCACAACCATCTGTAATGGGATTTGATGCCCTCTTCTGGTGTGTCTGAAGACAACTACAGTGTACTTATATATAATAAATAAATAAATCTTAAAAAAAAAGACTATCACAGTCAATCTATGAAACGGGCCTTAAATTCCTGAGAATTACCGCTGTAATCACTACATAGACTAGAACGATCTGAACGTTCTTGTCTACAAAGCCCACAGACATCACACTCACCTTCGATGTGCAGTTCTGTGGCTGTCAGCTCTTGTGGCGTGTGCTCTGCAGGTGCATGACCATCTGCATCGTCCTTTACGAGCTCGTCCTTGGACCCATAGCCCTGGTCAGACTGACCACCTGTTTAAAAGAGCCATGCTTGTAAATACTTTCATATGTTCAAAATATAGTTACAAAGAGACAATACCACAGATCTATACAATCAAAATTATACAATAAAAAGAAAAATTAACTCTCACAATACACATTCCAGAAACAATAAGCAAAACCAAGGGGAGGAGAGCAGACTAGAGGCTGTTCTATATTTGAAAACACCAAGCTTAATCTCCACACCTAAAAATAAAGGTAATTTGGGCAAAGCATTTTTGAATCTTTTATAGCATATTGCCATCTTTATTTTTTTATTTTTGGTAAGAACAAAAAGGGACCGAAACATGTACCTGCTACTTTTGCAAAAGAAATGTAGGAAGAACAATAAGATTTTTATTGTTAGAAAAATAATAAAAATAGTTTACCTAAAAAGGGTGGAGGAAAAGGGTGGAGATTTGTAAAAAGGAGGGAACTTCCTAAAGTATGGTTTACTGTGTTGTTTTATTTTTAGTACATTTCTACATACTCAAAAAATTAAGTCAACAAAATAAGGGTGTTCGCTAAAACTGATGTAAGTAGGAATAGGTATGGCCAACTAATACTATACATGAAACAACATAAGCCTTTAAGGGTAAAAGAATGGTAAAGGGGAATCTACATAACTTTTGAACTGAACATTTTAAAATTACATTTCCTTCACATACATAGGCAGAGATCAAAGGACAAGGATTGGGAAATTGATTTTTTTTCTACCATATGGTCCCAAAGATTGAACTCAGGTCATAAGATTTAGCAACAAGTATCTCTTCACCCATTAAGCCATCATGCCATCCCTTATGTGAACTTTGTTTCTTTTGAGACAATGTCTTATGTAGTTCAGATTAGCCTTAAGTTCAATATATAGCTAATAGCTTTGCTTGAACTCCTGACTGTCCTGCCCCCACCTCCCAAATACTGGGTCTATGTGTATATAACCACACCCAACTCTGAGTTTAAGCTTTAAAAACTTTACTTGGAGTCCACACTCTATGCATGGAAGTGAGTGTCAAATCTATAAAAGGCAAGTAGGTTTGTTTCCTATGGGTAGGTGGGGCTGGTGGAGGAGTGAATTTGAAAAATACTAGACATTTTAAAATTGATTCTTTGACAAATTCATACTTGCAAACAATGAATCTTTATCATATCTAGTTCCTGCCCCCCAGCCCTGCTTTATGCATACTGAGTAAACAGCTACATGTAATGGTATCAGAAGACAAGGGTTTCATTATGGGAGAACATAGGAGGTCTCATATGTATGATACTGGGAACTAAGTAAGAGCATTTGTGTGTTGGTCAAATATTCTACCATGCCCCCAATTAAGGAAGAAAAAAAAAAAAACTAAAGAAAGGTAAAAAAAGAATCCTGTAGAGTTGATTTGGAACAAGAGGTATTTCTACAACACTACATATAATTAAGTTTCTCATCCTGTTTGTTAAAAATCTAAAAGCAGGGCCACAACACCTTGGTGTAGCAGTGGGCACACCAAGACCCAGACTTGGACTTCTAAAATCTAGTCTTCATTAAATGAACCCTGGGGTTGTTGGGAGGAAAAAAAAACTTGTTCCTAAGCTCAGGGAAGAAATGAACAAAAGTAAGGCCAGTGGGGTTTGGCCCCAGAAAAGAACCATAACCACACATCTAAAAGGCATTAATAATCAAGTTTAAAGGCATATCCACTGGGCCCACACTGAGGTAATCTGAGAATAGGTAAAGACTAATACATTATAATCTACTGACTAATATAATAACCCATAAACTCACACTTTCAGAGAAGAGAAGAGAAGAGAAGAGAAGAGAAGAGAAAAGAAGAGGAGAGAAGAAAAGAAAAGAGAAGAGAAGAGAAGAGAAGAGAAGAGAAGAGAAGAGAAGAGAAGAGAAGAGAAGAGAAGAGAAGAGAAGAGAAGAGAAGAGAGATTCCTGGCTATATTAGAATGCTATCGCTAAATACAGCAGTGAAATCACCAATGTGTGACCACCACAGGGAAGATCCATTCAGGCAAGCTTCATCAATAGATGCTAATACTTAAAAGTGCGATGAAAACAGGATATCACTACACAGTCTCATAACTTCCCCAGGCCCCCTAAAGATAGCTTATGATCTAGAAGAGGCAAGAAATTTACATACAGAGAAACCAGACCGCACTAATATCAAGTGTTAAATTAACACTAATTACAAAGCACAGGTAGGTATATAACAATCTGAGGAGGATACATCACATATGCAGTACTTAGAACCTAAGCTAACTGAAAGGAAACATACAAGCATAAGTTAAAGAATATTCTATAAGACAAGTTGACTCTCCCAACAAGGCTAAAGTCATAACAAAGAAATGCTGAGGAGCATGGTGTGGGCCTTTAATCTCAGCACTTGAGGGGCAGAGACAGAGATCTCTGAGTTCCAAACCAGCGAGAGCTACATAGTGCCCTCAATAAATAAGTAAATAATTGAATAAATACTAAAGAACTATGTATCAGGTTAAAGGTGACTAAGGAGGACTGAGTTATTAAATTCCATAATCACTAAGATTTAAAACACTAACTTCAGAGCTGACAAAAGGGTTCAGCAGATAAATGAATGGCTTACGTGCCCAAATCTGACAACCCTGGGATTCACTTGGTAAAAGGACAGAACCAACTCACACAAACTGTCTTCTGACCTCCACACTAGTGTCATGGAACACTGCTCATCCCCACATCCCCATCCCCAACTCCACCCCCACATCCTGCCCAGACCAAATACAGTTTTTTGGTTGGCTTCCTCAGAAAGTCAGTTGTTAAAATATAGTTCCATGAATTGAACACAGACTAGGAAAGAGATAAGGTAATTAATCCAGGAGTCCCTGAGAAGGATTTCTGTTTTAGGCACCAAGTGGAAAGATTTCACAAGATAAAGAAAATGAACACAATCAGCACTAGGCCAAAGAGCCCAAGTGTCACACAGTTCGACTAGAAACTCTAAGAACACAAGATCACTGGAATTTAGTATCTATTGTTTAGCCATTAGAAATTCAGCTGAGCTGTTGAGAGTCAGCTTGGCAGGAAAGAGCACTAGCTGTTCTTCCAGAGGACCGAGGTTTAGTTCCCAGTACCCACATGACCTCTCATAACCAACCAGTCTCAGGGGATTTGATGCCATCTGTAGGCCTCTGAGGGCACCAGGCACACATGTAAGACAAACATGCAGAAAACCCCTATATACATAAAATAAAGTTAAAACGAAGCTGAAAACTTATAAAAAGATCTCAAAAGGGCCATCCTAACCACTGAAATTGTTACACCAATTATTAGAATAGTAAAATATTAAATTACTTTTATACGACAAGCTTTAAAAACATGAAGAATCGGGAAGATGAGGATGTATCTCTTGTTATGAGTGTCACTCATAAACTAAGTTTATATCAAAATTACATACTTAACTTTTTAAAATAAAGCTAATTTAGATGACTTTAAATATTAAAATGAAATTATAATAAAAAACATTATTTTGCCCAAATAATATACAATAAAATACCAAAACCAGAAATTTAATATAAAAAAGTTGCAAGAAAAGTCAACAAAGGAAACAAATAAAGTAGTTTAAAACAAAAGTCCCAAGGCAGGAGGAGGGTCAGCAGTTGGTTAAGAGCACTTCTTGCTCTTGCAGAGGACCCAGCACGCACATGGTAGCTCAGTGAACTTCCAGTCCCAGGGGGTATGAACGCCCCCCTCTGACTTCCTCAAGATACCAGGCACACACATGATGCACACACATAACATAGAAGCAAATAACCACACACATAAAAGTAAACAAAATCTTAAATATAAAAGTCCCACAAAAGTTTCTTCTTAAGTAACAAATAGTTGGTTTAAAAGGCTAATTACTACAAGCTGGCAAATTACAGGCTCATGTTGTCTTAGTGCTTTACATACACTCCTGTAATTGTAGCTGGGCAGTTTTAGGCACAAAAGATAAGCAGACTTCTGGAAAGCAGTGAGTACCTCAACACCTGGATTCTTTCATATCCATAATACCATTTCATGCAACGATACTACAAACAAATCTTAAAATTATAATTGCAGAAAACATACTTTATTTCTAAATAAAATAATAAATGTTTGTAAACTGGTCATAAATTGTCACTTGAAAATCTTTGAAAGCCTATATGCAATTATTCTTATCTAAATAATTCAACCAAGAAACTGAAAATTGTTCCTTAAAAACAACACTTAAAATATAACCAAGTATCTTGCCCCCCCCACCCTTGAATGTCAGCGAATTTTAACCTAATAAATGGGAAATTACCTGAAGTGGTTAACATTCAAAGGTAGAATTAAAGCACACGTGCATCATCCATAGCTTCAGTTCACAAAAGTCTGTTTGCCCCACACCTTGACAGCCCAGGACAAATGCAGCACCAAGAAACAGCACAGAGTAAAAAGCAGAGCAACAGAGAGCAGAGAAAAGGAAACTTCAGTCATTGAGACAAGGTCATCAGAGGAAGCACAGGAATTAGACTGTAAGCTCTTTAAAGGAAGCCTGGTACCAGCAACCAGACAATACACAGAGGGGTAGATGTGAGGTTCAAATACCTGCCAGTGGGCTTTCAATACAGCTGCTCTAACTTCAAGACACAGGTTATGTCTATGGCTAAATACATATAAGCAGCTTTTACAGTCAGATGTCTTAAACGGAAATATCCTTTTTCAAAATGACTTATTTTCTTTACTGGTATTCATGATTTGAAAGTTCTAAGTTAAAATTTCAACTTAATGAAAAAAGGATTTATAAACCATGTCAGTAACACTTAAGCTCATTAGGTCATGGCCTAACAGCTGTCTCAGACATGTTCATAAATTGAAGATGAACAAATATAAAGACATGCCGTGCTAGCACACTGTGCACTGCACCCCGAAGTTACTTTCACACTACAGGAAGTAGAGAGAAGTGCAGAAGCACAATCCTCTCGGTGACATACACTACTTTCAGAGAACTCCCTTTATGAAAATTCAGGAAATGTCAATTTTTTTTGAAAAAGAAACATTTAAGTGGTGGTAACTGAAAGGTTAGTAAAATACATATTTTAGTACCTGTGCTAGAGTGATTATCAATGGAATCAAGGCTGATTAAGTCTTTGACGAAGACTGTGTGCTCCCCACTGTTAGCATCGTTAGAACTATCCACACTACCATGGCTCACTGTGTCCCCATCACTTCCACATGCAGCATTCTGAGGAGCTAAAGATAAGGACAATGTAGTTCAATAATTCATGTATGATATTTCTGACACTAAACATGAATGGCCCATAGTTAATTTATAATTATACAACAATTTGTAAATTTCTATGAAAAAAGTAAGAAAATATATAAGTTCATGTCTATAAACCTACAGTTTAAAACATCTTTCCAATCACATATATTACCTGATACTGAAAAGACCTGTGGTTTTTGCCCAGTCTTTTTAAGTGGTTGCCTAAACTGGGCCAAACCATGTACAACATTCCGTACTTTCGTCCACAAGAAAATACCACTGCGAGTACTGCTAGGCCATGGGCTCTCCAAAACTACCTAAAGATTTAAAAAATAAATAAAAGTTATTTAGGGCTAGGAGCTACCTCAGTGGGTAAAAACATTCTCTGTACATGCCTGATACCCCAAAACCCCAAGCTAAAGAAAAGAACTAAAAATTGTCTTCTGACACCACACAAATAAATTTTAAAATAAAAAATTTAAGTTCAAAAAAGAAATATATGACAAATATGTGGAAAAAAAGAGGACTTTACACCATTGATGGGAGTACAAATTAGTAAACTCACAGTTGAAAACAATATGAAAGATCCTTAAAAGCCAAAAAGTACTGAATACATATCCACAAGAAGTGAAATCACTATTTCCACAGGCATCTGTACTTCCAAGTTCACTGTGGCATTATTCACAATAATTGAGAAATAGGACCAACCTAAATATCCATGAAGGGATACAGAGAATGTGGCATATATACACAATGAAATACTAGCTTAAAAACAAAAAACAAAAAACCTTGCCAGAATAATTCAGGGACCCTTGAGGACATTATGGTAGGTAAAGCAGGTAGATCACATGATCTTGCCTTTTACATAGAATTCAAGAGGTGAATGAAGCAGAAGTAGTTATTCACACAGGCAGGGGCAGGCAGTAGGAACAGCAAAGAGCTGTTGGTCTACAACTGGGCAGAAGGAATAAGTTTAAGAGATCTACTGTTCAATGTGGCAACTAGAGTTTAATAACAACATATTTATTTTGAAAATTAGTAAGAGTAGATTTTGTGTTCTCACCACAAAAATCAGTAAATGAATGTTAATTGGCTTTACGAAGCTATTTCAAAACATATCCCCATTTCAAAACATGTTGTGTATAATTTATACAATTCTGTCACTGAAGATGGGAGAACAACCTCCTTTTAACAAGTTTAACAAATAGTAAAAAAAATTTAACAAATATGCTGCCCTGCCTAGCGTTAATCCAACTTACCTTATTGTAATAGCCATAAGTAATAGCATTTGGTTTTATTCTAGCAGTTTTCATTTCGAATAAGACTCTCACTGCTAAAACAGGATGAACCCAAAGTCCACAAAGCTGCATGACTACTCGATAGCACACCTAACAAGAGGAACAACAAAGCTTAAGTCCTTAGCATATTAGTTTACTTGAGACTTAATAGAAATTTTAAAAAGATTTTACTCAATCAGAGTGGTTAGAAGGAGGCAGAGGCGGGAGGATCAGGAATTCAAAGCCATACATAGTGACTTCCAGACTAGAATGAGTTACAAAATAAATACTCTTGTCTAAGAAAACAAATAAATAAAACACAACAATAATCTCTACTCAACCTACCAGAAATAATCAATAATATTATTTCATGCACATGTCTCATCTGTTTAAGAAAATAAATCTATATTAAGGAAAATCTTTGTTTTCCATAATGTGAAATACTGTTCTCCACAATGTGGAAAAGAACTCATTTCTAAAATCAAACGTGGTTAAAATACCTTCTACTCCAATCAGTATACTTAGCAGACTAAGAGCTTGATTAACTAACTTTCCTACTTTCCTTTTTGTTTTTTACTTCATTTTGTTTTATTATGTTTAAGACAGGTTGTTGCTCTATAGGGTCAGGGTGTATTAGCCTGAAACTTGGGGCAATCTCCTGCCTCAGCCTCAAAAAGTGCTAGGATTATATCATGAGTCACCAAGACCAAAACACTTAAAATTACAAAACAATATGTATCAGCTAGGGCTAGGGGTATAGCTCACTTGCCAAATACAAGCATCTACTGCACTGCAGCAACAACAGCAGCAGCTGTGAAATTATCTCAGTGTCGGGTACTTGCCTCATCTAGTGGGTCCACGTCTGTCTTCCTCATCTTAACAAGCACATCATGTGCCTGCTGGAGTGCTCGGACTTTAGGGTGAGAAACTCTAACATAGGCTGGGAGACAAATAAACCACAAACTGTAACAATGGCTGAATAGATACTTGGCCCATTGTGGTGGATTCGTATAACATCTCTTCGCCAATTTATGAGCTGTTTTTATCTCCTATAAAGAAAATAAATATCACTGTATTCATTAAAATCCATTATAGTAAATGAAGAAATAAAGGGAAAATTGTAATGTAAACTTAGACTTTAAAAATGAAGGATTTTATAGTCTTAATTTTGAGGCACATGGTTTCAAGAACTTTAGCTTATAGCCCAGCTTCTTCTTCTTTTTTTTAATACAGTCACTTCTTTTCTTTTATTCTTTTCTCATACATTCCATATACCCCAACTACAGTCTCCCCTCGCTTTACTCCTCTCAGCCCCTCCCCAATCTCCCCTCTTTCCAGATCCACTCCTCCTCCATTTCCCTTAAAACAAAACAAAACAAACAAACAAACCAAACAGCAGCCATCACAGGTATATCCACCAAACAAGACTTAACAAGTAACAATAGACCAGGCATAACCCCCCTGTCAAGACTGGAGGGGGCAATCCAGAAGGAGTCCCTCAAGAACACTAAGCTATACAACCACAAGGTTTGTACAGAGAACCTAAACCTAGCTCAAACCAATACAGGCTCCCTGATTGTTGCTTCAGTCTCTGTGGGCCCCTGAGTCCTGCTTAGTTGGTTCTGTGGGCCATATTCCTCTGGCTCCTCTAATCATTCTTCCCCACTCTTCTGTGGGGTTCCCCTGGCTCCACCTAGTGTTTGGCTGTGGGTCTCTACATCTACTCCAAATACATAATAGCCAGAGAATAATTCAAAATCAGATGGGTGAAGATTCCAAGGTGTGTGAGTGCTCCATCACACGCCTGCACTGACACCCAATGCCAAGAGACACAGCAGAAATGCCTTTACTGTTATTCAATACAACCGAATGTTAGGAACCTAGTGTTTTTACAACACATGCAGTTCCTTGCTCTTACAGAAACACAATGGCTTACTTGTAGAAGAGAAAACAAACTTAATATTTCCCTATCCCTATTCCTCAGTGTATAAACATCAAAAAAGGACTTTTTTGTGACACTTGGTTCATATTTGTATATGTGCAGACATGTGGAGACCAGAGGTCAACCTCAGGTATCCCTCATGTGTTTATTCACCGTGGTGTTTTTGTTTTGTTTTGTTTTTGGTAGGCTCTGCCATTGGCCTGGACCTCTCTGGTTAGATAAGGCTGGCTGACCAGCAAGCCCAAGGGATCCTCTTGAGTCTTTGCCTCCTCGGTACTGAGATTACAAGTGTTCACCACCTCACCTGGCTCTTTTATATGGACTCTGAGGCCAGAACTCAGGTCCACATACTTGGGGATTGAGCATCTTACTGACTGAGCTATGTCTAATTTTACATTTGGACTGTGTTGTATCACCATGTTTTACTTTAAAAAATGTTGTATGGGCTGCTGACTTGAGTTTCATTTAAAAAAAAAATCATTAACTGACTTTTTTGGCTTAGGATAGGTCAGAATTTCCAATATCTTCTGAACTGGTCCTAAACATACTTTTGCTTTTTTGTACCATATATTTATGCAAAGTGGCATTTTCAGCACCAAAGTATAAAATCAAAGTATTGATCAACTCCAAAAAACACTGAATATGTTGTATATAGTGCAACATTTGTATGGCTCATGTGCAGGGGTCAAAGAACAACTTTGTGGACTCACTACTTCCACATTCAGATGGGCTCTGGGAATGAGCTCAAGTTACCAGGCTTACACAACATGCACTAACCTCCCTCTCTCCAGGCTGTCTCTAATCTTTAAAAAGTATTTTCTCATTCTTCTCTCTACTAACAATTAAGATGCCCTAAGTTACTTTCTGCCAAGATTTCCACTTTATTCTCCTTTCTGTTTTTTTTTTTTTTTTTTAATTGTATGTAAGTACACTGTAGCTGTCTTCGGATGCACCAGAAGAAGGCATCAGATCTCATTACGGGTGGTTGTGAGCCACCATGTGGTTGCTGGGATTTGAACTTATGACCTTCTGAAGAGCAGTTGGTGCTCTTACCCGCTGAGCCATCTCACCAGCCCTTTATTCTCCTTTCTAAGTTTATTGTTTACATATTCTCTCACTGAGTAGGTCTTTAAAAATAACTGGTCCAAGGCTAGACAATGTGGCTTATAGCTGCAATCCAAATACCCAGGAGGCTGAAGCAGAAGGATTGCTGCAATTCCAGTTCACTCTAAACAACCTCCAAATACTAGTGTATAGAGGCTGTTATTTTAATGCATCTCAGCATAGTTTATACTCCTTTCTTCCTAAATTAGATGCTGCAGTAATATAAGATATTAAGGCTGTCCTGAGTTAACTCCCTTTGATGTAGTATTTGTAATACTGTTTTGTACATAAGACACAAAGAAAATACAAATCAAAGCTACAGTGAAGTATCTATCACTTCATATTCATCAGATGGCAGTAATTTTAAAAAGGCAGATAATAAGTGAAAAGGATATTGTAATATCAGAACTTTAAATGGTGTTAATAGAAATGTAAAATGATTAGCCATTCCAAACAATAGCTTAGCATTTCCTCAGAAACTGAAACACAGAATTACCATATAATAAATATAACAGCTCTATTCCTAGATACACGGGAAAGACACGAAAACATCTATTTGGCAACTGCACACAAATGCTTATACAAATATTATTTATTGTAGCCAAAAATAAGAACTATTGCATGCTTATGAACAGATAAGCTAATATGTACATGCCACTCAGTCAAAATTAAATCCTAATGCATGCTAGAGGATGGATAGATCTTGAAAAGACTATGCTAAGCTAAAAAATATAATCACAATAATACTACATTATCCTACTTATATGAAATGCCTAGAATATACACCTGTGGGGACAGAAAACAGATTAGTGGTTGCAGACAGTTATGGGAGAACGGCTGTGAAGCTTTAAAAAAAAAAAAGGATATGGGTTTTTCTTCTAGAGTTATTTTCATCTCTAAAATTAACTGAGGTAATTAGTTGTACAATCCTGAGAACACATTAAAAGTACGAGAGTGAGCCAGGTGGAGGTGGCGCACACCTTTAATCCCAGCATTTGGGAGGCAGAGGCAGGTGGATTTCTGAGTTCGAGCTTAGCCTGGTCTACAGAGTGAGTTCCAGGACAGCCAGGGCTACACAGAGAAACCCTGTCTCAAAAAACCAAAAAAAAAAAAAAAAAAAAAAAAAAAAAAAAAAAAAAAGGTACCAGAGTGGAAGACAAGCTACTGAATTACATAAATACTTTAAGTGGATATAAATTATGTGGCATATGAATTTTATCAAAATAGGGATATATATATATATACATATATGTGTATATAAATATATATAAATATATATACATATATGTGTGTGCATATATGTGTATATATATGCATGTATGTATGTGTGTGTGTATGTATATATATATATAAATGCACACACACACATACATACATACACACACATATATGATCTTGAACTCAGAGATCCACATATCCTTACCTCTTAAGTACTGGGATTAAAGGTATGCACCACCACTGCCCAGCTAAATTACATACTTTTAATTTTCTTTCTTTTAATCTTTGAGGCAGGGTCTCAGTAGGTAGCGCTGGATACCCTGGAATTCACTATATAGGCCAGGGTGGCCTCAAACACATAGAAATCTTCCTATCTTTGCTTCCTGAATGCTGGAATTAAGTGTGCCACCACGAGTCCAGAAGAGTTAAAGTTTGTTTGGTTCTCAAGACTTCCCTTAAATATAAATGGGTGCTTTAAACTTCAGCTTTAATATCAAGTTAGGTACAAGAAATACAGTTACACACATGACAACCACAGCAGGCCTTCAAATAGCTGCTAAGGATTCCGTACATATATATTTTACATTTCCATTGAACATGGGTTATAGGAAGAATAGCTGACCTGTTTAGTTCTTTTAGCCATGAGGGCAGGACTGTTTGTAATGCTGCTCCCAGGAGGATGTCTACTGAAGCACAGTCTCGGCTCCTGTGGGCTGTCAAAAAGCTTAAGATCCAGTCTTGGAAAGTACATGTAACTACAACAGAAAGCAAAAATACAACTGCTGTTTACAATCCATCAAATTCTTCAACTACTCAGTATTTAGGTAAAAATTTTTAAACTTCAAATATTATCCTATAACATTCTTTAAAACTCATTACAATTTGTTTCAAAGTATGAGAAAACATAGCTAGTACTACAGAATGTCCTGTCAGGAACTCTAACTATTGTTATTTTCAACCAGTCTGAAAAGAAAACAAACAAACAAACAAACAAACCCCGATGTCTGTCTTACAGAGGAATTCATAACTCTTTTCATAAAATCTATATGTTCAAGGACAAATCTATTTAAAATATCAGTCAGTATAACTTTTAATAATAATCAACTTTTTTTTTTTTTCAAGACAGGGCTTCTCTGTATAGCCCTAGCTATCCTGGAGCTCACTTTGTAGACCAGGCTGGCCTCAAACTCAGAAATCCGCCTGCCTCTGCTTCCCAAGTGCTGGGATTAAAGGCATGTGCCACCACCGCCCGGCCAACTTTTTAAGATATTAGTTTACATCAGTATTTCAAAGAAAAAATGCAGTGTTTTTATTTTAGAAATGTATTATGATTTAACAAGTTCTTTACACTTCTGGATATTATTCAGTTTCTTCATAGTATCTTCAATTAACTACTTTTATGTATGTTTCTTTGTAAATACTCTTGCTTAATTTCTTAAAATACTAAGCAAAGGCAGTGTTTCTCAAGAGAACTGTACATTCTAATCAATTGCAGATGACTTCAAACATGGGCATACTAACACACTCGGCACAGCTCGGCCTCCAACAGATAAACTGCTGTTCAACAGTTGAATGTGCATTTTTTTAAATTCTAGCTGAGATTTTTTTTTCCTATAGCTGGCTCTTTTTCCTTGGAAACTGTCTACTGACTTATTTTGACAAATTTTCCCTGTAGAAAGCTCGCCTTCCCTTGATTGTGCTTTATATGTCAATACCGAAAGCCTCAACCACACAAGTTAAGACAAAGTAAAAATTAATTATACAGCATGAAATCGAACTAGCATTTAAGACACTCAGTTGCAGTATAACTCCAATCTCACTCAGCCCTGAAGAGAGTAGTCTCTTTACAAAGGTCCTTGACTTTTCCTTAGAGAATTATTGTGTGTGTGAATATCTATGTATGCAAAGATACAAAAAACTATGAACAAATCCACAAGAAACAAGGTAAATAAAAGTAACTGCACACAATGTGATCACTTAAATTAGAAGCCATGAAAATTTTCAGTGGCACGAAAGAATGTTCAGACCATCGAAGATAAACACAGGTTACAAAGAAAATGTTTAAGATGAACTTGTCTAGACACATTCCTAGAGTTATTAATAAATCTAAAATTAGTACTAAAATTGTGTGTAGCATTTTTTATTTCATTTAAATTTATTAAAATATATACAATGATGATTATAATAAGGAAAACATATTTACTGTAATTTCTGAAAAGAGTCTCATCTAGATCCTACTTGCTAGGTTGTCTTTAAATACAGACTGATTCTTCTGCTTTCACATTTTCTCTATCTTGCTAACTGAAGAATTTCACAGGATTAAAACTCCTAAAGTTAGTTAGTAAGGAATCTCAAAACAACAACAACAAAAAACCCAAACCCAAAACTTTTTTTAAGAAATAAAATTCTGCAGATTAAACTATGGTATAACACCTAAGTAAATATTACTGTCTGACCTCCCTCCCAGTAAGGCCATTCACCCTTACACAGTAACACCTAATAGTAACTCCACAGAATATTTATCTCAGGTCACTGAATTCACACTGAAAATTACCTACACATATTACAAACATGTGCATCTCTTAATTGTGGCAAAACTGAAACAAACTATCTAAACGATGCCCAAGTAACTCTTTAAAAAATTCATTCTACCTGTACTGAGGTGACAAGTTATTTCCATCATCTGGAGGTGGCTCAGGTGGCATTATAAATACAGTGTGTTCACTTTTCTGTGAATCATCTAGTTCTATCAATTTAGTGTCTTCTGCTGAATCCAAATCAACCTGAAAATAAATATGTTCTCCAATTAATGTGCATATAAGTAAAAATCTAATTCTCAAAGACAACAATTAAACATAAGGAAAAAAAAATCATACCTTGTCTGTTTTCTCTACACCTTTATCTGGAAACAACTAAGAAGAGAAAAAGAGAAATTCTAAGTGAAAACTTGTATCGAGTTGAATAACTTTAAAAAGTTTTAAATCCTGATTTTTAAAAAGAAACTTGAAGAAGAGGAGGAGGAGGAAGAGGAAGAAGAGGAGAAAGAGAAAGAGGAGAAACAACAACTTAGGGCTGGAGAAATGGCTCAGTGATTAAGAGCACTTGATAGACCAACATAAGGATCTGAGTTGGATCTCAGCACCCACATAAAATGCAGGGCAGCTGCACATGCCTATAAGCCCAGTACAATGGGGAAGAGGTTGACAGAGACAGAAGACTGTTGGACCTTGCTAACAACCAGCTCAGCACCAGGCTCAGTGAGAGACCCTATCTCAAAGGAACATGGTGGAGAATGGTACAACACAACAACGTACAGCAGCATCCTCTGGCCTCTGCACATGTCCATCACCACACATGTGTGAATGAAACCTCACATACACAAAAATAAACTTTTTTTCAATACCAGATATACACAATTAGGTTTTCTATGCTTACATTAAAACATATTTGTCTGTGACTTATAGGACAGAAGAGTATTTCTTTTCTTTTTTTTTTTTTTGTTTTTGGTTTTTTGAGACAGGGTTTCTCTGTGTAGCCCTGGCTGTCCTGGAACTCACTCTGTAGACCAGGCTGGTCTCGAACTCAGAAATCCGCCTGCCACTGCCTCCCAAGTGCTGGGATTAAAGGAGTGTGCCACCACCGCCCGGCGAGTATTTCTTTTCTTTTTTCTTTTTTTTTTTTTTAAAGATTTATTTATTAAAATATGTAAGTACACTGTAGCTGTCTTTAGACACACCAGAAGAGGGCGTCAGATCTCATGACAGGTGGTTGTAAGCCACCATGTGGTTGCTGGGATTTGAACTCAGGACCTCTGGAAGAGGAGTCAGTGCTCTTAACCACTGAGCCATCTCTCCAGCCCCGAGTATTTCTTTTCATTAGTTTCCTTTCCTTCCTCTCTCTTACTCTTTGAGACAGGTCTTACTATGAAGCCACAGCTGGCCTAGAACTTGCTGTATAGTCTAGGCTGGCCCTGAACTTCCCATCTTTCTGCCTTAGCCTCTCAAGCAGAGGGATTACAGGCATGTTATCATACTTGACTTTGATTAGTTGTTTCATAAGTCTTATTCCAATATGGTTTCTAAGGCACATGAATCACTGAAGGTCAATAAAAATTAAAACATAATACTCAACCATTCATGGATACAATCTCAAATCTTATATGAGTTGTAAAAAGTGGCTCCTAGATCTATTTAGAAAAAATGTGAGCCGGGTAGTGGTGGCACATGCCTTTAATCCCAGCACTTGAGAGGGATAGGCGGATTTCTGAGTTTGAGGCCAGCCTGATCTACAGAGTGAGTTCCAGGACAGCCAGGGCTACACAGAGAAACTCTGTCTCGAAAAACCAAAAAAAAAAAAAAGTGAAACCTATTAAAAATTAGAAAAACATATGAACTTAATTCCTCACTATTGAAAGTCAAGGGCTGGGCATAAGGGTACCCCAGTATTTGGGAAGCAGAGGTACAATTTCAAGTTCCAGGCCAGACTAGTCTTAGTCTACACAGTAAATTCCAGGCCAGCCAGGGTAAGGTAAAGACCCTATCAAAAGAAAAAAAAAGTGATATGGTGTGGGGGGTTGGAGAAGAGGTGACACATGCCTAAAATTACAGCACTTGGAAGGTGGAATTCAGTCATCCTTAGATAAGTAGCAAACTCAAAGCCAGCCTGGGTCACATAAGACTCTGGCTCAAAAGAAAACTTGAACAATAACAAAAATAGTCTTACAGATATTATCAAAGTATCCTGAAAGACATTAAAGCATGAAGACATAGCAGACCACTACCCAAAATCCATAGCTTTTAAAGAATAAAACTAATCATATCCTGTTCATTTAGATTAAACCAACAACAACAAATAGTAAGACGTAGAAAGGTAAGGAAACATTTTTAACATTCAACAGACTCAGAGACAAAAGCAAATCAAGTAATAGAAGCAGGTGGATAGCTGGGCGGTGGTCTCGAAAAACCAAAAAAGAAAAAAAGAAAAAAAAAAAAAGAAGCAAGTGGATACCACAGAGGATACTCTCTCTCTCTCTCTCTCTCTCTCTCTCTCTCTCTCTCTCTCTCTCTCTCTTTCCCCTCCCTCTCCCCCTTCCGCTTCCCTCTCCTCCTCCCTCTCCCTCCCTCCCTCCCAACATCCCTCCTGCTCTCTCTTAACACACACACATAGTATTATTATAGAGGTTAAACTAAGGTGTTTTTTTAGAGTTGGCATATAAAACAAAATATTACCTTCTCAATGCAATCATCAAAAAATGCCAATCCAGTATCTTTATCACTTACAAAACTACATTCTTCAATGAAACGAATAAAAATCTGTGTTTTGGATAAAAGAGTATAGAATTTTGTATAGGCACGATCCCGACTTTTCAAAAAACCTGAAGAAAACAAAATCATAATAAAATTTTTAAAAGAAACTAATGTCATATCAAACATTATTCTCATATATTATAATCCCTTCATGCAAATTCACATTTATGGGAATTTCTAACAATCACGTAAAGTTCTTTCTGCCTGACTTAACTATGAAAATCCCTGAAACCAATCTCTTCACTGAATTATGAATCTTCTAAGGAACCTCAGCCCTATGTCCTGAGCAAGACAGGAACTCTTCTCTGGCTGGGCATGGTGCTACATGCCTTGAATCCCAGCACTCAGAACAGACAAATGGATCTGAGTTCTGAGTTCAGGTCTTGCATGGTCTACAGAACAAGTTCCTGGACAGCCAGGTCCACACAGAGAAACCCTGTCTCAAAAAACAAAACAAACAAGAATTTTCCCCTGTGATTCTTCAACTCTTAAGCCAATGGCTGATATATATTTAATGGATCTGTTTTCTTCCTCTGCTATCAGACCATCATTCCTGCATGTGATGAAATTTTCTGTGTGGTTCAAGTTAAGCACTTGGCTAGTAGTCTACTGTTTCTCTGAGGTCAGGGGCCTCTCCTTCAGCAATCACACATCAGCCCCTCACTCCTACCATCATCATTCCTCACGGTTGTGGTTTGTCTATGAAGTGTCACATGAAGTGGCTCATGTCCACAGCTGAGGATACTAGTGACAGATAACCAGATTATTCACCAACGGGTTCACCCATTTAATTCAAATTAAAGGAAGAATTAGCAGGAAGGCCCACAGGAGGAAGCAGATGAGTAGTGGCAGTTCTGGAAAGGGAATGTCTTGCACCAAGAGCCCTGTCCCTCCCTATGTTTCCTGATTGTCAAGGGGTGCACAGTTTTCCTAAGCCAGGCTCTTCTATGGAAATTCTGCCTTATCAAAGGGTGTTTTCCTCCAGCATGTTGTCACAGTGATTAAAAAGTAACTAACATGCACAAAGCCTAAAAGACCCTGGGCTTTAAAGACCACAGGTCTGGGTCTCAATGAGTCTTCACAGAGGCAATACTCACCATGCCTTCCTTGCTGGTTTTCAATATAACTACTAATCTTTAATTTCCATATCACTCTCAGATCAATATCTCTTGTTTGGTTTGCTTCTATAAAGTTGAATTACTGCTACCAGTCCCTTTTGCTTTTTTGTTTGTTTGTTTGTTTTGTTTTTTTGTTTTGGTGAAGGTAGCAGACAAAAAAGGTAAGGAAGTAGGCTTACAACCCCCCCCCCCCGCCTCCACCCTCCCTCTGTATACATGCACCCTGTGTGCAGGCATCCTAGGAGGCCATTAGAAGACACTGGTTGTGAGCCGTTCAACACTGGATTCTGGGAACCAAACTCAGCTTTTCTACAAGAGCAGTTTATTCTCTTAACTGCTAGCCATCTCTGTAGTTTTTGAGACAGAGTCTCACTATATAGCACTGACTGGCCTTTAGCTTTCTATATAGACCAGACTGCCCTTGAACTCAAGAGATTTTTCTCCCTCTGCCTCTTGAATGCTGGAATTAAGGGCATGTAAGCTCAGCCAATTTACTCTTAAAGACAGAAATTTTAACTATCTCTAATAGTCCTCCATACTCTAATACCATTTAAAATATGATTTTTAGGCTACTTTTTCTGTCTTCCTTTTTTGATGCCTTAGGGCATTTAGCATGCTGTATTACTCATTCACTCCCACCCTCTTTATCAACAGGCAAATTATTAAGTAAAATAGGAACAAATTATGAGGGGAAGTGAGGAGAGCAGAAGGAGGTTAAGAAGGGAAGGGGAGAAAGAGATTGAGAAGAAGAAGAAAGGAAATAGAGGGAAAGGGGAAACCATGAGAAAGAGGGAGGAAAGAGAATGGGCAGCGTTCTGCTGTTATGTGCCAAAACTACTGAACTTAAATCTTTAGTAATCAAGTTTCCAGACCTGTACTATTTATTTCAGTAACCATAGGTGGTAATACACCATCTTAAGTGCAACTAATGGAACTACACTGTAAGTTACACAATACATACTGCATTTTATAGACAATATAAAGATAAGGAATATAAGGCTATTGCATTTAATAACTAAAAATTTTTGATTGGGGGCTGGAGAGATGAATCAATGACTACTCTTCTAGAGGTTCTGAATTCAATTCCCAGAAACTACATGGTAGCTCACAACCATCTGTAATAGGATCCAATACCTTCTTCTAGTGTGTCTGAAGACAGTTATAGTGTATACTCATATACATAAATAAATCTTAAAAATTTTTTTGATTGTATGTTGAAATGGTACTGTTTCAAACATGATAGAGGAAATACAGTTACAATTAGTTTTTCTTAGTTGTTGAATTTTTACGTGGCTACTACAAATTTAAAACTCTATGTGTAGCTCACATGGTATTTCTACTAGGCTGAGTGGCTCTTGATGCAATCAAGTTTCCAAGAAATAGGAGATGAAATGTTGAACACAATGACATAGAAGCTCATACACATAAATCTAGGTAATTCTAATAGCAGTAACAGTTACTGAAGAAATAATGACCTGTTTGCATTGTACTTTAAAGGAAATGGAGGAGAAGGGAATGGATGAGGCAAACAAAACCACTGAAGCTAGATGACAGGTGTGTGAGGGACTACATATGTGTTTTGTTTGCATAAAAGTTAAGCCAAGACCACTATCCAATTCCTATCCACTCTTCACTTTGTTATATCTTCAGAAAAACCTCTTACCAAGTTAGCCCTCTCATGGAATCAACACTGGATTTGGTATTTACAGTACTTTGTTGTCTAATGTCTTCATTCCCTAGAACAAATGCTATACTATTTACATAAAACTTCAGACTATGTCATAAAAACTGGTAGCTTCAGTCTGTAAAATAATTATTGAGGCACAAATTACAAAACTGAGGAAAGAAAAACTGCCAAAAATTCTGGCAAGACCTAGATGTGTCTTCTATGAAATAACTGATCACATGAGATTGTACACAACACATTGGACTCTTCAAATTAAACATAGTCAGTTTCACATTTTTCATGAAAAACAGTGGAGTAGGTTACAGAAAATGGAAATTCCTTACATTTGAATATGAAATTCTATGGATGTAGTAAATGCATCTATATAGCAACCCTAAGTAGAAATACCTTTGACTTTAATGAAGGCAACTGTGATCTCATTGACACTCACTCACCCTGTCGATCAAACAATGAATCCGCAGCTGTGGCTTTATTAGAAGGAGCTTCTGTGAGTGGTCTGAGATATGACCTGTATCCTTTTAAAACAAACGCCATAAATCGCAAAAATGTCTCTTGAATTTCCATCTCCAATTGTGTCATCTTTTTTTGCCAAGAGAAATCTGCTTCAATTGGAGTCATCTCAATTGCTGAACTTTCCTGAGGTTTTCGGTGAACTGACAAAGTACGTAAAAGCAAAATAAGGTATTAATATATAATATTTATTATGTCATGATTGAATGATAAAAAAATAGTCAAAATAAAGCCCCACACTCCCCGCCTCCCACCCACTCTCTCTCTCATGCTATATTCTAGCATGTAATCCAGGCTGGCTTTTCTTTCACCATCTTGCTGTCTCAGCCTCCCTAAGTGCTGGGATTACTCAGCTACATAGCAGGCTGGAACCAGCCCTAGGACAAACATGAGCTCCAATCTCAAAAGTCCTAAACAAACAAAACCCTTAAAACCAGCGAAACAAGAACTCGAGTTGTAGCTCAACGGGTCTAGTCCCCAGCACTACACAAACTGGCCTTGAACTTTATACCTGCAACCCTAACATTTGGGAGATAGGGACAAAAAGTCATCTTTAACTCTCAGGACAAAAGGTAGCAAAGAGAACAGGGTACAAAGAATATGTTAAAAAATAAAAAAATAACCACAAATTGTTTAGGTCTGATATAAAATAACTCATTAAACAGAACAAAATATGTTTAATTAACAGTCACCTTTATTTTAATTTTCTTATCTTGTTCTTGAATTTAACACACTTTCAAAGGGGAGAGGCAGAAACAAAAGGATTACAAGTTCCAGGTCAACTTGAGCTATATAGCAGAGACAGTGTCTCAAAACATAAAAAGGGGCTAGAGAGATGGGTCAGTGGTTAAGAATACATACTGTTCTCTTGCATAAGACTAACCACCCACACTGGGCAGCTTACAGCTCCTTGGGTTCTGACGCTTTCTTTTGGGCTCCACAGGTACCTAACACATGCATGCACATGTCACGCTCACGCGCGCGCGCGCGCACACACACACACACACACACACACACACACTATTAGAAATAAAATACTAAAAAGAAAGGATGAGATAGAGAGACAGAGCAAGAGACGATTCCCATTTGCGTTTGTGGCAAGTGTCCCCATGCCCGCAGCACTCACCTGAGCAGAGCTGGAGATACAGTCTCCTCAGGGTGCCAAGCAGATTCTTGCATGGCTTTTTGGGAAGCTGCTTCCAGTTTATGTTCTTCTTTTCATCAGCTCTATTCAATGACAGTTAAGAAAATCTGCTATATAATTCATTTGTACTAAACAAAATTCTCCTGTCAAAGTTAAAAGGGACAAACCTGGCCCACAGAATGGGGGTTGCTTTAGGGTGCTTCTCTTTCCTTGTCAACAGACCTTAGACGATGTGACTGTCCCCAGCTGCCTTCACCATCACAGTAAGTCATACAATACTGACTTGAAGTCTGACTTTAAAAGTTACACTTAAACACTATAACATTTTAAGAGTTAAATTAACTGACTTGAAATGTTAACCTATTGGCAGAACTCTAAAATATGTTAACCTATTGGCAAAACTCTAAAGTACTGTATGCCTAAAACAAGAACTGGATGGAATTTAACAAAGAATCAAAGAAAATCTAGTTCATTGGATTCCTCACGGAGGTGTAAGAAGAAATCAAATACAACATTATTTAACATAATCTATGACCATAAAAGCATTAAAAAAAAAAAAACCCAAAAGACACAGATAACATAAAAAGAAAAGCTAAATAAAGGTTTAAATTTTCAAAATTTTATAATCCAGAAATATAAAACAGAACAGAGACAATGGCTTTGAAAAATGTTCTTCTGGACTGTGAAACAGCTCAGTGGGTAAGAGCACTGACTGCTCTTCCAAAGGTCCTGAGTTCAAATCCCAGCAACCACATTGTGGCTCACAACTACTCATAATGAGATCTGACGCCCTCTTCTGGTGCGTCTGAAGATGGCTACAGTACTTATATATAATAATAAATTCAGGAACTGAGCAAGCGGGTCGACTGGAGCGAGCGGAGCTAACTAGAGCAAGCAGAGGTCCTAAAAGTCAATTCCCAACAACCAGACGAAGGCTCACAACTATCTGTACAGCTACAGTGTGTACTCATATACATAAAATAAATAAATAAATTTTAAAAAAGAAAGAAAGGAAGAAAGAAAACTGTCACACTAAGGAAAATCTTAAAAAAAGAAAAAGAAAAAGAAAAAGAAAAAGAAAACTGTTCTTGTACAAGTCAGCATGTAGCAGGCTTTCTTTTAATGTTATGGCTTAGTCTTCAGTCTTCAGTGATTAGAAACAAGAGAAACACCAAAGCCCCATCTGACCTAAGGATTAATTAACAGGCCCCTATTTTGGTCACAACCAAGTATGGTGTTGAATAAAAACCAAACTAAGACTCAGTAACGTTGGCTTTGCTTAGTAACTGGGAAGAAGAAATTCCTTCCTTCAATTACTACAGTACAACCAAATTTACCAGCATGGTCCAAGGACCTCAAGTAGAAATTAGCTTCAAATACTCCCTGGCTGCTAATGCCAGTCACCAGCACAGAAGCAAAGACAGTATCCTCCCTAGAAAGAGAACTGACTAAAAGGGCTGTTATACTGCCATGTTCCAAGGACTGTTAAAAGACTCATACTAGTTGAGCACAATGGCAACTTCCTATGACTTAGGAAGCAAAGGCAGGAGAATCCCTTCAAGTTTAAGGACAGCCTGGTCTATAACAAGATTCAAGCCAAGATACATAGTAAGATTTTTTTCTTATAAGTAAGTAAAGAAGATGTCAAATCAACTATGAAACGTTCATGCGTTTAAAACTGATGGCATGTGTAACATTTAACTCTGATCATGTAATCTCACTTGATATAATTACATAATATCTATTTTAGTGCTACCTTTTAAATCCCCAAATGAACACTGTCATCCCTATATGAATTATCACCAGTTTGGAATCTAGCTCTAACATTTACTGACTTTTATCTAACATTTATCTGACTTTGAGAAATAATCACTTTGAATGTCTGTTACTCAAATTTCTTCTCTACAAAATGACAATGATAATGTACCAAATGACTAGGAAGTGGCATGCATTCACATGCCAAAGTCTGTCTAACCCAAGGGGACCTATCGACTATAAAACACCTGTTTTTACTGTCATAAAAGAAAGGATGTTGGACTTGGTATATGAAACATACCTGTAACGCCAGCACTTGGGAGAGGCAGGAAGATCAGTTCAAGATCATACCTGGCTACCGCAGCTAGCTCAAACTCAGGGCCAGTTTGGGATATATGAGACTTTCACAAACAAACAAAATTTTCAGAGCTTGCTATGAGGCTCAGTGGTAGAGATCAGGCCTAACTCACAACAGACCCTGGGTTCAATTCCCAGGAGAACAAGGAAAGAAATGTAGGCAATGAGGGAGGAAGGGGCAGGGGGTGGTAAGACACTAACTGAATTCAAGAAGTGACTCATTACTTCTAAATTATCTATAAATCTAGATATACATAATAATGAGCCACTGTAACTATACAGTTTCAAAATAGTATATACATTTCAGTATTATTTTAATTTTAAATTTTTGTGGGGTTGCTTGAGGCAATGTCTCACTCTGTAGCTAAAGCTGACCTGGATCTCACTATGAAGCTCAGGATGATCTCTAATTCATGATGATCTTCTTTAGCCTTCCAAGTACTGGGTTTACAAGCATAAGCTACCCATCTTCTAAGCAATGTTTGCTTCCTTTTATACAACTATTCTGTCAGTTCGCATACAGGTGTCTTCCCAAACAATTGCCCCGCAGTGACCCCAAGGGTCTGGAGAGAGAGGGTCTCATATAGTATAGGCTGGCTCCAAAGTTAATATGTAGAAGGTCCACGAATTTCTGACCCTGCCACTTCTTTGCCCCAAGTGCATATGCCACTAAAGCACCTATTCAGTACTAGAACTGGAATCCAGGGCTTCAAGAATGCTGAGAAAGCCCTCTATCAACTGAGCTACACTCCCAGACCCCACCCCCACCTTTTTTTTGGGATGGTTTTTAAGATAGAGTTTCTCTAAGCAACCCTGGCTGTCCTGGAACCTTGCTCTGTAGACCAGGCTGGCCTTGAACACAGAGATCAGCCTGCTTCTGCTTCCCTATGCCAGGACTAAAGGTGTGCGCCACCACTACCAGCAGCACCTTCAATTTCTTTATCTACGCATTTCCTGCCAATCCAACTTATTTCTAAATGCTTCTAAATAGTTTAATTATACATGGTGCAAACTACACATGGGAGATAATAGAAAATGAATCACTTACACATATAAGGTGTTTGTATCCAAGTCAATGCAAACAACATCTTGTGGTGGGTCATGAAGATCAAAGTACCTTGAGTCCACTCCAACTATAAATGGTAAAGGTGCACTAAGCACTCCAGCCAATGAAAGAGGACAAAGGGGGATATATGGGCACTGCCACTGAAATGGAAAGATCATCTAGGGGAAAAGTTTTTTAAAAATTAACCAAATTTGAATTTGCAATGACAACTATACAATTAACTATTACTGAAAGGGACCTCTGAAAAGCAATGAAATCTATGTTTTCCAACTTTCAGTTTCATTCCCAAGTTAAATGACTACAAACACTATTGGGTTAGAATTTTCAAGAATGCCAATGATCATGGCACACTAACAGCTCTTTGCAGGTTAATTCTTCTACACAAATCTCACACATACCTTACAGAGAATCAAAGCAAAAAGATGAAACTTCCCCCCAAATAATAAAAATAAATAATAAACTTGGGCATTTTATCCACTTATGATCTCTGACCAAAATCTAAGTGCATAGAGAGCCTGCAGGCAGTGGGAGAAACAAACTAGTGTGAGACTGTGGTTAGGTATAGTGTTTGCTTAGCATGTTTTAGGAACGTGAGGTTCTATCTCAAGCACCACACTAAAAAATAAAATATAATAATTAGAACATTTTCTACACTTCAAATAAACATTTAAAATAATTCAACTTCAGTGAAGCTTGACCTCTTCAAAATATAGTTGATACTAAACATTCTCTGAGAACCTCTGGCAAAAAAAAAAAGCCAAGCATGATGGGCTCTTACAATCCCAGCAATGGGGACACAGATGCAGGCAGATCTCTGTGGCTTGCTAGCCATCCAACATAGCCAGTGAGAGAATCTGTATCAAAAAAAAAAGTAAAATGCACCAGAAGTTTGTCTATAGCATACACACACACACACACACAAACATGCACAAACATACACAAAAAAATTTAATGGAAGTTTTAATTTACAAATTGCCATCTTAGTATGTATACTTAGGTTTTTGTTTGGTTTTGTTACTATTTTTAAGAGCACTTTCTAATAGGTTGAAAAAATATACTAAAGGGCTGGAGAGATGGCTCTGTGGTTAAGAGCACTGGCTACTCTTCCAGAGGACTTGGGTTCAAGTCCTAGAATTCATACTGAGTGGCTCACAACCTTCTGTAACTCCAGCTCTAGGAGATCTGATGCCCTCCTCTCACCTCCAAGGGCACTAGCCCATACATACACAGATATTAACACATAAAACAAATACATAAATCTAAGAGAAAAAAAGACTAAAATGTTGTTTTGGTTCATATACAGTTACCTTCCCAACCAATTGTACTATAGTGACTAAAAAGCCTTATTCAAAAAACAGACTTGTATATGAGATGGAGCATTACATAGTATAGATGGCTTTAAACTTACCACATAGACAATGACCTGCCTCTGGACCTGAACGCTCAATATCAATTGACCACAACTGTAATCAGTGATGACCTATTGCTCTAAAGTCTGGTTTAATTTTCACCCTTACTCATCATCAGCAACCCCAAAGAAATACCCATAGCACCACTTCTGATAGGCATTACAGATCACTACTCAAGACTGGCATTTCCATATTCAAGAATTATGTACTAAGAGATATACTAGCATTTATTAAGTCCCAAGCACTCTTAGACCAAGAGATTACAGTATCAATAAAACAGATCCATGCCTCCTAGCTTCAAAGTCTAGAATTTTAGTCTTTTTTTCTGTAAAATGCCAAGTAATTTAGGCCTCAAAGCCTTTGTAACAACTACTTAATTGTGCTACTGTACATGAAAACAGTAACAAGTAATAAGTCAATAAGTAACCTATGTTCCAATAAAACTATTAGTAATACACTCCTGGCAGACGTGAACTGGCAGGCCAAACTTGCCCGGTCTGTTGACACCTAGTTTGAGAGGAAGAAGCATACAATAAACAGAAGATATAAAAAGTATATATTCTTTTAGAAAGTGAATAATACTATGGGGAAAAAAGAGCCATAAACAGAGTTCAGAGCAGGATGCACTACACTAGTATATGCAATATGAGCCTCACTACAAAAAGACAATTACCTGAAACAAGGACAAAAGTATTACACACCAAGGAAGCAGGGTGACTGGGCATGGCAGCTGTCACCCCTAGCCCCACACAGGCAGTTAAGGCGGGAGAACTGTGAAAGTTCACACCACCAACCTGATAAGTAAGTTCCAGGTCAACTTTAGCTAAAGGTGAGCCTGTCTTTAAAAAAATCAAAACAAAACCAGGGATGAGAGAGATGGCTTGGCATTCAAGAGTGAGTACTGCTCTTGAACAAGACCTGAATTTGGTTCCAGGAACCCATATCTAATGGCTCACAACCACCTGTAACTCTACCTCTAGGAGATCCAATGCTCTCTTCTGGCCTCCACAGGCACCAACACTCATGTATCCAGACAGACAGACAGGCAGACATGCACATATTAAATAGCAAAATAAACAAAAGCTAAAGAGATTACTCAGTAGTTAGAGAACACTTGCTGCTGAATCATGAAAACTAAGGTTCAGATTCCAGCACCCACAGAGCAAATCTGGTATATCATGAATGCAGAGTCATGTGCACACACGTGTACATGTGTGTGTGTGTGTGTGTATGTGCACATACATGTGTACAGCTACACATAGCAACAAAAAATTCACTATGATCTGATTTCTAAGTGTAGTAAAAAGGTATTACAGTGTTTTAAATACAATTTGATTCATTTGTGATTTACCCAAGAGTGAATCATTTTTATATTATCCTATTCACAATAAAGCCATATATATAACAAGAGACAACAGTTAAGTTAAAATTAGAAAATAACCATGTAATTAATTTACATAACTTAAAATAAAACCAACTAGAATTTCATTAGTGTTTTGGTTTATTTCTTTTTTATATTTTTTGAGGCAATATTTTGATACACACACACACACACACACACACACACACACACACTTCTGCCTCAGCCTCCCAAGTGCTATGACACTGTGTAGTAAGTTTCCTCAAATTGAAACATTCTCTTCTTGAAAAAGCAGAGATTTAAGAGATTAAACTAATAAGTTTGGGAAACTTGACTCAGATTCCTAAGGCCCCTCTCATAGGTCATAAGAACAGTAAATAATTGCACCAGTTCAGTATCTGGAAAAGACTCTGACCTACTGAGATGCCTGCAAGTCCCGCAGCGACCGACCGCTGGGGTCCCAGCATCCATGAGCCATTTAGGCTACAAGGAGCATTTCCATGGTGCATCTACAGTTGAGTTGTCCCCGCTCCTCTGTGTAACTGCTCATCTATACTCTTGTGAGTAATCTCAATAAAACAACTGATTTCCAATTTGGACTTTGGGAGATTAATTACTTTAGTGTCTCCTGAGTCCTCTATCAGGATGACAAGCCCTTGTTTGTATCACCCCAAGAAACATCAGACTACACAGGTAGAGACAGTGAGGATCCACTTACAAGTCTTACTGTTATGCAATGAGTATTTACTCTCAGGAGAACACTAAAATATGAAAAATTAGAAACTGACTTTTTTTTCCCTCAAACTTTTGTTTTCTTCATACACTCAAATTACATTCATACCAAATTGACTAGGCTGGAACTTGCAAAGTTGCCTTCTTTGAAGAATACAAAATCCTCTACTAGTAATTCTGTTCTAAGAGAAAAACTATACTTACAGCAACAACAGCTTCAGCTACCCCAGTCAGTACAGCTGGCCTGAGAGAGTGCAGCAGAATCTTACTCTCAAGTAAAACCAGCAGCAGCAAGGTTGCACAATTCTCAGGACCCAGGTTCATCAACAAGGAGCTAAAGTTGGCTCCACTAGAGAATAGAGAAAGGAAGGATTGGGAACTAGTTTACTAAAACATGTCAAGCTTTATTTATTAAACAGGTTAGAAATCTGATGTTAATTTCAGCTCATAACTTAGCAGAATGCAACTAATTTAATGAGGTAGTATATGGTGTGACTCAAATGAACATTATTAAGAAAGATTTTCTGAAACTCAAATTTGAGCTGAGTTCAAAGGAACAGAGGTAGGAGTATAATTGGGGCTGAAAGACAGCATTATGTAAAATCTCTAAAGCAGGAAAAAGCTAATGTCATAATCCAAGAAATTCAAATTACAGCAGCATGTGAAAATAACAAGAGATTATGGTAAAGAGAAATGACTCAGTTAAACTCATATTCATAAGAAGATGCACTGGCTGCAGGTAGATAAGGAACTGGAGTTCTAAGAGTAAAAGGATCAATCAAGAGGCTACTAATGAAATAGTCCAGAGAGTAGCTGGATTAGTGATGCAGATGAAAAGCAGCAAAGGGGTATGTAGGAGGTGAGCATCAGCTCACCATGAACAATGACTCACCAACTGAATATGGAAAGGAGAGATGAGAAAGAAGCATTTCCTGTATTAGATCTTATAATTGTGGATTTTGTAGAATGTTTGTGCATGAAATATGTGGACATGCATGTGGTGGTGAGAAGACAGCTCTAGTTGTTGGTCTTTGGCACCTGCCATCTTTAGAGTCTTAGAGTCTTTCCTTGGCCTAGAACTTAACCAACTGGGCTATCTGGCTGGCCAGTGATTTCTAGGGTTCATTTGTCTTTATTTCCTGTCTGCCCATTGTTGGGATTATAGGCATGTACAACCCATACATGCTTTCTATATATATACATGGGTTCTGTGGACCAAAATTCAGATCCTCAAACTTGCAGGACAAATGCTTCACCTACTGGATCATTTCCCCAGTCTTGTCATTGTCTCAAAGTGCCTCTATATTAAATTAGCCACGCCACCCACCCAGGTATCAAGGATGGCAATACTAAGTGATACTTAGTATTAGTATCTTACCTAGTGTCATCCTGCCTCTAAAGCATTCTGACCCTTTTTCTTTTTGAGATTGAACTCAGGGCTTGTGTAAGCTAAGCATGCTGTTATCACAGAGCTACCACATATACCTGTAGTTTTTTATTTTAAGACAGGATCTCATTAAGTTGCCCATGCTGACCTTATTAAACTTGCAATTCTGCCTCAGTTTTCCAAGATTCTAGGATTACAAGCTTGTACCACCATGCTTGGCTCAGTAAAATATTTTAGAGCATTTTGTTCCAAGCAAATAAAAATAGTATTTTAAATATTATAAAATGGGATAAGGGTGTGGCTCCTAAGGCCCAACATATATAGTGTCCTGGGTTCTAGCCACAGACAAACAAACAAACAAGCAAACCATCATTACCTTAATGGTAAAGGTGTGGACACTGGCTGTGATAATATTAATGCATCGTGGACAGACAGCTTAAACAAACAGAAAGACAAATTAGCCAAAGCAATTTTATAGTCTCAATATTTTGATCAAGGACTAAACAAAAAATTGTTTTATATGCAGAAAGGTATGTAATTTTAAGTACACTGAGATGTAAATGATAACTGTAAATACCCAGAGTTGTTTTTGTTTTTGTTTTTAATCAGGTCTTCTTAAATTGATGACTGAGTTTTGACCCAATTACGAGGTTAAATGCAGTTATTTAAAATTCTGGAATAATTTTTATAAGAGCCTCAAATTTATTCACTCAAGAAATATAGTTAACCATTTAGTAATTGTCTAATACAAATTAATACTTGCTGAACTGAAATACATTCAAGACCAACAGTGACTTAGTCCTGCTATAGAGTATAGATAGTATCTTAGAAGAAATATTAAATAGATTGTCTCATTAGACTATAATGCTAGTCAGTGTCAGTTGTAAACTGCTATGATATAGGAAGAGACAGTAAATAAACAGAATACCAAATATTTCACAACTTTCATAACAACCTGATCTCATTCCTATAGCCAAGCAGTAAGTCTTTGGACTCTTGTCTGTACCAATCCTAAATAGTAAATGTCACAAGTTGTGCACCCACCTAGGCCTGAGGAAGAAGCAAGTTCTCTAATACAGTCTGAAAGTACTGCTAAAAGCTGTATTAATTTCCCTCCTTCGAAATAAATTTTAAATACTCAGCATTTAAATACTGAAATAATAAATGTGATCAGTCACTCAGAAACTAATGACATAACCTTAACATAATTTTATGTTATGGGTTTAATTATTAAATTTAGTCATGGACAACAAATTGGTCTTATTTATAATGAATAAAGAAAAGGTGTCCACTGGTTGAAAAAAAAAAAAATTTAGTCATGGAAAGGGCACACATGAACCAATGAAAACAATACCATGAATCATAAGTTATATTTACTCCAGCTCAATTCACCTGGGGTCTAAAAACCGACTAGGAAAGAATGTTCAATAAAGAACAGTCAGAACTTCAAACACAAACTGACGTGAATAGACTCCTTTTCATTACCTGTACGAGGATTCTTGGTCTTTGTGGTGAAGGAAAAGGGATGTTTTGCATAAAATGTGAAATGTGCCTAGAAAAGATTGTAAAATGAATATCACATTACTTTTTCTTAAATGTATCTCAGATCTTAGCAAGCCTTTCATTTCACTAATATATCGTCCCAATGAAAAACCATTTATTTAAAACTGGGCTAAAGAATAAACCTTTACAAAGCATACTGGTAGATTCTGGTAATTTTGGTACTTAAAGGGTTGAGGCAAGGGCTGGTGAGATTGCTCAGCGAGTAAGAGCACTGACTGCTCTTCTGAAGGCTGTGAGTTCAAATCCCAGCAACCACAAGGTGGCTCACAACCACCCGTAATGAAATCTGACACCCTCTTCTGGTGCACCTGAAGACAGCTACAGTGTACTTATATATAATAATTAATAAATCTTAAAAAAGAAAATAAATGAGGCAGGTAGATTACTACAAGTTGAAATCTAGCCTGGGCATCCAAGTGAGTTCTAGGCCAACCTGCACTACAGAGACCTTGTCTAGTAAGACAAACAAAACCCATTATTTTCATCAGGAAAACAATAATATAAAAGTCGCTCTAATAAGATACAGAAGCAGCTAA
The DNA here is from genome assembly GCF_008632895.1 of Mastomys coucha. Classification (NCBI taxonomy): domain Eukaryota; kingdom Metazoa; phylum Chordata; class Mammalia; order Rodentia; family Muridae; genus Mastomys; species Mastomys coucha. The sequence goes on along the minus strand of NW_022196900.1, from coordinate 46,570,546 downwards.
GACTGACTACACTCTTGCAATGAGCCTGAGTTAAGTTCATATGGCTCACAATAACCTGTAACTCTAGCTCCAGGGGTTCCACGGCCCTCTTCTGGCTTCCATGGGTAATCATATACTTGTGGTAAATATATGTATGAACATGAACACAAATAAAAATAATCTTTTTTTAAAAAGTTATTTTTGCCAGGCAGTGGAGGTATATGCCTTTAATCCCAGGAGCCAGAAGGCAAAGGAAGGCGCAGATCTCTGAGTTCGAAGCCAGCCTGGTCAACACAGTGAATTCCAGGGCAGCCAGGGCTACACAGAGAAACCCTGTCTTGAAAAATAAAAACAAGCAAGAGTTATTTTTATAGTTCTGCTTATCAATGCCAATATAAAGAAGTATAAATAAGAAATTTAATCCTAGATTCACTATTTGAACTTTGAATACCTAAATGTTATTTCTCTACTAACAAACAATTATTTTCAAGTTTCTCCAGAGGTCTATGCTCTTGGGAGAGACAGAATGTAGAATTTACCTTAAGAGAAGAACAATGATCATATCATTGATTTCTGAGTCTACTGTAGAAACCATAGAATCCCAATTGTCTATAAGCTTGCTTACTTATCACCAATGTTAAATTTCACTTCAATGTAATTAATCTGACAACCAAAAATTAAATGTAAAACCATAAGCCACTACCTTGCACTCTGAGAAAGAAGTAGAAATCCTATTTTTATACTAAATTTTAATTTTGTGATGAGTTCTTAATCTTTCTTGGTTTGTTACTAAAGTCTTTATTATATACAATAATAAACAAAACACATAAATCAGAGAGATGGCTCAGTGGGTAAAAGAGTCTGCTATCCACTATGGTGGTGCATGCCTTTAATCCCAGCACTTCGAAGGCAGAGGCAGGCGGATTTCTGAGTTCAAGGCCAGCCTGGTCTACAGAGTGAGTTCCAGGAGAGCCGGGGCTATACAGAGAAACCCTGTCTCGAAAAACCAAACAATAAAAAAAATTTAAAAAAAGGGGTGTCTGTTACCAAGCCTGACAACCTAAGTTTGTCCACATGGTGGAAGGAGAGAGCTGACACTCAGTTATCTTCTGATCTCTATTTGTGTGCCTTGGTGGTATATACACATGTGTACATATATAAATGCATGTATAAAGGGGCTGGTGAGATGGCTCAGCGATTAAGAGCACCGACTGCTCTTCTAGAGGTCCTGGGTTCAATTCCCAGCAACCACATAGTGGCTCACAACCAACTGTAATGGGATCTGATACCCTCTTCTGGTGTGTCTGAAGAGAACAGTAGTGTACTCATATATATAAAATAAATAAATAAATAAATAAATATTTTTTTAAAAAAAAGCCAGGCGGTGGTGGTACACGCCTTAAATCCCAGCACTTGGGAGGCAGAGGCAGGTGGATTTCTGAGTTCGAGGCCAGCCTGGTCTACAGAGTGAGTTCCAGGACAGCCAGGGCTACACAGAGAAACCCTGTCTTGAAAAAACCCAAAAAAAGAAAAAAATGTCTCTGAACTCAGAAACTAAGAGGCCTAGGAGTTTGCAGCCAGTCTGTGCTACAAGGAGAACCCTGTCTGAAAACAAAACAAAACAACCCCCCCAAAACAAAAACAAAAACAAAAACACCCACAGTCCTCATAGCTCCATATCTATTTTCCTTCCTTATAAAACATTTTCATGACAAAAGAGGATTATGAAGCATTCTGCCTCAGGCTAAAATGACACATTTAAAATCAGTTAATTTACCTTTCTAATTTCCCCATTAGTTTAGAGATGAACACTCATTATACCTAGACCTTGTATTGGCCACTTACACAAAGCACATGAGTACATTTGTTGTCTTGGTTTCTAAAGGACAAATAGGAACCCACATCTATGTAAGTTAACTCCTGCCCAGAACTCTAAGACAGTCGTAAGGCTGTGCTTACCAACTCCAACTCCAAGTTCCTAAGTTCAGCGACTCAGGTGGAAAAGGGAATAAGCTAAAATAAGGTGACTTTGACTCTCCTTTCCTTTCAACTTGTTTGCTAAGTTAAATAAACAATGAAATGAGCACTACAAATCTGACTTCACAGATATGACTCCTCCTCATTATACATACTTTTCAATGGGAAGAGGATGTGGTCCAGACACAGAAACTTTGTAGATAAACATAAGAAATTTCTTAAAAGCGTCAAAAAAAGGCCAGTGTGAAAGCAAACAAATGCACTTGTTTGAATTGATGGGTTTGGAGACCACTTTTCTCTCCACGGGGGTCAACAGGCCCAGCTGGGTAAGTTGTTTCTCTGTTAGAAGTTCTCGAGAGTAAGGTTCATAAAACTGGATGGCAGCTCCATATACCTACAGTCAAAGAACTGTTGTAAGATTTGAAATTGTTTTTGAAAATTATCTTTTTCTCTAACATTTTCCACTTTTTATATTTCATACTGGAAATTAAATCCCAAACCCCAAGCATCTTAGGCAACCACTCTATCAGTAGATATTCATACCCAATGCTCTTTTTTAAACAAGTATTTTCTGGGACTACATACCAAACAGATAAAAAAAAAAAAAAATGAAATATCTCAACCAGAAATTTCAACCCAAACTCAACCAGATTTTGATGCAAATCCCTCTAGATCCTCCCACACAGTGTGAATAAATATTTGAAGCATATATTATCTATAATAAGAAAGAAGGAGAGAACAGAAAAGGGGAGAACAGAACAGGAAAGAATAGAACAGAAAAAGAGGAAAAGGCAGCCTCTTATGCAGGTAGGGTGGCTTAGCAGGCACGACATTTAACCTTGTAAGCCTGACACTGCAAGTCCAAACTGCCAACTTTCATAATAGGAGAGAACCGACTCCTAAAAGTTGCCCTCTGGCCTCTACAGGCATATGCAATACATGTATTCCTACACTCACACAAGCATTTTTTAAAAAGGCAACCTTTTAACTTGTTCTCACTTTTAACCACTCCATGTATTTTTACCCAACACCTAGAGTACGCTAAGGACCTCACTCAACTTACTTGCTTGTACACCATTTTTTCAGATCACTGAATATACAGAAACAGTTGGTCACATCTGTCATTTTTTAAATGTACCTACATGTGAAGGTACATGTGCCATGGCACATATATCAACCCTCACTTTCCACCGCAACACAGGGTCTCTGTTGTTTGCCATTACATATGCTCAGCTAAATATAAGTAGCCTAACATGCTTCTGTGATTCTCCTGCTCCTGCTTCACATCTTACCCCTGGAACACTATGGCTACTGATATGTACTACCTTATCTGACTTTAGGTGGGCTCTATGGATTCAAAAGTGGGTCCTCATATCTGCATGACAAGAAATTAAGCACTGAGCCATCTCTTCTGCCAACATTAATTTTCTTTTTCTCTTAAGATATATAACCCTGGCTCGTCTGAAACTCAAAGATTCACCTGTTTCTGCCACCTGAGTACTGAGGTTAAAGGCAGGTGTCGCTCACCTCTGGACATATTAACCACTGTTATAAATACAACTCAGTAGCATTTCTTCACAATAGTATGTAACCATCACTGTTATCCACTTTCTTTTTTTTAAAGAAGATTTATCATTATTATGTAAGTACATTATAGCTGTCTTCAGACACACCAGAAGAGGGCATCAGATCTTATTACGGATGGTTGTGAGCCAACATATGGTTGCTGGGATTTGAACTCAGGACCTTCGGAAGAGCAGTCAGTGCTCTTAACCTCTGAGCCATCTCTCCAGCCTTGTTATCCACTTTCAAAATCTTTTTTGATCACTAAAGAGAAGCTCCGTACCCCTTAAACAATAATTTCTCATTTCTCCACTCCTAATTCAAATTATTAACAGTTTCTATTCTACTTTCTGTCTCAATAAAATTGCCTACTCCAATGGTACCAGCCATAGTTACAAGTAGTGTTTATTCTTTTTGTGTCTTGCTTATTTTTCTTAGCATGTTTTCAAAGTTCATCCATGTTACAGCATGTAGTTGAATTTTATCTTTTTAAAAGTAATTAATATTCTATAGAATATATAAACAAAATTCTACTCTTCTTTCACTCTTCAGTGGACATCTGCACTGTGATAATACTGTAAGAATATTGGCATTCAAGTTCTTTCTGAGTCCCTAGGTTCAATGAATCCCAGGTTCTCTGAGTACAGTCTTCAAAATAGAACAACTTCATCAAGTAATTAATCCCATTTTCCTTTTGAAAGAGCTACCAATCTGTTGTTTATACAAGCAGGGTTCGAGGGTTCTACCTTCTCTATATTCTCAGAATACTGACTTTCTGATTTTTTGCAACCTAATAGATGTGAAATGCTACTTTACCATAACTTTGCATCTCCAAATTATATGAAGCTGAGCATCTCTTACAAGCTTACTGGCCATTTAAGTCTCTTTGGAGAAATGTCTATTTTATTCTGTGTGGTGGTTTGAATAAGAATGGCCCTATAGGCTCACAGATTTGAATGCTTAGTCATCAAGAAGGATTAGGAGGTGTGGCCTTGTTGGAAGAAATGTGACACTGGGAGTGGGCTTTGAAGTTTCAAAAGCCCAAGCTAGGCCCAATGTCACTCACCCTCTTTTCCTGCAGCCCATGAGTTAGGAAGTAGAACTCTAAGCTACTTCTCCAGCACCATGTCTGCCTACATGCTGAATGTTTCTCAGCATGATGATAATGAACAACCTCTGAAAGTATGAGCCAGTCCCAATCAAATGTTTTTCTTAGGAGAGTTACCTTGGTCATGGTATCTTTTCATAGCAATAGAACCATGACTAAGTCTATGATGATTAATCTTGGTTGTCAACTTGACATAACTGAAAAGAGGTCTGGAACCTCAATTAAAGAACTACTTCTACCACAACTGCCTGTGGCCATAACTGTGAGGCATTTTCTTGAATGTAAATTGATGCCTCAGGGCCCACTGTGGGCAGTACCATCTCTACAAAGGTGAGCCTAGGCTGTTTTTAAAAGTAGCTGAAAATGAGCTGGAGAAAGAGACAGTAAACCATTTTCATCCATAGTCTCTCTTGCTTCAATTCTTGCTCTGACTCCCCTCAATGAGAGACTACGACTTGGAAGTGTAGGATGAAGTAAACTCTTTCCTCCCCAAGTTGCTTTAGGCCATGATGTTTATCACAACAGAAATCAAACTCCGACACAGTCCTTTGACCCATTTTTGAGTTAGAATGGTCAAGACTTCGTTGTTAAGTGTGTTTATATACTTTGAATATAAACACTTATTATGAGCTGAGGGTATAAACAACACTTTGCCTGCAAAAAGATCCTTGAGTTAAATCCCCATCAGAAAAAAATAAAAGCCTTTTAAGACACATATTTTGCAAATATTTTCTCTCTTCTTGTCAGTTGTAGTTTCTTACCTGCTCTTAAAATTTGGGGGCTTTTTGGTTTGTTTGTTTTGAGGTAGTCTCATGTAATCCTGGTTGGCTTCAAACCTGAGAGGCTCGACCTCCTTGTCCAAATGCTAAAGCCATGGATGTGCAACACTCATATATTTTTTTGACAGATCTAAGTTTTTCATTTTGGTGAAATCTAATTTAGCATTTCTTTTCTGTTTTGACCTTTTGGTGTCATATTAGCAAATTCAATGGCATGCATGAAGATTTTTCCCAATGGTTTCTTGTAAAATATTTCTTTAAAATTTTAGCATTAGAGATAAGGAATATGAATGTGTGTGTGCACAGTGCATGTTTTCAGTGTGAAGATCAGAGGGCCAATCAGTTCTCTCTTTTTACCTTTATGTGGGCCCCAGTGACCAAAGTCAGATGACCAGGCTTGTGGAGCATGTGCCTTTACCTTTCTGGCCAGTCCTCTAAGAAATTTATACTTTTCAGTCCTAAAGATGAAGCCTGAGTTAGAATCTGAGGATGCAATTTGACTGCTTGTCTGGTGATGGTAATACAACTCAAGCTGCACACAGCAAGCTCTAGATCACTGAAGTACAGCTGCTTTTCACATGGTCTAATCCCTACCTGATTGTCAGTCACATCTTAACTCTTTCTTCTCCCTTTTTTCCCAGTTATCTGAAGTTATAGGTCCCTATATGGCCTGAATTACCTGCTGCCTGGTAAAGCACCTGTGGCAGGTGAATAGCCATGTTCTATTAGTATCCTCCACCCACTACAACAATTCTCATCAAGATTACCAACAATGATCTAGCAAAAAGACTTTCAGTACTTTACCTCCTTTTCTTCTTTAACAAAATTAAAACTGACAGTCCTATCTTCAAAATCTTGACTTCTCCAGTATGAGAGTAAACACTTCTTTATCCTGCTAACTTCTTTCTTTCCCACAGTAGATCCAATTCTGCTCATCATTTAAATATTGCCATTTTTTGGCTAATTCTATTGGAAAATTTTCAAAATGGTTTGAACTACAACCACCTCACTATTAGAACACCAATCTTTATTTTTGTCTGACCTTGTCTCAGAAATCAATTCCTATGTCCAGATGACTTGGTAACATCTCTATCTAGACAGACAACATAAGCCACTATTTTCAAAAGTGAACAGACACTGGGAAGATGGCTCAGTAAGTGAAGCACTTGCCACACAAGCACGAGAAACTGAACTCAGGTCCCCAGTACCCAAGAAAGTGCGAGGCACTAAAAATATAATCTTTGCTAGTCTACTCTTTTAGAATTCACTTATTGAAGCTTCTAATTCTATGTGTTAAATTTTTGTTATCTGCTTTTTTGTTTGTTTGTTTAAGACGGAGTCCCACTGTCCCCTGCTGGGACAGAATTTCTATGTAGACCTGACTAGCCTCAAACTCAGAGATCTGTGCTAGAATTAAAGGTATGTACCACCATGCCCAATCATAGCTACTATATTTTTGAATTTCATGTTCTACCCTTTTCAGTGCTACATTTTAGAAAGTCTACCTTTCTCTTCATTAATTCTCCCTTTGGGTATTGATATGTATGTTCTTGAAACCACTTGCTGAAAGCTAGGCATGGTAGAACATGCCTATAATTCAACACAAGAGGCTGAGGCAAGAAGATTCATGTAGGGATGGAGAGATGGCTCTGCGGTTAAGAACACTGACTGCTCTTCCTAAGGTCCTGAGTTCAAATCCCAGCAACCACAGGGTGGCTCACAACCATCTGTAATAAGATCTGATGCCCTCTTCTGGTGCATCTGAAGACAGCTACAGTGTACTTAGATATGATAATTAATAAATCTTTAGGCCGGAGCAAGGGGGGACCAACCAGAGTGAGCAACCTTTATTCCCGGCAACCTCATGATGGCTCACAATCATCAGTACAGCTATAGTGTACTCATATACATAAGCTACATTGTAAGACACTATCCCAAAACAACAAAATCAAAGTCAATAAATTTTAATTGCATTTATTTTTTTAATTTTAAAGATCATATTCCTAATTTTTAGTCATCTGTTTTCTTCTATTAATTTTGTTTGTTTGTTTGGAGACAGAATCTCTCTATGTACCTCTGGTTATCCTGGAACTCGCTATGTAGATCAGGCTAGCCTCGAACTCACAGATCTCTCTGAACCTGCCTCCCAATCACAGTTTTCATGTCATTTTTAAAAGATTATATAAACTTTTATTATTTTAAAGAAGCTTGCAAATAAATTTTAAAATTAATATACTAAAATCAACCTGACCCAAAGTCTGCTAATTCTATCTATATAGAAGTTCACTGGGGGCTGGCGAGATGGCTCAGTGAGTAAGAGCACTGACTGCTCTTCCGAAGGTCCTGAGTTAGGATCCTAGCAACCATATGGTGGCTCACAACCACCCGTAATGAGATCTGACGCCCTCTTCAGGTGCGTCTGAAGACAGCTACAGTGAATTACGCTGGAGCAATCGAGGCCATCCTGAGTTCAATTCCCAGCAGCCACACACATGATGACTCATGGCCATCTGTACAGCTACAGTGTACTCATACACATAAAGTAAATAAAATAAATCTTAAAAAAAAAAAGTTCACTGGGTTGTACATACTTTGGGACTGGCTATTTTTGACTTTTACACTGGGAATTATAGTAATATCTTTTATCCAAATAATCCTAACATTCAAATAAAATAAATATGAACCACTTTACAACATTAAAATATGAACAAAACAGGTTTAATCAATAAGACAAAAAATATACCTTTTCAGCTGAAGAACCTGTCAAGACAAATGTTGAGAAAACAGGAAGTGGGTATTTGGTTTGAGGGTCCCAGCATTCAATAGTGGCTCCCATTGGAAGGCAGAAGAGAGGCACAGATTCTGAGAGCGGAAAAGACTCATAGTCTTCTTCTGGATACCGAAAAATCAAACCTTTCAAAGACAGGATAACATTTCTTTAAAAATAAAAAATCAATTTTATATAAATTATTCATGATTATATACTTAACACATTTTAATATTAAATTTCTTAGAAATATTTGTATGAAACTTTTAAATTAATTTTTATAACAGAAATTAAAATAAGCCAGTCTATCCTTTATATGTTATTCTTGAACTTATAATGACAACATAAAATGTAAAATATTCCAGGACATCCACGGGCTCCATTAGATGGAGAAACCCTATCTCAAAAAACAAACAAACAAAAAAAAAAAACCAACAAAAAAAAAGAGGATACTAATAAAGACTTCAGCCAATCTGATCAGCAATCAAACATTTTTTTAACCTAAATATGTCAATATCTTGTAAAGAATGATAAAGGCAAATTTACTAATTACTTCAGTTACTCTTTAGGAATAAATCAGAGAAGAGATAAATGTTATTTCTTAAATGTAAGACAGTGCTGAAAGTTGCAGTGTAAAAAGCACTCACATGAGTAAAGTATGTGACTCCCGGGAAGGAGGGCAGGGAGCAGGCAGCACCCAGAGCCCCTTCAGACAAAGGAGCTGCACACTCAATTAATTACCCTCTAATGTAGCCAACACACAGCCTACTAAAAACTTGAAAGTTCAGTCTCCAAAACTTGGTATTCTATGTGTAAAATTCAGATTCTAAATACTTTTGCAACCTTTGTGTAAATATTTTAGGTTTGAGCATTGTCTATTGGTACCATCTCCCTTTCAAAGGAAAGACTTTGAGGTAATTGTGCATTATAGACACAATAATATCATATTCTAAAATGATTCTGAATTTCCTATTAATTGTTGCTTTTGTTTTATATAAGTAAATGGTTTTATTCATTAGTATAAATGATGTTATGAGGACAAAGGTTTTCAGATATGGATTTGCCTAATTTTCCTAAAATAAAATTTCATCTCAAAAATTGCACAAACAAAAGTAATTGACATTGCTTCTTTTCACAAAGAAGCATTCCAGTATCTCTATTTACAACTGGAGCATACCTGTATTTTCAGATTTTATCCCACCATACCAGTGGGATGAAGAAGTCACACTTAAATCTTTACAGCCCTTGACACTTTAGTGTTCAGTTAGAATGTGGCGATAGATTTCCCAAAAACTTCATGGCAGAAAAGTTTCTCAGGCCCTCCTCTCCTCCATATAGCTGATTCTTTGCAACAAGAGAGAAAGGAAGCAAGTCCACCTTTCATGGCAAGTAACATGTGCTTTCAAATCAGACACACAAAGATAAGAGAAGGAAACATAAGAGTAAAGATGCAGCTTGACACCTTTATGACTGCCCAATACCAAGACAAAGAGTAAGCCATTTCCACTGAATTATTAAATCTATTAGTGTGGACCAAAAGCTTGGAGGGTTAGACCTCAAATGCTTGCTTGAACAAAAGTTTAAATTTAACAACATATAGAGGATGGTATTAGTAAATCTAATAGCATATAATAAGAAAACTTCAGCATTTACATGCTAAAATTATAGATAATTAATAAATAAGTCAATTCTACAAAGTATATAACAGAACATATTTTCTCTCTTCTAGCCAGCCTAATGGAACAAGCATTCACCAGTTTGTTCAGCTCACTTACCAGCCTTATATGCTATTGCATTTGAAGCAGGAACAGACTTCTTGTAACACAGAAACACATTGGAACCCCACTGTAAAAGATAAATAAGTTTTCAAAAAACTAACCAAAAGTGAAAGGGCAGAACTGATGATCTTTAATGTCATTTAAAGATTTTGATATTTATCCACACAAATCATTTACAACTCTTAGTGAGCCAGGAGGGGTAATTCCTGCCTGTAATACCAGCATTTACGATGAGAAAGCAGAGGGTAGTGAATTTGAGGCCACCCTGGGTTACAAAATACAAAGATCTTGTCTTTAAAAGCCAACAAAAAGAGCAATGGTGGTGCACACCTTTAACTCCAGCACTCTGGAGGCAGAGGCAAGAGCTGGGGTGGAGACAGAGACTGGGAGTCCAAGGTCTTCTTTACCTACATAGCCATTTCCAGACCAGCCTGGGATGGCATGCATGAGACTGACTCAACAACAATAACAATAATAAATATTCTTAAACTAAAACCTACATTTACAAGGGTAGGAATGTAGCTCAGTGGTAGAGTTCAATTCCAGCACCCAAAAATAAATAAATAAATAAATAAATAAACTATTTACTAAACAGACTATATGGAATAACATAAAAATATGGTTGACAACACTAACTGGAAAGAAACAAGTTGTGTTTCTTTTTTTCTTTCTTTTTTTTTGGTTGGCTTTTTAAAAGACAGTTTCAAAAAGTTTAGAGTTGATGAGGCCAGCGGGGTGATGGCTCACTGGACAAAGGTGCTCACTGATAAGCCTGGCAACCTGAGTTCAATCTTCTGGGAGCCACATGCTAGAAAGTGATCTCCTGTCCTCCATGTGTGCACATATGCAAGGCAACAGGCACACGCACGGGGTGGGGTAGTAACTTTTTAGCCCAAAGTAGGAAAGCCTGAATTCCCTAGGAGACTATGAGCCTATCACCTCCACTAACAGTTATGGATGTATGCATCACCATCTATCTTCGCAAAAAATATAACCCAATGATAAGCGTTAGTCTTATAAAACTATAACTCAGATGCATACACCCAATTCCCTTCTTTACAACTCCATGTGCTTATTTGAGGCAGGTCTGACTTTTGTAGCCCAGATTGGCTAAGGATGCACTATTCCACCAAGGTTGGCTTTGAACTCCTGACTCTTCTGCCTGTACCTCAGTGCTGGGATTATAGTCATGTCTGAATTTAAGTAGCCCTGTCAAAAAGTAAAAGCACAATGTAAGGAGAGTTGCCAATCAATCTATCTGAAACTGTCCTTAAAGCTATTATTGAAAACCAAAAGTTAATAAATCTCTATATTGATATAACAGAAAATATTAAAATACACACATATATAAAATCCCAAGCTGAAGTTATATTTTTTCTGTGTCATCAGAACATTAAAAATCATGACTCATGCATATTAGAAAGACACAGATAGTACTCCATAATAAGGGAGCTAGTCTAGCATGCACAGGCCCTGGCTTACTCCCCAGCTCTACAAGTCCTTTTAAATTTAAAAAATGGAGACATAAAAATATAAACAAGAATCATAAAAATATGAAAATATACTATGGACCCAGTATTAAACTTTTTTGGCTTATTTCCAAACAAAACTTTGAAAAGGAAACAACTTTGTTCTTACCATGCCACAGTTTAAGTTTTTATCAACTTTGCAGAAAGTATGAGGGGGGGTTTCTCCTTTACTGGTTATAATCACACAGATATCAGTTACAGCCAAGGAATTCTGGGACCGCACTGGAGGGGCCCTTCGATAGGTAATAAAGATTCTTTGAGAAGTAGTTGAACTATTGTTGACATTGGCACAGCGGCCGTACGGCGTGGCTTGGATCACTTCACATCCTGGAATAAGCCTTTCTTTCCCTTCATATAGCACTCTGTATGGCAGTGAGGAAAGGGAGAAAAAGGTTTTAAGTTAATGCTGTTTTCTTCTTGAAAACCATAACTAAAATTATTATTTTAGAAATTATACTTCTCTGGATTATTTTTTAAAGGCTTAAACACAATTTAAGAAGCAAAAATTGGATTGAGCAATTCAACTTTTTCTTTTTCTTTTCTTCTTTTTCTTTTTTTTTCCGAGACAGGGTTTCTCTGTGTAGTCCTGGCTGTCCTGGAACTCACTCTGTAGTCCAGGCTGGCCTCGAACTCAGAAATCCACCTGCCTCTGCCTCCCAAGTGCTGGGATTCAAGGCGTGTGCCACCACCAACCAGTGCAATTCAACTTTTTATGACAAGACACATAAGAAAGGAACAGGAATACCACAGATTTCCTCCAGTCAGGCGATAAAAATTCTACAGAGTGTTCAGGTGGTTTTAGAAAAACATCCCTCCTAATTCTTGTCACACTTTTATCTTCAAAAATCCTTAGACAGAATGAGCTCCACTTACTAGGGAGGCAGAGGCACAAGGCTCTCCATTAGTTCAAGGTCCACCTGGTCTATACAAGTTCCAGGGAAAGAAAGCAAATAACAACAAACCCATACATTCAACAAATACTGTCAAGGAAGTAAAATGTGCCAAGTAGCCCAACTGAGGCACAAGACTGGCAAAGTCCAAGACCTGCCCTGAATGCGCAGGGTCTACAAAGTGAAAGCCTGTGTCCAAACAAACAAACAAACAAACACAAAACAAAACACCCCAACCCTCTCTGGCTTGAGAGGTAGCTCAGTAGGTAAGGGCACTTACTGTCGAGCCCAACCTTAGCTCTCATCACTGAGACCCACATGGTAAAAACAGAGAAGTAACTCCTGTAAGCTGAACTCCACAGGTACCCAACACACACATATTTGTACATACACAAAGGAATTTTTTAAAATATAATTTCAAAAAGTATAAGTAAAAAAAAAAATACAAAATGGCTGGAGAGATGGCTCAGTGGTTAAGAGCACTGACTGCTCTTCCAGAGGTCCTGAGTTCAAATCCCAGCAACCACATGGTGGCTCACAACCATCCCTAACAAGACCTGATTCCCTTGTCTGAAGACAGCTACAGTGTACTTACATATAATAAATAAAATAAACATTTTAATAAAAAAGGGGGCTGAAGAGATGGCTCAGTGGTTAAGAGCACTGACTGCTCTTCCGGAGGTCCTGAGTTCAAATCCCAGCAACCACATGGTGGCTCACAGCCATCTATAATGAGATCTGATGCCCTCTTCTGGTGTGTCTGAAGACAGCTACAGTGTACTTACATATAATAAATAAATCTTTGGGTCTAAAAAAAAAAAAAATACAAAACGTGAAAAAAATCTGCAAGTAACATAAGATAATACAATTTTTAAATGTACACACAACAGGACATGGTGACACACCATGCATGTATAATTAGACTGCCTCTAGAAAATAAAGGGGGCCAGGTAATGCTGGCACACACCTTTCCTCTCAGAACTCAGGGGGAAGAGGCAAACAAATCTCTACATAATATACATATGTGTTCCAGGTCAGCCAGAGCTAGAGACCCTGTCTCAAAAATATAACCCGTTAGAGAGTTCAGTAGTTAAGAGCATACCTGTTCTTCCAGGAGACTCAGGTTGAATTCCCAGCACCCACATGGTGCACAGACATACATAACACATAAAATAAACAATAAATATTTTTAAAAATAAGTAAAAAAATTTTAAATATATAAAATTAATAAAAAGGCACAAAGTTTGGTGAAGGACATATGAGAACTCTGTTGCCCTTGCAGTTTCTGTGTAAAGATAAAAATATTTTCAACTAAACTGGTTTTTGCCAGGATGCAGGATAGCTAAGCAGGACTGAAAGCTCTAGACTGGGCTGTGCAGCTAGACCATGTCTCTAGAAACCATGTTAGTACTATTTTTAAAAAATGCTTAAAATGAAATGTCCCTGTTTTTTAAAGTAGGCAAAGAAACAAAAAAGACATGCAAATGGCCAAAACCACAATTCCTGTGTGTGTGTGTGTGTGTGTGTGTGTGTGTGTGTGTGTGTGTGTGTGTGTTGGGGTTAGTTCCAGACAGGCTTTCAAGTACTCTATCAAACTAGATATACAGCCAAATAGCCCTGAGTCCTAATCCTGCCAAACTCACAGGCTAGTACCTCTATGACCACCGGGTTCTAACATCAGTTTTTATAGAAGGACTTATAATAAACATGATACTTCAATATAATATCCACACATAGTAAATCATCAGGGATCACAAAAGTAATATTATTTTCAAAGAAAAATATCAACACAAATCTTTGAAATTAAGTCTTTGCAGCAGATACAAAGAAGAAATCTTAACAGACAATTAACAAACTACAACTACTGATTTTTTTTAATGATTTATTTTTATTTATGTTGATATGAGGGTGTCAGATCCCGTGGATTTACAGGCAAATGTGAGCTGCAATATGGGTTATGGGAATTGAACCCAGGTCCTCCGAAAAAGCAGCCAGTGCTCTTGACTACCAAGCCATCTCTCAGCTTCCCACAACAGCTACTGAAAAAAGTTTTTTGGTTTTCTTGGTTGGTCGGTCGGTCGGTCGGTCGGTCGGTCGGTCGATCGGTTTGGTTTTTTGACACAGCCCTGGCTGTCCTGGACGGCAGAGATCTATCTGCCTCTGCCTCCTGAGTGCGGGGAGTGTGGAGTGCACCACTACTGTCTAGCTATTTGTTTTATAAGCAGTGCTGGGAATTGAACCCAAAAGTTTGTATGTTAAGCAAAGCAGGCCATCTCCAGGGAGGGAGAAGAAAAGAATTCCCCAACCCCAATATTTGAAATAGAATCTCATGTAGCCTAGGCTGGTCTTGAACCTAGTATACAGACAAGGAAGACCTCAATGTTTTAATCTTCCTGCTTCCACCTCCCAAGTGCTTGGATGCAGGCATGAGCCACCACTTAGCTTCCAAATACATATTTTAAAAATTTCCCCAAAGATGTTCATGTTTATAGTCATTCATCATTCAACGCACATTCTCTCTTAAACACACAATGCCTATTATCATAACTCCTCATGTTTTTATATCTAACTAAGAAGATGTATGGGGTGGTGAGATGGCTCAGCAGTTAAAAGCACTGATTGCTCTTCTGGAGGTCATAAGTTCAAATCCCAGCAACCACATGGTGGCTCACAAACATCTGTAATGAGAAAGAAAAAAAAAAGAAAAGAAAAACCTATAGGCCAGAATGAGCGGGGCCAAAGTAAGAGGGAGAAGAGAAGGGAAAGAGGGGATGGGAGATGGGAGTGGGGGATGTGGGGAAGATGTATAGATATACAATATATATCTTTAAATTTAATTGTAAAATAAAAAATAATAAAACTATCAGAAACTTCAAATTTCTACTATGTACCTTTTTTACATTTAAAAAAATTCCCTTTACCATAGCAAAAGAGAGGGATCATACCCAATATCTGTAAGGGGTGGTTTATCTCTGCCTCTCCTGTAACATAGGAAAAGCTCTGGGCTCTTCAGACTGCCATAATTCAAGTTTGCTTGGAGTGCTGATGGAGTGGCTTCAACACAGGTGTAACCTTCAGGGACAGTTTCCCCAGCTGATTTGATTATAACAGCAATGTCTGTGATTGGAGCTTTAGGGCCAATAGATTTAGCATCTATACGATTTACTTCTTGATCCAAAAGAGTGGATGTATCAGTGAGACCTGCCACAACAAAGTAGTCTGTCACTCTTGGTCCTTTGTCTTCTATCATGATGGCTGTTCTATTTCCTAAAAGAAAATAAAATGTATCATTGGTTGGAAATACTTTATACTGATCAAAATTAAGACATTCCTGAGTTAGGAATAATCAGATTTCCACATTTCTCAAATTTGTAACCAAATTTCATTCTGTATAAGTATTTTATCATCTTGTTAGCTTTTACCTCCAACAAAGTCTAGTACATTTGCAACACAACTATATTCATTTCATGTACTTACAGCTCTTCCTTTAAGATCACCAGCTAAGCCGGGCAGTGGTGGCGCACGCCTTTAATCCCAGTGCTTTGGAGCAGAGGCAGCTGGATTTCTGAGTTCAAGGCCAGTCTGGTCTACAGAGTGAGTTCTAGGACAGCCAGGGCTACACAGAGAAACCCTGTCTCGAAAAAAACAAAAAACAAAAAGAAAAATCAGCTGAGTATGGTGACTCAACCTGCAATCCAGCACTTGGAAAGATAAAGCAGGAGGATTTGAGTTTGAGGCCAACATTACACAGAGATCCTGTTTCTAAACCTGAAAAAAAGGGGCCATTGAGGTGGCTCAAGGAGTAAAATCTCTTCCTCAAAAGCCTAATGACCTCAGCTTGATACCTGAAACCCACCAAGGGAGAGAGCCAGCACCCCTACAATCAGTCCTCTGACCTTCACACTCACAATGTGGCACACACACATACACTACTATTCAGTCATACACACTACTATTCAGTAAAGATTTATGCAATGTTGACCTAGTTAATACTATGGATGAATAATAAAATGATGTAAAATTATTATGAGTAGAAGCAACCAGAGCCCCCCAAAAATGCATATGTGATTCCATTTGTATTGTTGTTGTTCTTATTAGTGTGTCTGTGTGTGTATGTGTGTGTGTGTGTGTGTGTGTGTGTGTATATATATATATATATATATATATATTTTTTTTTTTTTTTTTTTTGGGAGACAAGGTCTACTACATAGCCCCAGCCACCACAGAACTGACCCTTCAGGCCAAGCTGGCCTCAAAGTCACAGAGATCCACGTGCATCTGCCTCTCCCACTGCTTGGATTAAAAGCATACACCACCATGCCTATATAAATTTTAAATACTGATTTCAGAGATAGCTTGGTGGCTGCTCTTCCAGAAAAGACGGGTTCAATTCCTAGTGCATATATTTCAGTTCACAACTGTCTCTAACTCCAATTTGGGGGAATCTGATGCCTTCTCCTTGCCTCCTGAGTACCATGTATACATGGGACATATACATACATACATACATACATACATACATACATACATACACAAAACATTCATACACATACAATAAAAATAACATCATACTGGGCTGGAGAGATGGCTTAGCAGTTAAGAGCACTAGTTGCTCTTCCAAAGGACCCAGGTTCCATTCCTAGCAGCTCAAAATCATCTGTAACTCCAGTCCCAGGGGATCTGACGCCTTCTTCTGGCCTCCAAAGGCACTTCATAAATGTAGTGCAAAGGCAAAACACTTGCATACATAAAGGGACATGGGGCAGGAGACTTGTGGGAATGGCTCTGCAGTTAAGAACACTGGCTGCTCTTCCAGAGGTCCTGAGTTCAATTCCTAGCAACCACAGGGTTGCTCATGACCATCTATAAAGAGATCTGATTCCTTCTTCTGGCATACAGGTTATATCCAGACAGAGCACACACATTTAAAAACAAAAACAAAAAGCCAGGCATGGTAGCCTTCGCCTTTAACTCTAACACTCTGGGAAGGGTAGAGCCAGGCAGATCTTGGAGTTTAAGGGCAGCTGGAGCTACCCGGCGAAACCCTATCGAATGAATGAATGAATGAATGAATGGATAGAAACTATATTGGTAGAAGACACTATGAGGAAATAATAATGAGGCGGAAGGAAATTTAGAATATTGATGGATATTTTCACTATCTTGATCTGAAATGTTTTCCCAAGTGTATAGACTTGGGTCTTTTAATATAATTTTTGAGTTAATTAATTCAGGATATCATTACAGTAGTTTGAATAGGTCTAGCCCCCAAAGACATATGTATCTGAATGCTTAACCCATAGAGAATGGCACTATTAGGAGGTGTATCATTGTTGGAGGAAGTGTGTCACTGTGGGGGCGGGCTCTGAGGTCTCCTATGTTCAAACTACACCCAGTATGGTACACAGTCCCCTTCTGATGCCTGCAAATGAAGGTAGAACTCTCAGCTCTTTTTCCAGTAACATGTCTGCCTGCACACTGCCATGCTTCCCACCATGATAATAATAAACCTCTGAAACTATAAGCAAACCTCAATTAAATATAAGAATTCCCTTGTTCTTGGTGTCTTTTCACAGCAATAAAACCCTAAGATAATCATACAATATATTTTGATCACATTTACCCCTGGATGTTGTTTTGACTCCTCCCAGCTCTACCCAGACCATCCTTTCTACCCCACAGTTGGTCTTTTGTTTTGTTTTAAAGAAATAAAAACACTAAATCTAATTTGTGGTGCCCACATACTGAGGGAGGTGAAGCCATCCACTACAGTGTGTTGACCTCCTGTTTTACCCTACCAGACGGCACAACCTTTAAACAAAATTGAGTCTCTCCACCAGAAGCCAGCCATCAACTGTCAATAGCCCTTCAGTTAAGAGTGAGGGGTTTTTAAACCTCTAACCCCTCTAAGATTTGTATATTTTAAGTATGAGTTGTATACTTTATCCATTTTATTATTGTCTTCTCAAGTTTTTTATTAGCACATATTACACAAAATGAGTTTCATTATGGCACTTTCATAAATGTATATAATATGTTTTGATCTTATTTAAAATGCCTTGCTGGGAATAAGAGTACAGAACTTTTCTTTTTCTTTTTTTTAGTTTTTTTCAAGACAGAGTTTCTCTGTTTAGCCCTGGCTGTCCTGGAATTCACTCTGTAGACCAGGCTGGCCTCGAACTCAGAAATTCACCTGCCTCTGCCTCCCAAGCGCTGAGATTAAAGGCATGTGCCACTGCACCTGGCAGTGCAGAATTTTTTAATAGAGTAATTTAATGATAAATACTCCACTCCATTTCTCTACTGGTTTAGGTGCATTTTAACTTCTATTATAGTCTATTTTCATTTTTGGACTATTCCAAGTGTCTTCTAAATTGCTTTTTGAACCCCTTACTGACTGACACACACTTTGGTTTTTGTTGTTTGTTTGTTTGTTTGTTTTCTGAGACAGGGCTTTTCTGTGTAACCCTGGCTGTCCTGAAACTCATTCTGTAGACCAGGCTGACCACTGCCTCTGAGTGCTGGCATTAAAGTCATGTGCCACCACTGCCCAGCCCACATTCTGTTTAAAAATGCATTAGTTAATTTCTAACCATGTGGGTCTTTTCTATATGTCATCCAATTTTTTTTATTTCCAACTAGTTGTAAGACAAATATTCTGCATAATTAATTTCTTCAAATTATTGCATATTTCTTTTTTTAAGATTTATTTTATTTATTTTATATATATGAGTACACTGTAGCTGTACAGGTGGCCGTGAGCCATCATGTGTGTGCCTGCTGAGAACTGAACTCAGGACCTGCCAGCCCCGCTAGCTCCGACCCACTCACTCCAGCGTAATATACTGTAGCTGTCTTCAGACGCACCAGAAGAGGGCATCAGATCTCATTACAGGTGGTTGTGAGCCACCATGTGGTTACTGGGATCCGAACTCAGGACCTTCGGAAGAGCAGTCAGTGCTCTTACCCGCTGAGGCATCATCTCACCAGCCCTGCATATTTCTTATTATCTCCTCAAATCACATATATTTTACATTTAAAACCTATCATATAACAATATATTAAATAATAAATTCCACTTCTAGTTATCTAGGCAGAGTAAAGTTGCTATCTTGAGATGATACCTGCAGCCCTGTGTTCTTATTAGCATTATGACAACAGTAAAATGGTGTGGGAGCAGTTTGAGTAAAGGCTCAATGGTTAAGAGCACCTGCTGTTCTTTTAGAGACCCAGGTTTGGTTTCCAGCATCTACAGGGTGGCTCACAACTGTGTAACTACTCCAGTTCCAGGAGACCTAATACCCTCTTCTGACCTCTGTAGGCACCAGGCACATGCATGGTGCATATACATACATACACATACACACACACACACACACACACACACACACACACACACACGTCTTTAAAAAACAAAATAAATGGTGTACTAATTTGGAAGAAGGAACACAGTTTGAAAGTGGAGTAATGTGAGAATTCTGAGTGCTTGTGAGACAATTCCAAGAAAACAAGACAAAAGTCTTGTGACCTCAGACCTTCAAAAGAGAGAATTATTCCTGGAATGTGTTTTTGTGTTGCTACCTGCCTGGTAGCAGATAGGAATGAGTTTACTTCAGCTGTTGTTATTCATATGCCTCTATAGAAAAGTATGTTTTTACCATGTGTGGCTTGTCCTTGTGATCTAACACCTTACTCCTGTGATTCTTCTTAACCCTCAAGAGTATAAATTGCCTGATGTTCTGAATAAAGTTGACTACTGCACTAGTGTTTGGTCATCCAGGTTCAGGTGCTAACTACAGCAGTAAACAAATGGAACCCAGAGATTTGGTAAGGAGACAGGAGAGGATAATAAGAGGTTAAAAGGGTTTTGTTGCTGTTGATTTTTGAAACAGAGTCTCATTATGTATCCCTGGCCAGCATGGAAAGTGCTAGCAGACCAAACTGACCTTGAACTCTTGGAGATCTACTTGCCTCTGCCTCTCTTATTTTTTTAAGATTTATTTTTGGGGCTGGTGAGATGGCTTAGTGGTTAAGAGCATTGGCTGCTCTTCCTAAAGGTCCTGAGTTCAATTTCCAGCAACCACATGGTGGCTCATAACCATCTGCAATGTGATCTGACGCCCTCTTCTGGTGTGTCTAAAGACAACTACAGTGTACTTATATATGTTTGTAAATTATGTGTATTGGGGAATGGGGTGATGCTCAGAGATTAAGAGGGCTGGCTGCTCTTATAAAGGACCTGGGTTCAATTCCCAGCATACATAGGGCAGCTCACAACTGTCTAATTCCAGTCCCAAGTGATCCTAGATTTTCTTCTGGCCTCCAAAGGCACTGCATGCATGTAAAGCACAAACATACATCCAGACATATCATCCATAATATAAAAATTAAAAATCATTTTAAAATATATGTATCTGTGTAGGGGTATGTGCGCATGACCTTAAGAGACCCTAAATGGCTAGAGTATTTGAATTCTCCTGAAGTTGGAGTTACAGGCTGTTTTGAGATGCCTGGTGTGGGTGCTGTGTACTGAACCCAGGTTCTCTGAAAGAAAAGCCAATGCTCTTAACTGCTGAGCTATCTCCCCAGTCCTGTACTTATTTATGTTTGTTTCTTTTTTTCCCAGAGGGCTGGTGAAGAAGTGGGACTCGGTTACAGCAATCCTTTCATCCTTTTGCCTCACCCTCTGAAGTGCCCAAATACTAGCCATTTAACTCTTTACCATGACCACTTCACACTGCATCTACTTTTTGGCTGAACACCATTTCTCTGTGTATGTGTACCTCACATTTTTTATTCACTCATACTTAATGACACTGTTAGCTCTATACCCTGCTGCTATCATATAGCTGAAATGAAGCCTGGGGGTATAGGTATCACCTCAAGACAGAAATTTTACTCTGGCTAGATAACTAGACATTTGATTGCCAGACCATATAGTGGTTCTATTTTTAATATAATTTTTGAGTAATCTTCCTAATTAATTTCCACGTTTGTACCAATTTACATTCTCACAAATAGTGTTCCATGACTCTCTTTGCTCTAAACCTTGAGCAACTCTGTGTAGCAAAAGCTTTTCTTCCTGTTTGCTTTTAAAAGACAGGGCCTTACTCTGAAACCCACACTAGCTAGAACTCACTATGTAGCTCAGGGTAGCCTCAAACTCTCATTAGTCCTCCTGCTGAAGGGATTACAGGTATAAGTCATCATGCTTAGCTTTAATGAAGCTTTTTTTAAAGTGTACCTCCTCTTCCTTTTCAACCTCCCCCCTCCCCCCACGTGTTCCCAGCTGGCCTCTCTTTCTGTCTTTCTCTTCCCCCCAAGCCCCCATGGCTCTGATAAATTCTATGTGTTCTACCCCTTCTTCAGGTCCTCACTCCCCTTCTTTCCCCCAAATAGACTTCCCTTACAGCGGGTCTGTCACATGGCCTAATTTCTCAGAAAGACACCTTGGCCCATGCCAAGTCGGGTACCCGCCTACCCCTGAATTATATTTTATAATAGCTTCTCCTCCTGAGTGCTGGAATTAACGGCATGTGGTGCAATGCCTGGCGCCCAGGGAATTCATTAAAGTAGACAAAACACTATTCAACTTACACAACAAAATATCATCCCACAATTCCTCTCACCATTATCAAAATTTCAAAATTTATCTGCATGTTCCCACACCTTGCAAAATGAATGATATTTTTTTAGCCAAAGAAAGTACCATTTTTATTAGTTATTAGCTACATGTAAACAATGCAAACTAGAGGATTAGGGGTTTCCTTTGGACAGCTCTATCAATACCACTTAAGTCAAAGAACTATAAAACTGAAGTCATTTTGAATAAAATCAGTTGGCAGATCAATGAATGACATTCTCCACTGTTGTGTCTGTGGCTCAAAGTTTTACACAAGAGTGATGTAAAAAGAGGCTTCAAACACAAATGCCTAAAAGTACTTAGGACAGCCTACAGAAGGTTAAATAAAACAGGAGAATTAAAGCAAGTTCAGGGCCTAGGCTAGATAGTGAGTTTCATCCAGGTCAGCAAAGGCCGCTGACTGAGGTCCTGTCTCAAGAGAGCTAGAGCCAGAGGAGTAGGAAGGGAAGGAGGGACATTTAACACTTTACCATGGCCACTTCATACTGCCATCTACTTTATGGCTGAACACCATTTCTCTGTGTATGTGTACCTCACATTTTTTATTCATCCATCTACTTAATGGAAGGAGGGAAGAAGGGAAGAAGGGAGAGAGAAAGAGAATGAAGGAAGGAGGATGGGGAAAAAAAGAAAGAAAAAAGAAAGCCAGGCAGGATAAACAAGCCCTGGAAAGTAGAGGATGCAGGCAGCCACTGCTAATAGGGTAAATCCAGTTGTTAACTGCCTAACCACTTGGGAAAACTAGAACTTCCACTTTTGAATGTTATGCAAAGTCAAGCTGCCCAGGTATGATGGCAAAGAGGGAAGATTCACAGGAGCTTGAAGCTGGCCACATCCAACTAGTAACATAAAATGTTATCAGGAGAAAACACCATCAGCAAAAACACCAATAGCAAAAATTCATACCACCTTTTCAACTTTTCTATAAACCTAAAATGATTCAAAAATTCTATTTTTAAGAATGAGTACATATCTCAATGATAGATCACTTTCCTAGTTTGGGAGAAGTTCTGAGTTCAATCTACAGATCAGTAGAAAAAATTTAAATAATTTGATTTTCCTTAATTTTTATTGAGGGAAAAGGAAGTGCCCATGAGTATGTGAACACAAGCCTGCGGAGGCCAGAGGTAGATCCTGGGTGTCTTCCTCAAATGTTTTTCTGCCTTATTTTTGAGTTAAGGTTTGTCACTGAACCTAGAGCTCACCAATTCAGTAGACCTGTCTCCTTACATTCTCAGTGTTGGGATTATGGGAGCACACTGTCACATCTGACTTTTTAATGCGAGTGCTGGAAATCAAGTACTCTTGCTTGCACAGCAAACACTTTAACAAATGAGTCAATATCCCTGCTCCAATAATTTAAATATATATTTTTATTAACTTATTACATACACATATGAACAATATTTACAACAGCAATAAAAACAGTCCACATCGGGCTGGTGAGATGGCTCAGCAGGTAAGAGCACCAACTGCTCTTCCAAAGGTCATGAGTTCAAATCCCAGCAACCACATGGTGGCTCACAACCACCCATAATGAGATCTGATGCCCTCTTCTGGTGCATCCAAAGACAGCTACAGTGTAATTGTAATAAATAATAAATAAATTTTAAATAAAAAAACAAACAGTCCACATATCCATCAACTGGTACCAATATCCATTGGTACCAAATCTCCAAAATGTAGTATACTTATTTACACAATGGAGTGCTGTTCAACAATAAGAAAGAATAAAGTACCAACACAGGCTTCCACAATGATGCTTGAAAACATTCCACTAAGTGGAATAAGCTAGCCACAGACAAACATATGCAATATGGATATATTTTTGTAATAGATACTTCTTGCTGCTTTTCCAGAGAACTGAGTTCAATTCCCAAAACCCATGTGAGGAGGTTCACAACCACCTGTAACTCTAGCTCCAGGAGATCCGACATCCTTCCATGGCCTCTATGGGTACCTGCACTCATATGTACATAGTCAAATGCAGACACAGATAAGAAGAACATTTTTGAAACCCTTATGTTCATGGTCCTGGTTGTCTGAGTGATATTTTTTGTTGTTTTTGTTTCTTTGTTTTAGATTTATTTACTTTGTATACAGCATTCTTCCTGCATGTATGCATGCACACCAGAAGAGGGCAGCAAATCTCATTATAGATGATTATGAGCCACCATGTGGTTGCTGGGAATTGAATTCCGGACCTCTGGAAGAGCAGTCAGTGCTCTTAATTTCTGAGCCATCTCTCTAGCCCAAGAAGAAATTTTTTAAAAACTGTGTGTATGTGTGCCCTTCCTGTTGGTATTCTGTCTGAACTCCACTCCCACAGTTACCTGGCAGCAGCCAGGTATGCTCCTCCCCACAGTTACCTGGCAACAGACAAATAGGCCTAGCCCACTATAAAAGGGGCTACTTGGCCCCTCCTCCCTCTCTTGCCTTTCTTGTCTCTCCCTTGCCCCTTGCTCCCTCGCTCTCCCTATCTCCCCTTTCCCTTCCCCGCTCTCTCCACATGGTCATGGCTGGCCCCTACTTCCCTACTCTCTCCTTCACTCTGCCTTTCTCTGCCTTTGCTACCCTCTTAACTTACACCCCCTGCCCCCATGCCCTAAATAAACTCTATTCCATGCTATGTGGCTGGTCTCTCAAGGGAAAGGGATGCCTTGGCATGAGCCCATTGAGGCACCCCATTCCCCCACAACCACACAGAACATATATTAATATTTCTTTATCTTGGGCTAGTGAGATGGCTCAGTGGTTAAGAGCACTGACTATTCTTCCCAGCAACCACATGGTGGCTCACAACCACCCATAATGAGATCTGACACCCTCTTCTGGTACATCTGAAGACAGCTACAGTATACTTACATATAATAATAAATCTTTAAAAAAAATATTTATCTTTTTATGATCACAACATTGGTGCACTGTGGCTCGGATCCAGAAAGTCTGTGGGTTTGCATCCCATCTCAGCCACAACCATGCTCGCTAGCCCCGATCTGATAAGCCCCCATTCCCCACAGGTCAGAGTGACCATCTGCATGGTCCCAGAGACAGTTTCTTTCTCAAAGCTGAGAATTCCAGGCTGGCCTGGATTCTGCTGCCTTCCTCCCCCTCATGCTCAACTCTATCGGCCCCCTTGAGCTTGTTGCTGCTGGACCTGTGGCTCCCCTGCCTCAGCAGCGACTGGCTCCGGGGGCCACAGGTACACTAAGTACACAGGCCACACTGTACAGCCACAGCCACCACCCATAACACAGTGCCACCACATGGGCTTTTCGGTCAAAAAGGCCCAAGTGCTTACCTATCCATGCTCCCACACCCCTGGCCTGTTCTCATGGCCTGCATGTTCAGTTTGGGTCACAGGCTTATCTGCCTGGACAAACTCATTTTCTGTCACCATGATCTTATGCCACTGCTGCCAGCTCTCTTTTTCTGGTTCTAGCCAAATATTTCTTTGCTTATACAAAAATATACTTTTCTCTACCTACACAATCTGTCAAAGTTACCTAAGATTCTCTTTCCTATCCTATTTTGACTACTGCTATTAAATTCTATTCAGTTATAACCAATCTACATAGCGTTCGATCCTGTCAAAAGTTTGTTAACTATTAAGTTTATGACAGACAGAATTCCCAAAAGCCTTTAACAGTTTCTCCCACGAAGTCTCAGAAGATGTGGACACAGCTACAAGATGCTGCCTGGATTGTGATATGATAATCACTGAAATACTCAGTGGACAAACCTGGATACTCTGAGTCAAATGACTTAGCTAAAACCAAGGTAAGCCATTTCTCATGTTATGCCTATCCATTCCACAGAAAAAAAGTCCTATGGCTGCGCCTGAAAGTCAGACTGACTGCCCAAGTTGCCACTGAGACCATGGAGACCACAGAGAACTGTTGGCTAGTGGACTCTGTCGTATATAACTACTAGATTTTTGTTTATTCCCCAGACTTCTGACTACACTGATAGCTAAGACAGCAGCTAGAAAAAAACTTCCACAGATGTTAATCTGTTACTTCCTTATCGTCCTCTTCTTGCTTATGCCACTGTCCTAACATTATCTGAGTTCCTATAAATTTGCCTAACTCTAATAAAACATTCCACTATAGGATCCAACTTTTTAATCTTGTTCCTTCTGCTCCACAAAGGGCTTATCTTAAAGACTGTTCATGTTGCTAACTCAGGTTATCTCTTTTATAAACCTATAAGCTACAGAAAATCCACTCAGATCCTCCTCTCATGGATCAAATAGACTCCATCCAGAAAAGTACATCTGCCCAAAGTTCCCACTTGCTACCTATTCCAAAGGGTAGGATTCCTCTGGGTTTCAAATGTACATCTTAAGAAAAACTTTTCTTTCTCCCAAATGTACTTAATCTTATTCTCTACCTATAATAATGTGTTTCAACATCTAGTCAAGTCCAGGTTCTTTCTACATCCAGGACAGCTCCAGAGAAGCAACCTTCAGATGTTCCATCTCCTTCCATAGTGCTCACTTCTTACTGGACCTACTCCTTCTGTCCTATCCTCAGACGGCTCCACAGACCCTGAACAGCAAGGAAGCAGCCAGCTCTCCTAAGACTGGACAAACATCCCCCATACCCATTCCTCTAGGTTCCCTATTCCTATTCCTGCTTAGCCATCACCTCTTTCTAATTTTTCTTTTTCTTTTTAAAGATTTATTTATTTTATGTGTATGAGTACACTGTAGCTGTACAGATGGCTGTGAGCCATCATGTGGTTGCTGAGAATTGAACTCAGGACGGCCCCACTCTCTCTGTTGTAATACTCTGTAGCCATCTTCAGATGCACCAGAAGAGGGCATCAGATCTCATTAAGGGTGGTTGTGACCACCATGTGGTTGCTGGGATCCGAACTCAGGACCTTCGGAACAGGAACAGCAGTCAGTGCTCTTACCGGCTGAGTCATCTCACCAGCTGCTAATTTTTTTTTCTTTTCTAACTAAACCAAAACAGGGAATGTTGCTATTCTGTCTGGACTCCACCCCCACAGTTACCTAGCGCCTGGCCCACTATAAAAGGGGCTGCTTGGCCCCTCCTCCCTCTCTTGCTCTCTTGTTCTCTTGGCTTTCTAGTCTCTCCCTTGCTCCCCCTATCTCCCCATTCCCTCCCCCCCCAACATGGTCATGGCCAGCCTCTACTTCTCTACTCTCTCCTTCTCTCTGCCTTTCTCTGCCTCTGCTACTCTCTTAACTCCCCCCAAGTCCCCATGCCCTAAATAAACCGTGTTCTATACTATACCTTTGTGTGGCTAGTCTCTCATGGGGAAAGGATGCCTTGGCATGGGCCCACGGAGACATCCCCTTCCCCCACACCTCCTGAACATATATTAATATTTCTTTCTCTTTTTATGATCACAACACTTCCTAGTTCTGATTGCTTAAAAACATACCCAGAAAGCCAGGCAGTGCTGGCATACGCCTTTAATCCCAGCACTTGGGAGGCAGAGAGGGACGAATTTGAGCCTGGTCTACAGAGTGAGTTCCAAGGACAGCCAGGGCTACACAGAGAAAAAAGAAGAGAAGAGAAGAGAAGAGGAGAGGAGAGGAGAGGAGAGGAGAGGAGAGGAGAGGAGAGGAGAAGAGAAGGAAAAGAAAGGAAAGGAAAGGAAAGGAATGGAAAAGAAAAGAAAAGAAAAGAGAAAAGAAAGAAAAAGAAAACACACACCCAGAGCCAGAAGGAGGTGTCTTACACCTTTAATTCCAGGACTAGGGAGGTAGAGGGAGATGGATCTTTGAGGTCAAAGGCAGCCAGCCGGGTCTACAGAGTTCCAGGACAGCCAAAGCTACAGAAAAACCCTGTCTTGAAAAACCAAAAACTAACCAACCAAGCAAGCAAAAAACCCACATGCCCAGAAGCAGCATCACCAAAAACAACAAACAGTACTTAATCTACTCCCTACAGTAACACCCAGGGGCAGGGACAGAATGCCACATGCAAAGGACAAAAGGCACTTTAAAGATTAATGGGGTCCTGTCAGTAGTCTCAGGTACTAGGTTAATGAGTCTCCCATAATTCAAACTGCGGATGATCTCTGAATCAAAATGTGTGGCAGAAAGTGGGGGCATGACTCAGGAGTAAACTGCATACAAAAAGACAAAAAGAATGGTAGCAATAGATTATAATTATAATACATTAAATTGAGCCCATTCTAGTTCTACAAAATGGTCAAAAGACTTTTTACAATAGAATGTCAAATGGTGTGGGTGGGAAGAAGGAATGATAGAAAATAACCATTTTATAATCACATATTCAGACTCAAGCAAGAATTAAGGAGACTTTAGTGTTAGCTTTCAAGCCTGGGACAAAGGGTTGAGGTGCCTATTTAACATTATCAAAGTGGACCTGGCTAACAGGTTCTCTCTGCATCCCTTTGTTTCAACCTAACATGGGATCTTCCTAGATAGCATACCCTGCCCCCTACCCTCAACTCCAGTCCAGTATGTGGACGGGCCTCTGGTCTTCCAGAGGCCCTTTCCTATATAATCCAGACATTCTGGTTACCCCTTCACTTTTGCGCCTCCTGGTTGCTACATCTGTTTCTCCTCTCTATTCTCCCTTCCCTCTTCCCCTTCCCCCTTTCCCTTTCCCTTCTCCTCACATGGCTCAGAGTCATGTCCACTCTGGACTCTCCCAGGTGTCCCTGTCTCTGGCTACATTCTCCTTTTTTATCTATAATAAACTTTCTCCTCCACCATACCTAGAAGCAGTCATGTCCTTTCCTTTTTATTTATGTTGGCATTCCTTCTAGCCTCCGCCCAACAGTTACCTGGCAACAGCCAGATAGGCCTAGCTTGCTATAAAAGGAGCTGTCCTCACTCTCTGAGTCTCTTCTCTCCCTTACCCCTTTTCCTTCCTTCCTCTCCTCTCCTTCTCCATGTGTTCCTGGCTGCCCCTGCCCTTCTGTCTTTCTCTGTCTACTCCCTTTTCAATTCCCCTTTCCATGCCCTAAATAAACTCCGTTCCACACTATACTCGGCTATGGCTGGTACCTCAAGGGGAAGGGGTGCCTCAGCATGGACCCACTGAGGCACCCCTCTCACCTCACATATACCATGCTCTATAAAACATCCTGTTTTGTTTTTTTTTTAAAACACAACAATGTCTTTTTCATTCAAAGAACACTGAGCAAAAGTCCACTAGAAACTGTACAGCTACAAAACGTTAATCTGGTGACACAAGATATACCTGGAACTCCAGCACTCAAAATGCCAAGTAAGACAAGAGGATCTTGAGTTTAAGGATGGCCTGGACCAATAAATATGGAGCCCTAGGCTAGCCTGGACTACAAAGAAAGATCATGTCTCAAAAATCAAAACAGGGTCAATGAGATGGCTCAGTAGATAAAGGCACTTACCACAATACCTGACAACCTGGGTCTCCAGGCCTCAAATGGTAGAAGGAGAAACCAATTCCTGCAAGTTGTCCACTGACCACCACTCAGATATCATGGCAACCATACACACATACACACAAATGTTTATTAAAAAAAAAAGTTGGGGGGGGCTGGAGAGATGTCTCAGCGGTTAAGAGCACTGACTGTTCTTCCTGAGGTCCTGAGTTCAATTCCCAGCAACCACATGGTGGTTCACAACCATCTGTAATGGGATTTGATGCCCTCTTCTGGTGTGTCTGACAGCTGCAGTGTACTCATACACATTAAATAAATATTAAAAGAAAAATTTACCGGGCGGCGGTGGTGGTGCACGCCTTTAATCCCAGCACTTGGGAGGCAGAGGCAGGCGGATTTCTGAGTTCCAGGCCAGCCTGGTCTACAGAGTGAGTTCCAGGACGGCCAAGGCTACACAGAGAAACCCTGTCTCGGAAAAACAAAAAAACAAAAAACAAAAAAGTCAGGGCTGGTGAGATGGTTCAGTGGGTAAGAACACCAACTGTTCTTCTGAAGGTCCTGAGTTCAAATCCCAGCAACCACATGGTGGCTCACAACCACCCATAATGAGATCTGACGCCCTCTTCTAGTGCGTCTGAAGACAGCTACAGTATACTTATTTATAATAATAAATACATTTTTTAAAAAGTCAGAGATGGCCCAGTGATTAGTTCTTGCCCCACAAGCAAGAGTTCAATGCCCAGAACCTATGTAAATTCTGAATAGGCTTAGTAGCTTTCCTATAATTCCATCTCTGAAGGCACAGATAGGAATCCCAGAATAATTGGGCTTCTGAGACTAGCTGTATGTGAGCTTTTGGTCTGATCCTGCCTGGAAAGAAAACAGTGGAAGGAAAATTAAGGAAGTTCCCTGTTATCAACCTCAGTTCTCCATATTCACACTCACATGCCTGTATGCACACCTTCACATGCATGTGCTTCACACATGTAAACACATATAGCACACAAGCACATGAAAAAGCAGGAAGCAGGAAGGGCAAGTGGCAGAAAGGGCTGGAGAGATGGCTCAACAGTTAAATACTTGCCACTTTTCCAAAGGACCCAACTTGAGTTCCCAGCACCACATCCTTCAGATCTAATCTATTCCTTCAAGATCCTCAGGTATCACTGAATGTACAAGCAATTTTAACAAAGAGAAATCTAGAGCAAAAAAAAAAAAAAAAAAAAAAAAAAAAAAAAAAAAAAGAAAGAAAGAAAGAAAAAGAAAAAAATCAAGAGCCAGCATGGTGGCACACACCTGTAATTCTACACTAGGGAATCAATGGCAGGCAGGAGGGTCTGGAATCCTAGGCCAGACTGGGATTGATTAGCCCAGCTATACATACATATTACAGTTCCCATATAATCTCACCAGTGCATAACCACCTCCACTATAAACACCCCCTACAGAGTGTTAGCTGTGTTAGTAACTGGAGAATGTGCTATGTCCTCACACTGTCATCTAG
Source organism: Mastomys coucha (assembly GCF_008632895.1). Classification (NCBI taxonomy): domain Eukaryota; kingdom Metazoa; phylum Chordata; class Mammalia; order Rodentia; family Muridae; genus Mastomys; species Mastomys coucha. The sequence continues at coordinate 46,539,655 of NW_022196900.1, read as the reverse complement.
AGTCTCTAGTGTACAGGGTCCCTCTTGGTGGTATTAATTCTATGATTTTGAACAAATCAATAATGCACACATTTACTATTATAGTTTCACAAATATTTTCTGTGCTTTGCCTACCCCCCCTTTGTTGTTGTATTTCTTTTCCATACTGCTTTTTTGAGACAGAGTCTCATAGCCTAGATTGGATCTGAACTCATAACTCTCCCACTTCAGTCTCCCAAGTACTAGGATGACAGGCATGTACCAAAACCATACCTTGTTGTTCCTGGGGCTTTTTTTTTTTTTTTGCTTTGATTTCATTTGTCTAATTTTTTATTATTTATTTATTTGTGTATGTAGGTGAAGCACATGGTATATAGCACATGTATGTAGATCAAAAGACAACTTGCCAGAGTCCCTTTGCTCCTACCATGTGGGGCCTAGGGATCAAATTCAGGTCATTAGGGTTGGTAACAAGTACCTTACATGCTCAGCTGTCTCAGTGACCCTTACTTTGTTTTCTGAGACAGGATCTTGACTAGCCAGGCTGGCCTCAACCTCACTCTGAAGCTCAAGCTAGTCTTGATCCTCCTGTTGCCACCTTCTAACTACTGGGGTTACAGCATGTGCGTTCATGCCCACCTATATGATTCCACTTATTGTTACCCATTTTAGTGAAGGGCCACTAAATGTCTAAACTACATATATGAGCTGGAGGTATGACTTAGTGGTTGAGAGAATGTTCATTATGCATAAGGCTCTGAGTTCAACTTAAAAAAAATCATAGTTAACACACAGAAGTTATGAATGAGAATTACACTGCTTTTCCTCCACAGCAGTAATCCAAGCAGCAGCAGTAAAACAGGGAAAGATAAAAGTCATCCAATTTGAAAGGAGAAAGTATCTCCAGTTTTCTTAGCAAACACTAGGAATGTACTTGGGAAAAAAAAGAAAAAAGAAATATAAGAGCAGTTGGAAGTAAAATGAAAGTCTGAGCAGACCACAGTGAGAATGACCTGCAAGCCCTGCACTTGGGAACAAGAGGCAGAAGAGTTTAAGGTCATCCTCAGCTGTGGAGTAAGTTCAAGGTTACCTAGGCATTTACCTCTCCCAGCATTTAAGACAACAGCAAGCACAGCAAGTTCCAGGTTTCCCTAAACTATACAGGACTTTGTACTCTGCCCTCCCCCTCCCAAAAAAAAAGTAGGGATGCCTTTAGTCCCACACTAAGGCAAAAGCAGGAGGATTATAGAAAGTTCAAGGCCTTCTTCCCACAAATACTATTATAAATCTTAAATAATAAAGTATCTAAATTTGGAATTCCTTATACCATGATGCTAAAAGATCTCTTTTTCCTTGGCTATCATACATGACATTCCTCCCTGATTTTCAACTCTTTGGTGCTCTGTTTTGTTTCTTCTAAACACAGTGTCACCACTTAACCAGAGCTGTCTTGCTTGGAATGCTGAATAGGAAGGCTGACCTCACGTCTACACAGTCATCCCAGTTCCACCTTCCAAGTGCTGGGGGACTGCAAGTGTGCAACACCACACCTGGCTTTCCACCTACTAAAAAAAATTCCCACTCCACCGAGGCATCCCACTGATATAAATCTATAACAAAGACAATCTGAAAGAACGTATGGCTTGTGCAGAACAGTCCTTAAAAAAGGTAACACTTTAATTCATGCATTATGAAAACTTGTGTCCTAATTTTCTGCAAGCATTTTCTACTCAAAATTCAAGTTATAACAGGCATTCTGTTTTCAAATCAGAGCAGTCGGATGAGGGAGACAACGTGCCACTGACTCAGCTGCTTTCTTTTTCCCTTTACAACCTGTACTTAAGGTTCAAGAACAAGGCGAAAATGTAACTGTCAAAGTGAGCAGTAAAGCCAATATGGTATTTGTCTTAGCAGGGAACACCTGCTAAGACAAATTTTCTCATATGAAATGACATATTTCATATCTCATATGAAATTTCATATGAGAAAATTTTTAACTGGCAGATATATAAAAAAGCAATGGTGCCTTACTTACCATGCAAAACCCTTCACACATAAGTTACAAACTGCAGTTTACTACAAATGCTTAACGTGTTTCTTTAGAAAGATCTCCTGCCCAAATAACCATCCAAATCTGCCATCCTGAATTGTCACAGCCTACACAACTCAGCAGTTCCTTGTAATTTAAAACATTTGCTTTTAAGAATAGTCTCCACCCACAACTTTTCCACAAATTTCTTCAGCTACAAGCTCAAGTTTACACTTACAAAATGCTGGATTTATTCCCAACAGAGTGCACTCATTTACAAATTACACAGGAGTAAATTATTAAAATACAAAACATCAACATTTCTGGTACATCTTTTCTATTATTCAAATAAACAAACAATTACACACCAAGCAAAGTACTATTGGCCAAAAATCAAATGACATGGGATCATTTCACTAAAACTGGTAATAAAGACGATTAGATCCCTTAATCTCAATCCATTACTTTATAAATAGTAAATAGTCAAACGGGTGGCCTGAATAGCAGAAAACCTTTTGCCACTAACTATAAAAGCAATCCAGTAAGAGGCAGATCATGTTCATAAGCACAAATCTAAGATTATGTCTGAGATTTCTGAGTTCCCAGTCTTACATCAAGAAGGCAGTTTGCCAACTTTTTAACATTAACATTGAGAACAGAGCAGAAAATATAGCGGGGTTTTACGGTTATAATGACTGTGATAAAAAGTTTTCCTTTTGCAATTCTTTTTGAACAAAAAAGTCGCATAACGAGTTCTAGATCTGAGGTAGTCTAGTATATATATATATAAATGATTATCAAATCAAATCAAATGTTTACTGAAAACCTGGCAACAGGACACTACACCTAAGGATCTTTTCTAGCTTACTTCTCCTTAGCAGCATGGAGATAGACGGGAAGACCTATTTCTAGGGTTAACTGGACTCGAGTTTGCACACAATTAAGTAGCCTCAGTACATCAACTGCTCAGACTACAGTGCATGACCTCTCTAGACACAATTGCACAGCAAGTTGAGCTCTCAGTCCGGGGGGAGGGGGAGAATGACACCTTCTCTCACATTTGCTCAAGTAACTACGGTAACTCCCTTGAATTTTCCCGTGTGAAACCAACGAAATTTGAGGGGAAGGGGGGGCGCATTTTAAAAACTGGGTCATTCCTTATTTGTTCTCTCCAAGCACATTCTTCGGGAGGGAAACGGCCTATGAATCACAAAAAGGGGAGGGGGAAGACGTGACAGCATCTCCAATGCTTTAAAGTTACGGCTCTTACAAGAGTCAGCACTTAGGGGCTCATTAGTTGGCTTTATTTGAGTTTAGTCACCGCCGAGCTGAATGGAACCTTCCCATAAGTTATCCCCAACAAAGCAGCCCTAAACATCGGCCACGGACCGGCAGAGGAGGAAATGCCCTGGATTCACCTGCGGCACCTGCCTGCACCCCGGTACCTCCACCTCCGCCGCGTCCGCGAATCCTTACACTCCACCCTAGCCGCCACCGCTCAGCACCCCGCCGGCCGGGCCCTGGCCCGGTTCTCGCCTCACTCCGGCCGCAGAGGCCAGGCCCTGTCCCTGCACCGAGGCGAACCTGATGAGGCCCTCCGGCCACAGCCTCTCCGCACCGTAACCCGCAAGCTCTGGGGGACCTCCCGCCCGCTCGGCGACTAGGCCAGCCGGCCGCTCCCCTCTTCCCGCGCGGTCCCGCACGCTGCCTGAGCGGCCTGGCGGCGCGGGACGGATTAGGCTGGGCGGCGGTGCGGACTCACCTGCGCCGGCCCAGTCGGCGACTGTCCGACACCGTAGCTTCCTGGGGTGAGAAAGCGCAGGCTACGCGGCCTGGGCACTCTCCGCTGGCAGGTCCGGGACTCCGCTGGCCCCTCTGCGCCTGCGCCTCCGCGCGGCCGGGTCTCCAGGGGCACAGTCTGCAGGGAAGGCAACTGCCGACCGAGGGCCTCGCGGGCCGCGGGCGCTGCGGGAGGACCGACGTCTAGGTACTGCCAGCGGCGAGACTGTCCGGACCACAGACCGCCATGTTTCTGTTCCCTTTTCTTTTCTTTTTTTTTTTTTTCCCCTTCCCTTCCTTCCGCTCCTTTCCACCGAACACCACTTTCCCTCCCTCCGTTCCTCTCCCTTTCCTTCTGCGGGGGCGGTAGAAAGGACGCGGGGGGTGGGGTCCGAGGTTGGACCCGCCCCGCTAGAACCACGCCCCCATGGTTGGGCTCCGCCCAGAGGTTGACCCACGCCCCCAGACTCCTACCAAGTCTCGGGCCACGCCTCTGCGCTTGGGCTCCGCCCCGTGAGCGCCCTCCTCCTGGCAGAGGGACTCATTCTGGCCGACCTCCGGGTGCTCCTTAGAATCCCGACGCTGGCCTATGGGATCCCAAAGCGAGAGACCGCCAGCTCTCCGGGCGCTAGTTGCAGCCTTTCTGTTTGTTCTGCGTTTTTTTGTTTTGTTTTGTTTGGTTTGGTTTGGTTTTGCGGTGGCCCGTGGCAGGTGACTACCGCCTCTCCAGGCTTTCAAAGAATGAGAAAGTGACAGAGAATAGCTCAAGGTCAATGGGGAAAAAAAGCCAAGTGAGACTTGCAGTTTCCCTGTAGTAGAGCCTGGAAGTCCCACGCATCACTGTGTGACCCCAAAGTATGAGTGATACTGGAGGGCTGCCCTTTTTCTAACCCATCCAAAGGCCTCTAGAGAGACCTTAGCTGCTTTCTCTACTCTTTTTTTTTTTTTTTTTGATAATGCCAAACGTGTAACTCTTTAATTTAGATAACTTGCTGCCTCCCAAAGGTAACCTAGATCTAGAGGTAAACATTCTGAACTTGATGACTGTGAGCCTCAAGACATGGTGCTAAGGACTTAACTCTGGTCCTCGAGAAGAGCAGCAAGTACTCTGAAATACTGAGTCATCTCTTTAGCACCCATTTTTCAGTTTTGCAGGTACTGAAGAATGGAGTTGGAGAGTCTTCGCTGCAATGAAATTTTGGCAAAATATTTCTTCTGACTTGTTTCGTTTTGTTTGGCAGAGGGTGAGGTAGTTGGTGCCCAGGGTCTCACTATTTAGCCCTGGCATTTCCTGCGAGTCTTATTTGTAGACCAGGCTGGCCTTAAAAACTCACCCTCCATTGCTGGAATTAAAGATTTGTGCCACCACTTGGTGACAATTTTTTAAGCTATCAATTACAACTTTTTTTCCTCCTGGCAAAAGACAGATTGGCCTATGACCCGCAGCTGATTGAAACTGGAACTGATAAGATGGGGCGGGGCATGTAGAACAACAATAACTGACGGAGCCTGCCTTAATGAAACCCGTTTCTTTGTATGCTGTTAAAAAGTTCATTAAGCCGGGCAGTGGTGGTGCACACCTTTGATCCCAGCACTTGGGAGGCAGAGGCAGGTGGATCTCTGAGTTCGAGGCCAGCCTGGTCTACAGAGTGAGTTCTAGGACAGCCAGGTCTACACAGAGAAACCCTGTCTTGAAAAACCAAAAAAAAAAAAAAAAAAAAAAGTTCTTTAAGTTATTTTAAAGATCTGTGCATAACTGGTGAGCACCCATGTTCATAACGGTCGCTTTGCTGAGAATTACTCTTTCATCTGATCACTATTCTTGCTAACAAGTGTAATGTTAAGTCTGGTTGATGCATGCCTGGTTGTCTGTTTCTGAAGTTAACTGCAGGTTTGAAAAGTTTTTTGGCCTTTGACTTCTGTAACAGACGCCATTTTCCTAACCACATTAGCAGTCAGTATTGATTCAAGAAGAAACACTCAGCGATATGAATATGGTGCCATTAACAGTAGTTAGGGGTTGGTCTGGGGCCGTGGAAGCATCCTAACAGTCCAGACAGCAGAAACGTTAAGGACGTGTTCATAACTAAAAACCTAACTTGTGGACTTCTCGTACTTCCTCACCAATGTAAAAACCAATGCTTTCAAAAATACTTAAACAGAGCTATGGATTTAACTTAATGGGAGACAGCGTCTTTAGCTAGAGAGAGACCCTAGGTTGGATCTCTAGATATGGTGGCTGAATGTCTTTAGCCCTCAGGCACTCAAAGGGCCTATCCTTCTCCCCAGACCCATTCTTTGGTACTAGTAAATCTGAAGAGTGGATGCTAGAGAGATGGCTTAGTATTTCAGAGTGCTTGCTGCTCTTCTTGAGGACCAGCATTAAATTCTCAGCACCCCGTCCTGAAGGTCACAACAATCAGCTTCAGGGGATCTCATACCCTGTGGTACTTTGAATATGCTTGGCACTATTTGGAGGTATGGCTTTGTTGGAGGAAGTGTGGATGTAGCTTTAAGACCCTCCTCCTAACCACATGGAAGCCAGTCTTCTCCTATTGATCTTCAGATGAAGATGTAGAACTCTCGGCTCCTCCTGCACCATGCCTGCCCGGATGCTGCCATGCTCCTCCTGCCTTGATGATAATGGACTGTAAGCCAGCCCCAGTTAAATGTTGTCCTTAGGAGAGTTGCCTTGGTCACAGTGTCTGCTCACAGCAGTAAAACCCTGACTAAGACACAGCCTTCGTGGCCTCCAGTGTTACCCGTATGTACATGTACATATTCACCCACAGGCACACCAGCATACATATAAAGAAAAGTTAAAACTACAAGATCCTTAAAAAGCAATAAAGTCAGTGTGCTGGCTTTTCTCAACTGAGGCTCCCTCTTCTCCAATGACTCTAACTTGTGTTAAGTTGACATATAACTAGCCAGGACACAGGTTGAGCAAACCATGGAGAGCAAGCCATTCCTTAAGGCCTCTACATCAGCTCCTGCCTCCAGGTTCCAGACCTCCTTGAGTTCTTGTTCTGACTTCTTCCAATGATGAACAGTGATGTGGAAGTGTAAGCCACGTAAACCATTTCCTCCCCAAATTGCTTTTGGCCATGGTGTTTCATCACCACTCCAGTAACCCTAACTAAGACAGAAATGCCAAAACCTTTTTCTACTTAAAAGAGAAAGAAGAAAGAAAGAAAGAAAATTCAAAGAAGTCATTTTTTCCACATGATGAATTACAAGATTTGAGAAAAATCTAACTTTTTCTTAATTTTTCTTAATATTTTCATCATCCTGAAGTTTTACCATAATTTTTTCATCTCCATTTCCTTCCCAATATCTCCTAGAATGAGCTTGCAAGTCTTAACTTTCCGTCTGAGCCAGCTGTTCTTTACTTTGCATGTTCTTGATCACTCTTGCACATTCAGGATAAATGAGTTCACTTTGATGTTTAATATAGAACTATTTGTCTAGCCTTACTGAGGAACTATTTGCACTGAATAGTTGCTCAGGGAAAGAGAGTCCTTTTTTGAGGATCTTGCCCTTGCCAGAGTCCCATGTTCCAGTGGATTGATTGTCCTTCACCCATGGCCATATGGGCAGCACTAACTGGACAATAGAATATACTTATATTTGGGTGGGAATGCATAGGATCATTTCTCATTGTGTAAATTTATGAAACTCTAGAGAATAACGGCAAATTTTAATTTTAATTTAAAAAATAAATAGGGGCTGAACACATGGGCCCAAGATTTAGAGTACTCACTCTTCCTACAAAGAACCTGAGACTCCAGTTCTGGGAGACGCAATGCCCTCTTCTAGCCTCTGTGATCATCTGCACAAACACAGTGTACACACAAATGATCAGAAACACACATAAGTAACATTAAATGAATAAATTCTTACAAGAAAACAAATTATCTAAAAAGCTGGAAGAGAACTGGAGAGCCCAATAAGCATATAACCGTTATGATCATTATAGCATCAGAGTTTTATTTAAATGTATAGGTACAAGGATACATACAGACCAGGCATGGTGGCAAATGCATTTAATCCTGGCACTTGGGAAGCAGAGGCAGGTAGATCCCTGTGAGTTCC
>NW_022196900.1:46495702-46531611 GCF_008632895.1 Mastomys coucha | reverse complement strand
GTGGCTGTTGCCCTGGCAACAGGTCTGTGGACCCACCCATGTATCACCACAGGCTCTGGATGCTAACATAAGGGATGATGGTGTAGTAGCTCAGTTGCAGCCCTCTTGCCTAGCATGGATGAGGACCTGGCTTCACAAAAAGAGGAGGGTGCACAGGAGTCATCTGGTCAACCCTCTGAAAAAGGAAGTGACATTCTAGCTAGAAGCTCCTCCTCACCTGCTAAATGCTCTTAATCACTGTAGAGGCCTCTGGATTTGCAAGGCAAAAGAACTAAATAGCCAGAGGGTTTTGGTGGTTGTCTTCAGGACTACCTCTTACAGGTGTCATTTTCCTCATTCTCCCTGTTCTCTTCAAAATCTTCTGAACATTGTCCTGTGGGGACAAGGTCACGTGTGAACTCATGCGACCTTTTCCTTCCACGTGCACAGAACCTATCATAGAAAACCATGAAGAGTAGTCTCAAAAAGTAATGAAGGTGGATGAAAGACAAGGGTGTGGTTCAAAGGCAAAGAGGAATTGTTTAGTCCTGGGCCTACTCCTTAGTGCCACAAACAAAAACAGAGAAGGAAGGATGAGGGGTGAAGAGGAAAAAAGAAAAAAAAAATGAAGAATGGTTTACACAACTAAGCCTATGCTTCGCTCACTTTCTTTCTCTCCATCTGGGAGCTACACACTTAATTTTTCCTCATCCATTGAGTAAAATTATTTTACCAATGCAAATACTTTACTAACTCACAATGTTGTCTTAGGGTTTCTTTTGCTGTGATGAAACACCATGCCCCAAAAATGAGTTGGGGAGGCAAAGGTTTATTTGGCTTTCTACATTGTACTCATCACTAGAAGAAGCCAGAACAGGAATTCAAACAGTACAGGAACCTGGAGGCAGGAGCTGATGCAGAGACCATGGACCTGTTGGGTAAACAATATGCAGGTGATAAGCAGGCTTTCCTTTTCACAAGAAGGCCTGCCTTCTAGGTAGTCTCTTCCCTCTGTGTATAGGGTAGAAATATTGACTGACTTCATTTTTCTTTTAAAAAGGCACACTCAGGAGGGGAGCACCTACACCTCCAGAGGTAAAAGCAGAAGGAGCGAAAATTCAAGGTCAACCTTGGCTATACAGATCTAATTCTAGGCCAGCCTCCGATTCATGTGACCCTGTCTCAGAAAAGAGAATGAAGAGGTGTATCTCTAATTTTTTCAAACCTTATTTTTAATGATGGTTCTTAAACAATTTAACCTCCCTTTTAGCCCACCACCCACCAGAGGTAATGGGAAAGAAAGGATACAGGGGAAGTGGACCTGTTTAGAAAAGTTCTTTGGAGCAACTCCCATCTGTGTTGTCTGGAAATCAGCAGTTCAGTTCACAGCTCAGTAGGTAATGGCAGCTGGATCCACTCACAAACACCTCATGGATACACCAGCAGTCCAGTTCGGTAGAGTTGGGTTAGCAATAGTGGTGACATGACCTAGCAGAGACAAGCAGGTCTCAGCCTTGGCTCGAGTCAGCCAAGGAACCAGCAGGAACACCAGAAGTTCTCAACTGTCCCTTTCTCAGGGAAACGAAGATCAGCGAAGACGCAAGACCCAAGCATTGCACAGCTAGCAAGGCAAGCTCTGTCCTGGTCACTCCATGGAGTCCTATTTATACCCTCCAAATATCATGTATCCTCCACGTGCCTTGCCTCAGCATGTGCAGCCAATCAGCCCAAGTCCAAGGAATCCCAACAAGTGCAGCTCAACTATGCAATGTAAGGCGAACCAATACATGTGTGTTATTAGGAAAGAATCCTTCATCACATGCCCTTTCACATGCTTGCTTTAGCAGAACATCCTCTCTCCCTCCTGTGTCTGCTTCAGCTAAACATTCCTTCACGAGTCTGCCTTAGTCTTTCACCTGTGTCCCCTTCAGCTAAATGTTCCTTCAAGGGTTTGCCCCAGCAAAACACCTTCCAATACAACTGTCTTTCCAAAGAACCCTTAAGTTTCCACTTCAAGGAGGGGAGAGGAAGTGGGGGAAAGAAAGGAGACCAGGAGGGGAGGAAAGGAAGCAGAGCAGGCCTAATGCTGTGAGCTGGTGCAGCATCTCCTGTGGCTATGGTTGGAGTCTTGGAAGCTTGATTGGTTTGGCAACCCTTCATGGGAAACTTGTTTGCAAGTTTGACCAGGAGAGCAAAATTACTCTGTATACCTTTGAGAGAAGAACAGAGCTCAACAATTCAGCAAGGTTAAGGCCATGGCTTCAGGAGGAATACTTATGAGTCTGTGAGGAAAGAGAGAACTCTGTACCTCACCAGCCAAGTCAATACGAGTGATCAACAGGGCTTCTAGTGCTGCAGTCATACCTTTGCTTGTAGGTGGGTTGGTCTGTTAGTTTTCTTTTTTGTTACTTGGATTTGAGGGGGTTTGTTGTTTTTAACATTTGTCTAATTATTTTGTGGGAGTCAAGGTTAAAGGTCAAAGAACAGCCTTCCATAGTTGGTTCTCCTTTTTCTCCTGTAGGTTCCAGGGATTGAACTCAAATTTAATGGCAAGTACTGTTACCGACTGAGCCATCCTGCCACCTAGATTAGGTTTGTTTTGGGCTTTTCTTGAAACGGGGTTTTGTGTAGCCCAGGCTACCCTCCAACTTGTCCTACAGTTAGGGATGGCCTTAAACTGATCCTTCTTCCTCTGCTTCCCAACTAGCCTTGGCTAACCTGGAACTCATTGTATAGCTCAGGCTGAGCCCAAACTTGCAGCACTCCTCCTGTCTCCACCTCTGGGATCACCACATCTGGCTTTGAGAGGTGAGGTAGTACATGTGTATAATTGCAGCACTCCAGAAGCAGAGGCAGGAGTATCATAGCAAATGTGAGGGCAGCCTTGTCTGCACAGAAAGTTCGGAACAAGCTTTGTGAGGCCCTGTTTCAGGAAGGACGAAGAGTGAGAAGATTTAAGACTGTGAGGTCATGAAAAACACTTGCTCTTTGGGTGTGTCTCTCTGTGTTACTGCTTAAATATGAGAGGTCAATGTTGAAAACTTGGTCCCTGGGTAGAGGCAATATTTGGAGCTATTCTGAAATTCTGACTTAGGACTAGGGTATAGCTCAGTGGAGGAACATTTGCCTAGCATACACAAAGCCCTGGGTTCAATCACCAGTGACATTAATTAATTCACTAATTAATTAATTGACTTAAGCCTGGTATGGTGGCACATGCTTATAACCCCAAACAGTCGGGAAGCAGAGGGAAGAAGACTGCCAGAAGGTTTGAGAGCAGCAAAGAAAAGAAAAAAGAAAAAAGAAAGAAAGAAAAAGGAAAAAAAAAAGAAAAAGGAAAAAAAAGAAAAGAAATAAAAACTAAAAAGAAGAAAGAAAACTCAGACCACACACTCAACTTCTGGAATTGTTGCTTGCTCTTGAGAAGAAAATCACCTACCGCATGAACACATCCTCCTGCATCTTCCCCATAGCTCCTGAGCATAAACCCCAACTATTTCATTCCAGAAGTCTTTAGTCACAGAAACTATAAGATAACATGTTTCTTTTTTTTTTCTAGCCACAAAATTTGGGAGGAATTTGTCATGCAGCAATACCTGACTAAGCCAGTTCAGTGTGCACGGATGGGAGAGAGCGCTCACTAGCGGTAGCACTGCTTACATTGAATATTATTCTGGCTTCTGCAGGCACCTACACACATGTGAACACATATACACATTTTTAAAAAGTATTGAAGACAGAGGCAGGTGGATCTCTGTGACTTCAAGGCCAGCTGGTTTACACAGAATTCCAGGACAGCCAGGGTTCCTATGTCAAAAAACAGACAGACAAAAAAACAGGGGAAAAATGTTGAAGTGGTTTGATTGGTACTTGGGGATTCCTTATAGTACTCTTTTTAAAGAAGTTATCCATAATGGAAAAAGCATATGTTCATTATTTCATGAAGCCTTGAGTTTGAGGCTCAAGGGAATGTTTAGAGAGTACTTCTTCTAACAAACTGATTTGGAGTTGGAGTAAGTCAGATTCCTAAGGTGGGGCTCTTTCTCTCTCTCATTTGTGTGTTTAAAACAGGGTCTCATTTTGTGATGGCTATTCCCAGTTGTCAACTTCACTATACCTGGAATGAACTACAGCCCACAAATGGAGGGGACACCTGTGACACAGATCTTGAGGCTGAAAAACACAAGCTTTTGATCTAGACTTTGTGGTGGAATGACACACACTCTTTTTTTTTTTTTTTCCAGACAGGGTTTCTCTGTGTAGCCTTGGTTGTCCTGGAGCTCACTCTGTAGACCAGGCTGGCCTTGAACTCAGAAATCTGCCTGCCTCTGCCTCCCAAGTGCTAGGATTAAAGGCATGTGCCACCACAGCCACCACCACCTAGCAACACACACTCTTTCTTTTTTAAATGTATTTATAAAAAAAGTAATTATAAATAAGTACACCTGTAGCTTTCTTCAAATGCACCAGAAGAGGGTGTCAGATCTCATTAGTCGTGGTTGTCAGCCACCATATGGTTGCTGGGATTTGAACTCAAGACCTTTAGAAGAGCAGTCAGTGCTCTTACCCACTGAGCCACCAGCCCAGCACACACTCTTAATCTGGGTCTTCATACACATTTAATCCAGATCTTGAAGCGCCCTTTAATCCAGACCATACCTTCTGCTGGAGGCCTATATAAGCACAATAGAAGAAGGAAGGATTTCTTTACCTGCTTGCACTTACTTGCCAGTCCATCTAGTGGAGCTACTTCTTCAGGATTCCAGCTTATACAACAGACCAACTGAAAAACCCCGACTCCTGGGACTGAGCATCTACTACATTGCTTGGACTTCTCATTCACAGCTGCCCATTGTTCCATTGTTGGGTTAGTTGGACTGCAGCCTGTAAGTCATTCCAATAAATTCATATATATGTATATAATATATATGAATATATTAATTTTTGGAATATATGTATATATATATATATTTTATAAGTTCTTTAGCTCTAGAGAATAGACATATTACAGACTAATAGACATATAGTACAGCTGGCTATTGACCTGCTATGGAGCCAAGAATGGCCTTGAACTCCTCCTGCTTCTTCCTCCCATTACTAGGATTGTAGACATACCACCAAGCCAGATATTGTGTATGTGTGTTGAGGGGAAAGGGAGAGCTAGGTATGCCAGTCACATACATGTTCCACTGAGCTCTACCTCCAACAATGTGCTTTACTTTTATGATACCTAAATGACCCAGACTGCTGGCAAGCTCCACGTTTCTGTCTCACACCTTATCTGCACATACTCTGTCCCTGCATTATCAGGATAGGCTCATGTGAGAATCTGGTGGTTTCTCAGCACAGTCTCTATTCAGCTTCCTTTGTGAGGCCTCTCAGGCAAGTTTGATGAGATACAGCTTGAGTTGGAGGAAAGGAAGCAATCCTCAGAATAGTGTGAAAAGAGTAAAGGAGGGGCTGGAGAGATGATGGCTCAATGGTTAAGAGCACTAGTTGCTCTTGCAGAGGACTGAGTTCAATTTCTAGAAACCACATTGAGTGGCTCACAAACTTCTGTAACTCCAGATCTCAGGGATCTGATGCCCTCTACTGATCTCCCTGGGCACCTGCACACATGCATCATACACTACAGAGACACAGACATAAATAAACATAAAATCTAAAAAGAGTAAGGGGAAAGTCGTATGTGGTATAAGCCCCTGCACTTAGGAGGTAGAGGATCAAAAATTCATGATGAGTCTAGACTGGACTACGATTGTACAAGTAGTACAGTGAAATTTTCTAGAGCTAGAAGTGATGAGCACTTGTGTAGCATGTACAAGGCCCTGGGGCTCATGTCCAGCATCAGAAATAAATAAAAGAGCTTCTGGATCCTTTACCCAGCTTTATCAGTTAACTAATGCTAACCTTGTTTTCTGTGTGTCTCTACTCACTTTTTGCCATTTCCTGGGCATTTTGAAGCAAATAGCCTATCATTTCCTATATAAACATCTCATTGTCTCTCTAAAGAAGGCTGTTGCTGTGCTTGGTGGTGCACACCTTTGATCCCAGCACCCAAGAGGCAGAGATAGACAGATCTCTGGACGTTTGGGGCCAGCCAGAGCTACATAGTGAGACCTTGTCTCAATTTTTTAAAATCTTAAAATAGAATATAGTGAGTCAATAGAAAAGAAAACTGTTGGGACTAGGGATAAGCAGTTAGTAAAAAATAGAGTTAAGTATAATGTTTGCCTACTATGCACAGAATTCCTAGCAGAAGATAGAAGAAGTTCAGAAATTCAAGATCATCCTCAGTTGAGAGAGAGGCAGGGAGGGAATATGGTGTGGCACATCCTGATGACCCTAGTCATCCTTCCATATGGATCCCAGGGATGGAACTCACAGTCATGTGGCTTGGTGATTAGCAACTTTACCCAATGAGCCATTTTTTTTCAGGGGCCATTTTAACCTTTTGTTATTGTTTCAGGCTCAACCTCTTCACCCTTGAAGGAGAAAGTTTATCTCAATAGAATCCCAATTCTGTCCTTGAGTTGTTTGCTAGTAAATATATTTTTCTAATTCCAAATTCCCTTGAACTACAGAGTCAATTGTCCAACTGCCTCTCTTGTCTAATCTAGTACTTTACACCAGGACTACGTGTTGAGACTGTCTCAAAATCAATTAATTAAAAATAAGTAATTGGAACTGGATAGGCGGTGCATGCCTGTAATCCTGACACTCAGAAAGCTGGGGCAAGCAGAGCATGGTGGCACCAGCCACCTCCTGAGGCTCTCTGCACCAGTGTCTGTCAATTCCCTAGGAGTCTATGTCTGTATTTCTTCTATGCAGTTTCCTCACTAATGAAGAAAGTTCTCAGCAGCATGGAGACTCACACCTGTAACCCCAGAACTTGGGAGGCTGAGACAGGTGGATTTCTGAGTTCGAGGCCAGCCTGGTCTACAGAGTGAGTTCCAGGACAGCCAGGGCTACACAGAGAAACCCTGTCTCGAAAAAACAAAAAAATAAAATAAAATAAAATAAAATAAAATAAAAATAAAAGAACTGCATATGATCTAGCTATGCTTTTTCCAGATATTTACTCAAAAGAACCTGAGTCTTCATAGAAATCTTTGCACACCCATGTTTCTCTGAAGCAGAACTATTCACAATGGCCAAGCTATGGAATCTCCTTAAGTGCAGTTAGTGGGTGAATGAATGAAAGTGTTATGGTTATATGATCAATGGAGTATTATTTGGCTATAAGGAAGAATAAGTTAGGTGTGATGGCTCATACCGGTAAACCTAGGAAGCTAAGGAGAACGTCTCTGTGTTCAAAGCCAGACTGGGGGACATAGTGAGTTCCAGGCCCGTCTGGATTGCTGAGTACGTGAGTCTCCACCTGCAAAATATAAGATCAAAGAATCAGCCAGGTATGGTAGCCTGTAATCCCAGCACTTGCAAGGCTGAATAATGCTGCCACAAAGTTCAAGGCCATCTTGATCTATACAGTGAGTTCCTGGCCAACCTGAACTACAATGAAGATTCTGTCTCAAAACTAAGTCAATAAAAATTGAGTGTCTCCCTCCTGGAGCCCCCACATCCATGTTCTCAGGTGTCCTTGTTTTGTTTTGTTTTGTTTGTTTGTTTGTTTTTGTTGTTGTTTTTCCTAAATGTCTTTCTTAACCCTCATACTTAAAATCCTTATTCAAAATGTCCTTCAATATGTTCCAACTCTACTTTTTAAAAAAGGCTTATAAAAGAATAGACTGTAGAAAAGCAGAGATGGCCCAATGTTGCCGCAGACGGGGTTTCTTACGGGGGTCTCTTGTTCCACGGGACTAGGGATTCTGGCCAGGTGGGCACGGGATTCGGCTTTGACAAACAGACTACACACGAGTGGTGTAAAATCTGAGTGTATTTCTTTAAAAATGACATGAGGCTTTTACAATCATTGTAAAAGAGAAATGAAAAATCTGGCAGCTCAACAGTTGAGATACATCTGAGGCTATCTGAAACATACTGGGTCTAAAGCAGCAGCTATCTCCTCTGGACTGGTGCTGCATCCCCTGGGCCCAAGTGGCCTGGGCCCGGGGGACTGCAAGAGATACATGAATCTGAGTCCTAGCCCATCTAAGTTCTAGTTCTAGTCCTGCATGTGAATCCAAGTCCTTCTTCTCCCAGTCCTAGTGCTAGACTGAAGTCAAGTAGGTAAGCCGACCCCCACACCCAGGTCCGCAGGGTCTGGTAGCTAGGTGTGTAACAGGAGGAAGAGGGGTGGAGCCCTCCCTGTTAAGGTATTCTTATGCTAATTCTCTGGTTCTTGCTGGAGGCAAGCAGAGGGGAATCCCGACCTAACACTTTCAGCTAATGTCCTAGAGTGAGAGAAACCTTTCAATTACTCTCTAGTACTTAAAACATTAAACTAGGATAGTTGGAAACATTGTGTAGGCCAGGAGACAATGCCCAATCTTAACCATTTACAAATCATTACTTGGGGTAGCTTTATGCTTAATTATGAGGCCGTGTTGATGATTGGAAAGACTGATCTGAAACACGACTGAGTTAGGGGATACCAGCGACTGTCTGAAATCCAGGAGGCACAGATTTCCTTTTGGGGCCTTATTGCCTCTTATCCTTTATCAGGATTTTATCCCCAATATTATGGATGTGACTGGAGTAGACGAGTGTGCGTGGCACAATGTTTGTTGACAAGGAAGGTTTACTTTTTTTTTTTTTGAAGAAAAGTCTAGATCTTGTACGTGGGACTTACTCTGTCAACATAGATGTATTTTTGTGACTATCATCTCTTTATTCTTATGCCAAATGGAAAGAGAACAAAGCAGGCAGAAGAAGCTGATAAGGGCCCTAGCTGACTGGGGAGTCAACTAAAAAACAATTAAAACTAAATTAATTCTTTTTTAAAAAAGATTTATTTATTTATTTTATGTATATGAGTACACACTGTAGCTGTATAGATAGTTGTGAGCCTTCATCTGGTTCTTGACTTTTAGGACCTCTGCTTGCTCTGGACCCTGATTGCTCAGTCCCTGCTCACTCTGGCCCAAAGATTTATTTATTAATTATTATAGTACACTGTAGCTGTCTTCAGACACACCAGAAGAGGGCGTCAGATCTCATTATGGGTGGTTGTGAGCTACCAGGTGGTTGCTGGGATTTGAACTCAGGACTTTCAGAAGAGCAGTCAGTGCTCTTACCCGATGAGCCATCTCACCAACCCAAGTTAATTTTGATCTTACAGGAACTGAAAGACTTTGTAGTTTAAAAGAAATGTTGGATTTTTAGAGAGACTAGATATTTTAAAGAGATGGAAAATTTAATGTGTTTGAATTTGTAAAGACAGTGGGACTTTTCAAGTTATTTATGCTATAAATGTGAGATGAATAAGATAGGAACGGTGTGGCTTAATGGTGTGTTTGTGTGCCAAGCTGACATACGGGTCAGTTGTGCTGGCCAGGCTTATGTCAACATAATACACAAACTAGAGTTTCCTGGAAGCAGGGACTGAGAAGGTGGCTCCATAGTGTTGGGCTAGAATATCTGTTTACCTCCTGCACATCCCTTGCCCACACAGAGAAAACCAGCTTGGAGAAAACTCTAGGCTAACACGTCATCCGTCACTCCTCATCTCCAAGTTACCACGGACCCACCCAAGAGTGCCCACCCAGGGACTCATGTATGGACACCATCCCAGCTCCTAGCTGGCACGTCATCACTCCTCACCTAAGCTCTATAAAACCCTCTTGCTTTAGCCTGGATTCATGACTTCAATGACCTCCACCTGTGAGATCAGCGAACCCACCACAAAGCTGCCTCCTAATAAACCTGCCTTTATCTACTTTTGATCTGGTCTAATCTGGCCTATACCTGTGTCAGCAGGGGAGAGAAAAAGCTTACCACATAGGATTCAGATATAAAGCATTTTCATAATTAGTGATTGATGGGAGAGGATCCAACTCATTGTGTTTCCTCCCATCCCTGAGTTGGTGGCCCTGGGTTCTATAAGAAAGCAGGCTGAGCAAGCCAGTAGAAGCAAGCCAGTAAGCAGCCACACAGCATCCTTCTGTAGCGTTTGCCTCAGCTCCTGCCTCCAGGTTCCTGCCCTGTTTGAGTTCCTTGAGTTCCTTTCCTGACTTCCTTCAGTGATGAAGAGCAATATGGAAGTAGAAATCCTTTCCTCCCCAACTTACTTTTTATGTAAGTTACAGTGTTATATCACAGCAATAGAAACTCTATGACAGCCGGGCGGTGGTGGCACATACCTTTAATCCCAGCACTTGGGAGGCAGAGGCAGGTGGATTTCTGAGTTCGAGGCCAGCTTGGTCTACAGACTGAGTTCCAGGACAGCCAAGACTACCAGGACTACACAGAGAAACCTTGTCTCAAAAAAACAAAAAAACAAAAAAAAGAGAGACTAACACTAAGTATTTTAAAAGAAAAGCTACTACTAAAACTATTTAAAATGTGGACATTTTCTATGTTGTCAAATGACTTAAAGCAAGATGTACAACGTGACTAAGACTGTCTCTTTCTCAAAAAAAAAAAAGAAAGAAAGAAACTCTATGACAGGCCCCTATAGGCTCTTATATTTGAATGCTTAGTCATCCGGGAGTGGCACTACTTAAAAAGATTAGGGGGTGGGCATGGCCATTTTAGAGGAAAAGTGTCCCTGAGGGTTGGCTTTGAGGTTTCAGAAACCAAAGTCAGGCCAAATGTCTCTCTCCCTCTTTTTTCCTAACTAGGATGTAGAACTCCCAGCTCCTTCTCCAGGACCATGTCTGCTGCCATGCTTCCCACCATGATGATAATGGAACCTCTGAAACTGTAAGCCAGCTTCAATCAAATGCTTCGTAAGAGTTGCCTTATTCATGGTGTCTCATCACAGTAATAGAACCTCGACTAAGATACCATTTAAACATGGTGGTAAGCAATCACCTTTATTTTCAAAAGAGAAAGAGGAATGTACAAACGTCTTAATCTTTTTCTTGACTAACACTTAGTCCTGAAGTCCATCTGTTTGAACTGCATAGCCCTGTTCACAGTAAACTCGATGTACAAACTCAAAGGCATACAGAATCATCAGAGCTCAGAGCTCGAACTCTAAAGCTTTGACCAAGTCAAATCAGCAAAAGTGCCAAGCACAGAAAAAACAGCCAGGCGGCTCCTGTAAAGTTGGACAGTTACTGGTTAGATGCTTTACCCCCTGTTTTTAAGCTTATTCTTATTGGGTGGGCGTCGGTAGGGGGTGCATTGTGGGGGTCAAAGGCCGGCAATGTTGGGAAGTTGGTTCTCTCCTCCCATCCTGGGCTCCTGGGATCAAACTCAGGATGTCATGTCTGCTCAGTCAGTGCTTCTCCCCACTGAGCTAATGTGACCAGCCCTATTGTTAGGTTTTCCACAAAATAACATTTTCTGACTACAAACCTCACAATGGAAATTTAATTCTCAGAAATTCTTCTTGGATATAACACTGTACACAGTCATAAGATGCACTAATTTATTTACTTAATATTGTTGGCTAAATACTTAACATGGGTTGATTGAACCCGTAACTCACTGTATCAGGTTGTCAGATGAGTGAGGGATCAAGTGCCCTCACCTCAGGTCCAGCCTGTCACATGTTCCACACACACGGTGGCTGTTTACATTTCTTAGTTCTCTTAGCATATGGAAGCTTCACAATTTGACACCTGTCTTCCCATATTCCCTGTGTATTCTGAATCTTTTTTTTTTTCCTGCTGTATTGCTGATTTGTGAGCTTAGGTTTGGATTTTGGTTTTAACTATTAGTTTCCTCATATTTTAGGACCTACTTGTGGCATGTTTCTCTACTGTTGTCCCATCCAGGGGCCGGTATGTAATACAAAATCCTGAATTTGACATGCCCAAGCTCCAACACCACCAGCCCTCACTTTCTAAGCTCAGATCTAGAGCCTAAAACCATAGAAGTATTGGCTCAGCTAGAAAAGCCTCATTTTTAAGATCTGTGGACCCTCCAGATCCAGAAGGCTAAGCAGGTGATGGCATTTGCCAAGAAGCATGACAATCTGAGTTTGAATCCTGGGTTCCACATAATGGAAGAAGAGAAGCAACTCCCACACAACCTGTCCTATGACTTCCACAAGCTCACTGTGTGCCTCTGAAACAATAAGCAAGCAGACAAAACAAAATAGGTAGATGAAATGTCCTCACATAGAGGGCTAAAGCTGGAGCAGATGGGGTGGCGCTCTCTTGGAATCACAGCTACTCATAATGGTCAGGTGAAAGAACTGAGAGTTCAGTGCTAACATGAACAACTTAACAAAACCCTAGCTGGGCAATGGTGGTGCACACCTTTAATCCCAACACTTGGGAGGCAGAGACAGATGGATTTCTGAGTTCGAGGCCAGCTTGGTCTACAGAGTAAGTTCCAGGACAGCCAGGACTATACAGAGAAACCCTGTCTCGAAAAACCAAAAAAACAAAAACAAAAACAAAAACAAAAAACAAAAACCCTACTCACAGAACCTAAAGTTCGGGGCTGGAGAGATGGCTCAGTAGTTAGGTGTTAGGGCACAAGTGTGCCCCCAACACACACGTACACATATAGCAATAATAAAAGCTTTTAAAAATTAAAAAACCAAAACCAAAACCAAAAAACAATCATTGTGTAAGAGTTATCCGTATGGGCTTTCCCCGCAAAAGACGATCAAGAACCTGCTAGACTCGTTGTCATTGCTGAGCTGAGAGAAGACTCGGGATTCCCCAGCTGAGACCTATCTTTTCCTTACCACTCACCCCCGAATTTGCTCATCAGATGCAGGCTCGCATGCCTCAACGGTTCTGTCTGGATCAGAAATAGTTTAGTGGGAGGAATCAAGGTTTCTCAATGTTGTCAGTACCTGTCAGTCCAGGTACAGACAACCCCTGGGTGTGGGAATGTTAGAGCAGCGGGAATAAGCCTGCTTGCAGTGAATCTGCTCACCAGTTACTGTACGAGTTTGATACCACCTTGTTCCTGTTAGAGTGTTACATTACGAATATTCATCATGGGTATTTGAATCTCTTAATTTCTGAGAATCTAGCATCATCAATTTAATGCCTTATGTTGGGAAGTGGAAATATTGCGAATAGAGACAGCCTTAACTTTAAATAAAGCATCAGCCTGCCTCCATGTCTGAAATTCCTGCTATTATGGGTTCATATCTTTCCTTTAATTCTTAAGATTATTTTAGATTTGCTTATTTTATATGATTTCCATATATAGTTATATATAAATGAACCACATTCATGCCTGGTACCCATGAGGTTAGAAGAGGGGGTCAGATATCCTGGAACTGGAGTTAAAGCTGTCTGTATGCTACCACATGGGTGCTGGAAATCAAACCTGAGTCCTCTGCAAGAGTAGTAAGTGCACTTAATTGCTGAGCCATCTCCCCAGCCCTGCTGCTGTTATTTATAACAGGCTTTCTTTCTTCCTTTTTTCTTTTTAAAGATTTATTTATTTATTATATGTAAGTACACTGTAGCTGTCTTCAGACACCCCAGAAGAGGGCATCAGATCTCATTACAGATGATTGTGAGTCACCATGTGGTTACTGGGATTTGAATTCAGGACCTTTGGAAGAGCAGTCAGTGCTCTTAACCACTGAGCCATCTCTCCAGCCCCCAGGCTTTCTTTCTATAGCCCTGGCTGGCCTAGCACTCAGTATGTAAAACAGGCTGGCCTAGAACTCACAAAGATATGCCTGCTTCTGCCTCCTGAGAGCTGGCATTAAAGATGTATGGTATACTGGGCTAGAGAGGTGGCTCAGCAGTTAAAAGCACTGGCTGTTCTTTCAGAGGACTTGGGTTCAATTCTCAGCACCAACATGGCAGCTCACAACTGTTTTAGGGGATCCAACACCCTTACGTAGGCATAGATGCAGGAAAAATACTAATGCACATGAAATAAAAACTTTTAAAAAGGATATATGGCTAAACCACCACACCCAGCTATTTTTATGATTTAAAATTACATGGTAATGTGTGTGTGTGTGTGTGTGTGTGTGTGTGTGTGTGCATTGTGTGTTCAAGTATCTGAAGAGATCCCTCTGGAGCTGGAGTTGCAGACAATAGAGAGCTGCCATGTAGGTGCTAAGGACGGTGAGATGTGTGCCACCACATCCAGGTATGTCCCATTCAATGCTAGGTAAATTTATCCTCTGATCATGAGGACAGAGGGACTAAAGTACAGCAGGCTCTTCTAAGTCTACCCAATGTCTATACCATTTTCAGTTTGTTCGTAACAAAGTGGCCTGTCTTTCAAATCCATTCATTTTTACTACATATTCCTCCAGCTAGTACGCTAAATGTCTACTAAGTTTGTGATAGGGATTGTAGGAATTTCTCGAAGTCTTGAGTGAATTGTGTGCGGTTGAGGTGTCAAGTACCCCACAGAACCTCGGTCCCATGGGAGTGGCTAGCCTTCCCAGAATGAGGCTTGGAAGGAAGAAGGCAAAGTCTCCACGTAGGGATCATGTGCAGAAAGCATCCACATGTGCAGAAAGCATCCGTCATAGCTTTCTCTCCCTCCTCCCCAGCTGGTTACAGCCTGAAGACTGCTTCCCTACAAACACCATTCTTAATGAGATTAGATAAACCAGCATCCTCGATTCACATGTACAAGATAGCCTCCTTCAAATGTATGTAATAAACACACTGAGCTTCCTGGATACTTCAGTCCTCTACCAGATACTCAAGTCTGGTCAACCCCAGCTTTTCTTTGTCCACATTTCTTTCTTCTTTCCTCTCTGGTCAGGTCAGTCCCTGGAACCATGCAGGATGTGGCAGGTGTGGTGGTTTGAATAAGAATGGCCCCCACAGCTCATAGATTTGAATGCTTGGTTACCAGGGAGTGGCACCATTTGAAAGTGTGTCACTGTGAGTGGGCTTTGAGGTTTCAAAACCCAAAGTCTCTTTCTTCCTGATGCCTGCAGATATGGATGTAGAGCTCTCAGCTACCTCTCCCGCACCATGACTGCCTGTGTGTCTACAGGCTTCCCATCATGGTAATAAAGGATTAAACCTCTGAAACATCCAGGAAGCTCCAGTTAAATGCTTTATTTTGTAAGAACTGATATGATCATGGTGTCTCTTCACAGCAATAGAACACTGACATGGAATATTTTTTTATTAGATATTTCTTTATTTACATTTCAAATGATAACCCTTTTCCCAGTTTCCCCTCAAAACAAAACAAAACAAAACAAAACAAAAAAACAACCTATTCCCTCCCCCCTCCCCCAGCTCACCAACTCACCCTCTCCCACTACCTGGCCCTGGCACTCCCCTACACTGGGGCATAGAACCTTCACAGGACCAAGGGCCTCTCCCGTTGATGACCGACTAGGCCATCGTCTGCTCCATATGCAACTGGAGCCATGAGTCCCACCATGTATACTCTTTGTTTGGTGGTTTAGTCCCTAGGAGCTCTGAGGGTACTAGTTAGTTCATATTGTTGTTTGTCCTAAGGGGCTGCAAACCCTTCAGCTCCTGGGGTCCTTTCTCTAGCTCCTTCATTGGAGACCCTGTACTCAGTCCAATGGATGCTGTGAGCCTCTACTTCTGTATTAGTCAGGCACTGGCAGAGCCTCTCAGGAGACAGCTATCAGGTTGCTGGCATCCACAATAGTATCTGGGTTTGGTGAGACATGGAATATTTTGAAAAACAAACCTGAGGTAGTGTTTGTTCAGAAGTTGCTCCCAATCTTGTATGTTACCCTTACTAATTGTATCTGCTTTGCTCTCTTTATCTAATAAAGGCATGCAATGGGCTGTCGAGATCTCTTAGTGTATAAAAGCATTTGCTGCCATGCTTGATGGGGTTCCATCCCCTGGACCCAACTTCTGACAAAGGAGTATGTTCCCACCCTCCCTACACATCAAATAAGTAAATAAATGTAGAAATGAAAGAGACCATTTATAAAGAAAGATAATCTTTGCCTGGTGTGGTGGCACATGCCTTTAATCCCAACACTCAGGAGGCAGAGCCAGGAGGATCTCTGTGAATTCAATGTGTAGCAAACTCCAGGATAGCCAGAGACTAAATGAAAGACTGTTTCAAAACAAACAAACAGCCGAGCAGCAATGGTGGCTCATGCCTTTAATCCCAGCACTTGGGACGCAGAGGCAGGTGGATTTCTGAGTTGGAGGCCAGCCTGGTTTATAGAGTGAGTTCCAGGACAGCCAGGGCTACACAGAAAAACCCTGTCTGGAAAAACAAAACCAAAAACAGAATCCATAAAACAAACAAACAAACAAACAAATGTTGTCATTCACATTCTAGTTGGACTTTATGATATTTGCCGGTAATCCCAGCACTCAAGAGATAGAGACAGGAAGATCGGGAGTTCAAGTCCAGGCCTTGCAATATAACAAGGTACCCTGAGCTACATTAGATAATAAGAAAGAAAGGAAGGGAAGAAGAAAGGAAGAAAGAAAGAAAGAAAGAAAGAAAGAAAGAAAGAAAGAAAGAAAGAAAGAAAGAAAGCAAGCAAGCAAAAAAGGAAGGAAGGAAGAAAGAAAACAATCTGCCAGTTGTACCAATATTCATTCAACTTATTTATTTATTTATTGAACATGAAACTCAGGGCCTTGAACATACTGAGCCAGTATTCTCTGGCCCTGAGTATTTATCAAGTATTGATTACATGTAATATACTGTATCACATAAATGAAATAAAGACCCAATCTTCATAAATGGTACAGATGAGATCTTTAGCTTTTTGTATTGGGGAGGTTTGGTGGAGAACTTGCTTAGTGTGTGCCTTAGCATATGAAAGGCTCCAGCTTCAATCCCTAGTATGGAAGGTGGAATGAAGATTTGAGCTTTTATGTCTTTGGGGTTTAACCTGCTTATTTATCTCCACTTGAAACATACCATGATTGAGTAGAATTAACTTATACTTATGTGGACTTTTCCTGGAATTGAATGTAAGGTTATCTTTTTTATTCTTTTTTTTTTTTTTTAATAAAATGATTTGTAAGAGTTGATCTCTTGCTGAGTGTGATGGCACAATTTCAATCCCAGTATTCAGGAGGCAGAACAGGCAAATCTCTGTGAATTCAAGACCAGCCTGGTCTACAGAATGAGTTCCAGGATAGCCAAGGCTACACAGCGAAACCCTGTCTTTGGTCTCTTTTCTAAGACTTCGGGATGGACCTTACACAGGTAATGGCTTGAGTGCTCAGGGTTTTTCCATTACTGGTACAACCCACATGACTGATGTCTGAAAGACTGTGTCATTCTAGCCAGATCCAAGCTTTGCTGCAGAGAAATGCAAGGCTCCTGTAAAGATGCAGATTTCTCCAGTGGTCCCTATATGGATATTTCTATTCAGTAGGTGTAAGTTAAACCTGAGATTCTGCGTTTTTTGGGGTGACTCAGAAACTCCCAACCCTGTTTTATACCGAGTGGTCAGACTGTGACTTCAGAACTGTGCCTGCTAAAAGAAAATGCCTTAGCTGAGCAGGTGCCTCACCCTCAAACACCCTCAGATGTTCCTCTGTAAGGGGCTTCATGCCTCATTAGGGGTAGCCCTCCCTGTTACCTCAACAACAACTTGGTTTCACAGGGCTATGCTCCACCTCTCTCACCCCATCCCAACTTCCCAGCTAGGCTCTCCTCAGCACAGAGTGCCCAGTGACAAGCTCCTCTGCAGTTCTCTCAGGGAGCTGCTTCTCTTTCTGGATCCTCACTAGCCACTCTGTATTTATGGCCCATTTACGTCTGTTTATCAACGAGATAAGAAGACTCAGTGAGTCAGCTGGCCTTTGTGCAGCTCACTTCACTTTGATGTACACCTTGGCCTACTCTGCATTTTCTCCCAGAGTTTGCTGTTTGTTTTGTAGGCAGGGGAAAGTAGTTAGAGCCCAGGGCTTGTTTGATCTTTGTTCCAATTTCTTCAACTCTGGGTTGGCTGATAAACAGCTTAGAAGCCACTGGCTGCTTAGCCTTTATTTAGGTTCTATCAAGACCCCTAGATTTGTAGATTTTTGACAGCTTTAAGAGGCTTTCAAGGAGTTTTAGTTCAATCTCTTCATTTAACACATTAGAAACTGGTCCAGGGAGTTTCTGGATCTTGCCAAAGACTACAAGAGACAGTTCTAGAACAGTGAGTTATCCATACCTTTTAAACTGTACTCTAAAAAGAAAAATATTGAGGTCTCAGTGTGTAGCCAAGGCTATCCTCTCTTGGTTCTCTTGCTTCCACTGCAAAGTGCTGAGGTTAGGGATGCACTTCCCACCAGCAGTCAGGTGCTTAGGTTAGGGATGCACTTCCCACCAGCAGGCAGGTGCTGAGGTTAGGGATGCACTCCCCACCAGCAGGCAGGTACTGAGGTTAGGATGCACTCCCCACCAGCAGGCAGGTGCTGAGGTTAGGGATGCACTCCCCACCAGCAGTCAGGTGCTTAGGTTAGGGATGCACTCCCCACCAGCAGGCAGGTGTTGAGGTTAGGGATGCACTCCCCACCAGCAGGCAGGTGCTGAGGTTAGGGATGCACTCCCCACCAGCAGGCAGGTGCTGAGGTTAGGGATGCACTCCCCACCAGCAGGCAGGTACTGAGGTTAGGATGCACTCCCCACCAGCAGGCAGGTGCTGAGGTTAGGGATGTACTCCCCATCAACAGGCAGGTGCTAAGACTGCACTTTCTTTGTGTTAAATCCCAGTCTCTTGCAGCACTAAGATTACCCTTGAATTTAGTGTTTCTAATCCTTCTGCCTCCACCCCTGAGGACAACAGATATGCACCTTGGTACCTGAGAGAACCACCAAACTCTTCCAGAGGTGGTACCACTTTACACAGAAATGGTAGTGGAAATGAACCCCCATATGGGTGCCAGAGAGAGTGTCACACTGTAGCCCAGGCTACCCTCAAGGTGCTCAACACTACACCCAATTTATTCAGTTCTGGGGACCAAGCCAGGGGTTTCATGCATCACGGATCTAACATGCTCAGTTTTCTCATTCTTCTTTCATTTCTTCTTTTCTTTTCTTTCCTGTTTTCTTTAAGCAGAGGCTTTTTAGGTAGCCCCAGCTCGTCTGGAACTTGCTATGTAGAAACTTCAGTGATTCCCTGCTTCTGTTTCCTCAGTGCTAAGATTACAGACAAGCATCAGCCATCATACCAAGCCATGGTTTTTACTTTTTAGAAATTTTATTTATTTTTATTTTATGTGCATTGATGTTTTGCCTGCATGTATGTCTGTGTAAGGGTGGTAGATCTCCTGGAGCTGGAGTTACAGACAGCAGCTGTGAGCTGTCATGTGGGTGCTGGAACCTGAACCTGGGTCCTCTGAAAGAGCAGTGCTCTTAACCACTGAACCATTTCTCCAGCCCTCTATTTATTTATTTACTTTTTTTGTTTGTTTGTTTTTTTCAAGACAGGGTTTCTCTGTATAGCCCTGGCTGTCCTAGAACTCACTCTGTAGACCAGGCTGGCCTCGAACTCAAAAATCTGCCTTCCTCTGCCTCCCAAGTGCTGAGATTAAAGGCATGTGCTACCACTGTCTGGCTTATTTATTATTTATTTTGCCATTTATTATTTTTATTTTTTGAGACAGGGTATTGAATTTGATATGTAGCTAAGGATGATTTTGAACTCCTGACCTGGCTTTTGGCTTTTGATTCAGTTGTTTATGATGGAGACATCACAACACTTAGAA
Source organism: Mastomys coucha (assembly GCF_008632895.1). Taxonomy (NCBI): domain Eukaryota; kingdom Metazoa; phylum Chordata; class Mammalia; order Rodentia; family Muridae; genus Mastomys; species Mastomys coucha. Next base: position 46,511,947 of record NW_022196900.1, on the reverse strand, counting down.
ACTTCTCGGTAGTGTTAAATGTTAGTGTCCTGCATTAACTCACAAAGTTCTCAAGAACAGGAACTTGGTCAAAGTTTTCCTTCCTCTCTGAGTGTATGGTCCATGGCAACCACATAGTGACACTGGTTTTAGGTAAACAATAAGATACAAGTAGGTTAAATGAGTGTAGTAGTTCATGACTGAAATCCCAGTGTTGGGGATGCAGAGGCAGGATTAAAACCAAGAGTTCAAGACCATTCAGAGCAACATAGTAAATTCCAGATTAGCCTGAGCTCCACAGTGAGATTTTTTTTTTATCTCACAAGAAACAAAACCAAAGTCGAAACAAACAGCTGGGAGGCTGAGGCAAGCAGATCTTGGAGTTTGAGGCCAGCCTAGGCTCCAGAGTATGGTTTAGGACAGCCAGGGTTATGCATAGAAGCCCTGTCTCTAAAAACCAAAAACCAAATCAAACCAAAGCAAAGATTAAGTAGATACCCAGCTGTGCTCATGAAGGCCTATAATCCTAGCAACTGAGAGTCTGAGGCAGGACCACTGACATGAACTTGAGGCCAGCTTGGGCTACATATGGAGTACCACACCATCCAAGGACTGCAGAGCAAAGGCCTAGATTTAAACAACAACAACAACAACAATAAACAAAAAACAAGGGAGAGATAATGAATGTGTTACTTGATTATAGTCTTAAAGTGTGAGTTAGGCAGGAGTATGGAAGAGGACAGGAAGAAAAATTAATTGTTCTGAGGTGTCATGGAGCCAAGATGCGTACAGTGTAATGGAGAGCTATAATGAATAATAAGGAGAACCACTAGAGAAAAGCAGATGTCTACACAAAAGAATGAAACCAGACACTTGTCTCTCACCCTGTGGGGCTAGGGATTTAGCTTGTCTAGCAAGCATGAGGTGCCAGGTTTGGTCTATTGCATACAACCAGACATGATGGTACACATGTGTAATTCTAGCAAGGAGCAATTGCAGCACTGAGGCAGGAGGATTAGGACTTCTACATCATCTTCTTCACATTCAGTTCAAGGCCAGCCTGGACTACATGAGACTATGTCACAGATTCGCACATACAATATTTAAAAAGAACTTGCCTAAGTATTCCTCCTTGGAGCCCTTTCCTGTCTTGGGAGTTTTCATCATTTCTCCTTAATAAATCTTCATTCACTTTAACCTAAAAGGAAAAAAAGAGGCATAATATTAGAGTGTAAGATAGGTAGGAGTGGAGAAGGGCTAACCCAGGATGTGGGAGAAGTCAGTGGACATCAGAACTGCAATGCTGCTTGGGGTTGAGTGCATGTTTGTACATGTTCAGCATGCTCTTGGCCACTCAGCTACACCCCAGGCCTTTAATGTCAGGAGATTTTGTTTGCCATTGTTTATGAGACAAGATCTCAAGTACCTCAGGCTGGCCTCCAACTCCAAGTCACAGAGGATGACCTAGAAATCCTGATCCCCCTACCTCTACCTATTCAATGCTGGGATCATAAGCAAAGGCCATCATACCCCACATCACTGTAGCTTCATTCTTTCAGTGAAAAATGTCTTTTAAGTTGGCATGTATACAGAGAGGAGAGAAACCAAGCCTCGTGTTCAGGAAATCAAATCAGCAGAGCCAGAGAACTATTCTGACTTTAAGTGTTACTTGAAACAATAAAATGAGGAAGATTAAAGGGTCATGCCGCTTTGATGTCAGGCACAATCATCTCTATGTTTAATACTTACTGGGGTCAAAGTTCAAGAACTGATTACTTCATAGAGACATTGCTTGCATTTAAAAGTTTTATCATATTTATTACATGTGTATGAACTCCTGTATGTACATGTATGTATGTATGTATGTATGTGTGTGTGTGTGTGTATGCACATGCCACATGCCCAAACCTCATATGCCATAGCAAGTGTCAAGGTCAGATATGACAATTTTTTTTTTTTTTTTGGTTTTTCGAGACAGGGTTTCTCTGTGTAGCCCTGGCTGTCCTGGAACTCACTCTGTAGACCAGGCTGGCCTCGAACTCAGAAATCCACCTGCCTCTGCCTCCCGAGTGCTGGGATTAAAGGCGTGCGGTGTGCGCGCGCCACCACTGCCCAGCAGATGGCAACTTTTGAGAGTCACCTTTCTTCTTTACAATGTAAATAAGGGGATCAAACTTAAGTCATGGACCTTGGCAGTAAACACTCCCTTCAGACTCCTGGAGAAGCTCCACCCACACTCCGTTTCTCCCAGGTATATATTTTTACATACTAAGGTAGACCTGGCCTCCAGACTTTCCCAGCATCCCTCAGTCCTTACCTGGCACACCCTACTCCCAACCCTGAACTTTCCATCCCAGGGTTTGGGCTGCCCTTCCCCCAGAGGCTCCTCTCTATATAATCCAGACATTTTATTCTCCTCACTCTATCTCACTCCTTCTACCTCTTCTTTTCTTTCTCTTCTCTGTCTCTGCTTGCATGCCCTTCCCGGCTTTCTTTTCCCTCTCCCTGGCCTCTGTTCGTTGGCCATTGAACTTGCCCGAGAGCAATTTCCCAATAAAACTGCTTTGTTTTACCTTTAATCTGTCTTGAATTGGCTTATTTCAAGGGTGGAGAAATAACTTATCACATGGTGCCAAAACCCAGGAGGAGCTGAATTCCCAGCTGGTGGCCCAGGTCTTTTCTAGCCACGTGGGGACTGCTTCTCTCCCCCTATCTTTCTCTTGATGCATCACTTCTTCAGACTAAATGAAGCTACCACTATCGCCAGCTAGGGTGTATCCAGGTCCCGGACCCTCCAAGCACCCTCTACTGAGTCGCTGCTTCGCCAGAGTTAGCCCCATTCCCGAACAAAGATCAGGTCACTGTTTTGGAGGAACCTTTGATACTGCCATCATATAAACTGTTCAACCCCAGACTATCGGATGGCATGCCATTTTTATAGTTTCGGGATCTCTGGCAAAGCTTGGGAGAATGGGCGCCACTGGATAAAGAACAAAAATTTATCCAAATTGGGCTGAACTCAAAAAATTGGCTCAATGTTTTGGGAACTGCTGAGCTTCACCCACCGAGCCATCTTACTAGCTGGCCCCGCTCTTACTGAAAGTTCATCACAGCAGCTCGAAGATCATTGGGGTCCTATGTTTTTATCCAGGTTTATTATAAGCAATTTGCTGCAGGGCCTTGTTGTTTTGCTGAGATACCTCTCTTGATTGCTAAGAAGACAGACACGTAGAATGATTCCTACCAAAGTCTTTCTTTTCTTTTCTTTTTTTTTTTTTATTGAAAGTGTGTTGCTCAGGGGTTGGAGAGATGACTCAGTGGTTAAGAGAACTAGCTGCTCCACTAAAGGATCTGGGTTCAATTTCCAGCACCCACAGGGCACCTCACAACTGTCTGTAGCTCCAGTTCCAGGATCCAACATTGTCACACAGACATACATGCAGGCAAAACACCAATGCACAAACACAAAATAAGTAAAATGGAAATGTGTTGCCCATTTTCTTAAGAATTTTGAGCCAGGTATGATAACATAAGCCTTTTATCTAACACTCAGGAGGCAGGAGGTAGGTAGATCTCTGTGAGTTGGAGGCCAGCCTGCTCTATATATAGAGTTCTAGCCAGCCAAGATAACATAGCAAGACCTGTGTTTTTAAAAAGGAAAAGAAGGAGAGAAGGAGGAGGAGGGAAGAAGGAAAGAAGTAAAGGAAAGAAGGAAGGGAAGGAAGGAAGGAAGGAAGGAAGGGAGGAAGGAGAAGGTTGTCATGGTGTCATAATAGGTACTTGCTGTTGGCACTACCTACCTGCCTCATTTCTTGCTTTGTTTGTTTATTTTTTTCAATTTTTTGTTTTTGAGTCAGGACATTGTGTAGTCCAGGCCTTGACCTTCTTATATAGCCAGGACTGGTCTTGAACTGATCATCTTGTCCCATGCACCCAATGCTGCTTTATCAATGTGTCTCGACATGCCTCTCCTTCAGTTCTGTGTCATTTGGTGAGGCTCGTTTGCTGGTCCTCTTCCTCCTCTTCCTCCTCCTCCTCCTTCTCCTCCTCCTAAATGATCTGTCCCAGCATCTACTTCATTGTTCTCTGATCACAAGGACCCAAACCAATACTTTGAGATTCCGTCAAAATGTAGTGGAAAAAGAGAAAACAAAACCAAGCCCCTTTCTTTCTGCCCTGCCCTCCTAAGTTCTTTATCTGGACCTAAAAAACAGACAAAAGATTTGGGTTGCTAAGAATCTAGAGTGATTAAGAGTTACTCTCCTTTTCCAGGATGAGAGAGGGAGTCATTTTTACAAATGGAAAAAAAATATTTTTGAGACACGGTTTCTATTATGTAGCCTTGTCTGTCCTGAAACTCTGTGCTGGCCTTGAACTCACAGAGATTGCCTGTCTCTGCCTCCCAAGTGCTAGGATTAAAGACATGATCACCACCATGTCCAGTTTATAAATGAAAACTTAAATCCCTGTTTAAGTCAGATATACAAAGGACAGTTTCTTACAATGCAACCTGCTCAAAGCAACCATATTCCAGAAGAGCAAACTTAGAACGGCAAATTCCCATCCCCTGTGATGCAGCTTACTATATCAACAAACACTGGGGCATTTGTAGCACTTGCTCTCAAGTGGGTTTGTTCGTTTGTTTGTTTGCTTGATTGCTTACTTGCTTGTTTATTGGAGACATGAGACAGGGTCTTATTTTGTAGCCCTGGCTGGCCTGGAACTCACTAAGTAGACTAGGTTTACCATGAAGTCCCAAAGATCTGCCTGCCTCTTCCTCTGAGTACTGGGATTAAAGGTGTGCACTACCATGCCTACCATCAAGTGGTTATTAACCTTGCTTGATTGGTGAATTGAAGATAACATTTTCAAATGTCCCTTTGCATGTCTCACGTAATGAACCATTGTAGAGGAATGTGCCTGACTCTTAAAGAAATGGTCATGGTGGAAGAACCAGTCTTACAACGTGGGATTATGGCCAGAAAATTTTATAGATCCACATTAGCATGTGTCTCAGAAAATGACCTCATTTACTTACTGATGAAGCAACAGAAGACCAAAAAGGCAATATTGTGATTATGCAACCTTGAGCAATTTACTTATCTTCTCGTTTTTTTAATCTCTTGAGTTGATCTCACTATCACCTATACCTCAGAAGAGTCTTGCCAGGAATAAATGAGACAACGCCAGAGGAACAGAGAGCCCTGCTTAGCCACATAAGCCATCAAGCAAATAGACCATAGCTTTAAATTTGATAAAGGGTTCTGAATTAACTATTAGCTTTCTTTTTTTTTTTTTGCTGTTGTTTTTATTTTATTATTATTTTATGTATATGGGTTTTTGCCTGCATGTATGTCAGTGCACCACATGTATGGAGGCCAGAAGAGTTGGTGTTGGGTGCCCTAGGCATAGAGTTACAGTGGCTGTAAACTGCCATGTAGATGCTGGGACTCAATCCTGAGTACTCTGGAAGAGCAACCTGTGTTCTTAACTGCTGAGCCATCTCTGAGGGTCTCTTTTGTGATGCATTCAATAAAATACAGGCCCCTATGCATGCTGTGCAAACAAACACTCTATCACAGAACTACAAGTCCAACCAGGTAGTCTCTCTCTCTTTCTCCTCTCCCTCTCCCTCTCTGTCTCCCTCTTCTTCTCTCTCCCCTTCTCTTTCCTCTCTCCCAGTGCCTACCTCTCAACAAGGTGGAGTTTTACTAAATTACCTAGTCTAGATTGGAACTCAAGATCCTTCTGCCTGAGTAGCTTGGATTACAGATCTCTGACTCAGCTCCACCAAGTCTCAGTTTGGCTACTCTGTGAACTGAGAAGGTCAGAACAAGTTAGTAAAATACCGGGGAGCCTTAGCATTCCTCAGAGAACAGCAGTAAGGGAAGATAACACCATACAAAACAAATACCTGCCCTTCTTTATGGGAATCTGCATAGCTCTCATTTCCTTTCTTCTTCTTCTTTTTTTTTTTAATTTATTCATTTTGTCTGGTGATACATGCCTTTAATCCTAGCAGTTAGGTGACAATAACAGGTGGGTTTGAGACCATCTTAGTCCACAGAGTAAATTCTAGGACATCTAGGGCTACACAGAGAAATCCTGTCTCAAACAAAATTATTTATTTATTTATTTGATATATGTGTGTGCCGGTGTATGTTTTTGCACACTACATGGGGCCAAAGGGCATCAGATGCCCTGGATCAGGAACCCTCATTGTGAGATACCTGCTGTGAATACAGAGAATCCAGCCCAAGTCTTCTGAAGGAGCAGTGAGTACCCTTAACACTTTAGCCTCCCTCCACTCTAGTCCCTGGCTTTCATTTTTCTTATATTTGTTGTTTCTATTATAGCTCTGCCTAACAGGGCTGGAGAGCTAGCTCAGTGGTCAAGAGCACTCTTTGCTCTTTCAGAAAATCCAGGTTAGGTCTTATATTCATTCGTATTAGATGGCTCTGTCTGCAACTGCATTTTCAAGGGATCCAAGACCCTCTGGCCTCCACTGGCATTTACATAGTGTTGCACATAAGCTCATGCACGCATGCACACATACACACCAATAAGAATAAATCTTTAGGGCTGGTGAGATGGCTCAGCGGGTAAGGGCATCAACTGCTCTTCCAAAAGTCATGAGTTCAAATCCCAGCAACCACATGGTAGCTCACAACCACCCATAATGAGATCTGACACCCTCTTCTGGTGGTCAGCTATAGTACAGCTACAGTGTACTTATAATAAAGAAAGAAAGAATAAATAAATGTTTAAAAAAAAAAGAATAAATCTTTATCAAAAAAGAAAAAAGAAAAAAGACTTGTGCCAAATAAATAACAAAACTAATCACAAATTATCCTCAAGGTTCTTTCAGCCAGGGAGTTCCAGGTTTTGCAAAGTTCACACTGTCTCTGTTGTTATGGTTTCAAAACAAAGCCAAGGCTTTTAATGTTTTCAGGATAAAATCAACTTATGAATGTAGGCAGAGAGCCAGGACATAACTCTAGGTCTCCTGACACTAAGGAAGAGATAGGGTAATCTTTCTGGGTTCATGGAATTGGACCAAATTATTCATATTTGGTAATAGCGGTGGTATTCCTGTGCTCTGTATTTTTGATTCTTAATTTTATTTTCCCTTTAGTGGGGGACAAAACTGAACTTTAGAGGAAAGATCTCTACCATTGACTTAATCCACAAACCTCCCTTTGAGTATAAGGAGTGAGTCTCTTTGGCTTGCTGGTGAGTACCTGCCTGTGATTATCATATTTATTACCCAATACTTTCCTAGGTAACTATAGCTTCATGTTTGCTGAGCTCCACCTTACTGATAAAGAGGACGTGGAGGAGAGATTTCACCATCGCTTCTACTCAGATTCTTTCACCAAACTTATTTGTTTATTGGATATTTTACTTTTTTATTTTACTTTGTATATTATGCATGGGTATGTATTTGTGCGTGTATGTTTTGTGTATGTATTTATGTATGTGTGTATGTGGGGGTTAGGGGCGCCCATGCCTGAGCATACAGAGGCTACATACAAAGTTGGTGTCTCTCTCAATCTCTCACCACCTTACTCTTTGAGACAGGCTCTCTGGCTGACCATTTAGCTAGACTGGCTGACCAGGGAGCCCTTAGATTCCTCTTGCCTCTTAGTTCCCAGGAAGCAGGTTTGAAGTGTATCCAATCATACTAAAATTTTAAAATGGCTTCTGTGGATTCAAACTTGGGTTTCCCTGTTTGCTTTTCTGACCAATCCTCTTCCCAGCTCACTCTTTACTATTACTTATTTTATACATGGGTATTTTGCCTGCCATGTGTGTGTATGCATTACATGCATGCTTCATGTCTGTCTTAGTCAAGGTTTCTATTCCTGCACAAACATCATGACCAAGAAGCAAGTTGGGGAGGGAAGAGTTTATTCAGCTTACTTCCACATTGCTGTTGATCACCAGAGGAAGTCAGGACTGGAACTCAGGCAGGTCAGGAAGCAGGAGCTGATGCAGAGGCCATGGAGGGAGGTTCCTTACTGGCTTGCTTTTCCTGGCTTGCTCAGCCTGCTCTCTTATAGAACCCAAGACTTCCAGCCCAGGGATGGCACCACCCACAAGGGGCCCTACCCCCTTGATCACTAATTGAGAAAATGCCCCACAGCTGGATCTCATGGAGGCACTTCCCCAACTGAAGCTCCCTTCTCTGTGATAACTCCAGCCTGTGCCAAGTTGACATACAAAACGAGCCAGTACAGTGTCCAAGTTGACCTGATGAGAACATTAGATTCCCTGGAACTGGAGTTACAGATGGCTATGAGCCACTATGTGGGTGCTTGGAATCTAACCCAGGGCCTCTGCAACAGCAGCAAGTGCTCTTAAAAACTGAAATATCTCTTCAATCTTTATTTTTACTTTTTTTTTTTTAAAGATTTATTTATTTATTATATGTAGGTACACTGCTGCTGTCTTCAGCCGCACCAGAAGAGGGCATCAGATCTCATTACGGGTGGTTGTGAGCCACCATGTGGTTGCTGGGATTTGAACTCATGGCCTTCTGAGGAGCAGTTGGTGCGCTTCCCCGTTGAGCCATCTCACCAGCCCCTTTATTTTTACTTTTAAAAGTAGATTACAAAGTTATAGGTTCCCATCCTGGAGTTACTTCATTTTGGTTGAGCCTTCTTGCTTCTTTCTTTCTTCTCCCTACCCCGTTCTTTTTTCTACTCTACTCTTTGGCCCTTCTGTTCTTCCTTCTGCTTTATCCTCCTGTGTTCACCACCCTTTCCCTTAAAGTCTCCATGTTCTAGACCAGTGGCCCCTTTCAAGTTTCCTGGCCTTTACCCACACCTATCGCCTAGATACACATATTTTCTTTTAAAAAATATTTTTGAGATTTGCTTTTTTAATTTTATTTGAATGGTTGTTTTGCCTGCATGTATGCCTGTACACTGTGTGTGCGCGCAGTACCTATGTAGGCCAGAAGAGAACACTGAATTCCCCTGGAACTAAAGTTGCAAACTATTGTGAGCCATTATGGGGGTACTAGGAATGGAACCTGAGATCTCTGGAAGAACAGCCAGTGCTCTCAACCACTGAGCCACCTCTCTAGCCCTCAATACACATATCTTAAAGCTAGACGTTAGGTTCTGCCTATGGGAAAAGGGACACAGTATTTTCCCTTCTGAATCAGAATTGTTTTCTATAATATAATGCTTTTCAATTTCTACCTGTTTTACTAATTTTTTTTCCTTATGAGTAGATAAACGTCCACTGAGTACATGTTCCATATTTCACTATTCATTCACTTATTGGGGGATGTCAAGGCTGATTCCATTTCCTTACTATTGCGAATAAAGTAGCAATAAACATGGATAAGCATGTGTCTGTACTAGGACTGTGAGTCCTTTGGGTATGTGCCCAGTAGTGATATAGCTGGTTCATGTGGTAATTGTATTATTAGTTAGCTTGTTTTGTGTAGCCTGCAGACTGATTTCCAAAGTGGCTGTACCAGTTTACACTCCCACCCATGGGTAAGTCTTCCCATTTCTCTATACCCTCACCAGCATTTGTTATTTCTTCTTTCTTTTTGTTGCCATTGTTGTTCTTTGTTTGTTGTCTTTTTAAGACAGATGTTTAAGAAAAAAACAAGATGATACAGCATATTAAGACAACAAATAGGAGGCTGGGAAGATGGCTCAGAGGTTAGGAGCACTGACTGCTCTTCCAGAGGTCCCATTTCAATTCTCAGCAACCACATGGTGGATCACAACCATCTGTAATGGAATCTGATGCCGATGTTGTCTTACGGTGTGTCTGAGGGACAGTGACAGTGCATTCATATACATAAAATAAATAAAAAAAGACAACAGATAGTTTCCTATGATTAGGAAGATTCTTTTCAAATGAATGAATGGATGAAAATTATATATTAGGAAGTATATAAATGCCTCAGTAGTTAAGAACACTTAGTTGATTGTGGTGGTTTGAATTAAAATGGCCCCATTAGGCCTACAGGGAGTGGTGAGAGTGGTGCTATTAGATGGTGAAGCCTTGTTGGAGTAGGTGTGGCCTTTTGGAGGAAGTGTGCCACTGAGATGGTGGGCTTTGAGCTCTCCTATGTTTTTTGTTTTTTGTTTTTTCTCCAAGACAGGGTTTCTCTGTGTAGCCCTGGCTGTCCTGGAACTCACTCTGTAGACCAGGCTGGCCTCGAACTCAGAAATCCACCTGTCTCTGCCTCCCAAGTGCTGGGATTAAAGGTGTGAGCCACCACCGCCCGGAGAGCTCTCCTATGTTTAAGCTATGCCAAGTGTGTCATATAGTGTCTTTCTGCTGCCTGCCGATCAACATATAGAACTCTCAGCTCTTTATGTCTCTAGCACTATGTCTGCCTAGATGCTGCCTTGCTTCCCACCATGATGATAATGGACTAAACCTCTGAACTGTAAGCCAGCCCCAATTCAATGCTTTCTTTATAAGAGTTGCTATAGTCATGGTGTCTGTTCACAGCAACAGAAACCTTTACTAAGACACTGGTCTTTCAGAGGACCCTGCTTTGGTTCCCAGTAGCCACATGGTGACTCACAACTGGCCGTAACTCCATTTCCAGAATGTCCAACATTCTCTTCTGATATCCCCAGGGACTGGGCATAAATGTGGTACATGTACATACATGCAAATATTCCACACAAAATAAAAATATATAAAATCGGGCTGGAGAGATGGCTCAGCAGTTAAGAGCACTGACTGTTCTTCCAGAGATCCTGAGTTCAATTCCCAGCAACCACATGGTGGCTCACAACCACCTGGAATGGGGCATCCGATACCTACCTTCTGGTGTGTCTGAAGACAGCAACAGTATACCCACATACATGAAATAAATAAATAATTTTTAAAAAACAAAATAAAATCTTTTTAAAAAGAGAATAAAATCATATATAATTATTTCCACCCATTCAAACTTCTGAATATACTCAGGTATATTAATAAATACTATTCAACTTTATTTCTAGAAAATATTACCTATCCTTGGTATTATGCCTTAAATAGCAGAATGAAATAAAAAAGACTCTCTTTGGGAAAGAAAAGCAAATAGTAACAACAAAAACTATAATAAATGAAAGAAAGAAATAAAAACTAGCTGGTTGGGGTGGCACAGACCTGTAATTCCTGCGGTTGTCTGCTGAACTGGAAGATTTCCTGGAGTTTGAGACCAGCCCTGCTGCATAGCAAGTATCTAGCCATCCAAGGGTCTTCTACCGGAAGACGCTCAAACAAACAAACAAAACCAAAACAAACAAAAATCCCAAGACCAACCAAGCAAACCAGAGAGCTTCCACTTCCTGCACATTGTTTCATCGGCACCTATAAAGTCGGCTAAAGAGCAACACTCCCCACAGCAGAAGTGAAAATAAACTCAGAGGTTAGTCATTGTAACTGTGGCTGGGGCCCGTGAGATGATCACACCAATCACTTACCTGATTCTTATTATTGTTTTTGAGATGATCACACTAATCACTTACCTGATTCTTATTATTGTTTTTGAGAAAGGATCTCACTCTACTCCATCCTGGCCTTGAATTTACTATCCTTTTCCACCTCTGTCTCCTCAGGCCCAGACAATGCTGCCGTTAGGTTACAGCGTGAACCACTAATATTCTGTCAGTTAAAAATTTTCACTAAGCTCATCATGCAAGCAGGCACTGGATTCAAGGTAGAGCCCAGACTCAAGTTCCAACACCTTACATCTCAGTGCTGTTTTCTGCTAATTGGAATAAACTAATGAATACATTAGTTTAAAGTTCTCAAAGTTTTAAGGTTTCTAGAGGCCTTTTTGCAATTGAAGCCTATTTAATAGGGAAAGCTTTTTTTTTTTTTTTTTTAAACAGAAGTATATACCCAGCAACATTCTCCAACAGCTGAAGAGAGAAGAGAGTAAAATAAACATGGCTTTTCAAAGTGTCTAAATATAGTATTTGCTTGTTAAGCATTCTAGGTTCACATTTTGAAGGTTTCTTACAAAAAGGGACAGTATAAGGAAGTGCTTGCTGCTTTTGGTTTAATGTTTTATCCTGTTGGTGTGCTCCACCCGTAGCTGATGTTGGTGACTAATACAGCTGGCACCGGTCACACTTCCCAGATGGGAATCCCACTTACCAGCTTGGCTTTCATATCTGTTGTTAATTTGCAGCCATGATCAAAAACAGAGCAAAGATTTTCTTAAAAGAATCGAGAGCCGGCAGCGCTGCGGTTGTTCTTTCACTTCTAACCGGCCTGGTGCGAAGGCCTCGCCTAGGAGTCACATGGTGGTTAGGTAGCCTAATGTTTGAGAGTGCTCCCCAAAGCCACAGTGACTCAGAAGATCAGCTGCTCAGAACAGGAAGGCCTGAGGCACATGTGATGCGCACCAGCCTTCACCAGGGCAAATGGCAAGGGACACGTCGTCCTCCTCAACCCAGTTGTGTGGTGCATCTCTGGGATTTTTTTTTTTTTCTCCCTCAGACTGTTCTAGATTTTCTCTTTGACCTAATTTCATTTGTGTAGAATTGTCCAGAATGGGCTGCAGAAATTCTGCCTGGGCCTGGCTCACTGAAGAAACATTTAAAAAAAAAAAAAAAAAAAAGGTTGGGTATAGGGTGGGGGAGAAGCTAGCCATGCTGTAAAATGAAGCAACTCCTTCCAAGTGGTGGGTGGGGATGAAGGGGTTGGAGGGTAGGTTATTTTCACAGTGCACACAACATTGTCTAACTGTTCTCTAAGACTTCAAAGGAGACTATACACAGCCTCAGTTTCTCGTCTTTCTTTACCAAATTTAGGTCACTTTTTTTCCTCAAAACATAATGTGAGCGTTACCTACACTTAAAAAATGTAAATAGGAAAGTATTGTCTCTAGGGAAAGACAAAAGACTTAGTAAACTGTGAGGGGTTTTGCTTTATTTCAGGATTTAAAAAATATATTCATATTTTCTTTAGTGAGATGTGTCTTATTCTGTAACCCACAATGATTTTAAATTTGTAATCCTCCTGCCTCAACCTCTGAGGTGCTTGGATTACAGGTATGTACCACCATACCTGATGCAATTTGTTTTTCTTGTTTGTTTGAGATTGGGTCTCTCTACTTAGTCCTAACTGTCCTGAAACATTGCTGGTTGCTTTGTAGACTATGTAGACCAGGCTGGTCTCCTACTTGCCTCTGCCTCCCTGAATGCTGGGATCATTCCTGTCTGCACATGCTCAATTTACTGTTCTGCAGAAAATAAACTCAGCTAAGCCATCGCTCACAAGCAAGCATAAGTAACTAGATCCAAAAGAGAGAGTCTTAAGCCACCAGGTATTCCAGCATTTGGGAGACTGAGTCAGAAGGAGAGTCATTGAGGGTAGCCTGTGCTACAGAATGAAACCCTGTCTCAAAAAAAAAAAAGTCTAAAAAAAAAAAAAACAAAAACCCATACGTACACAATTAAATACACATGTACACACACATGAGCATGCTAAGCAGCAAGCAAGCCAGCCATCAAACAGAGTGTGCTAGGGACGGAGGACCACGGTATTTATGTCTCCCCAGTCTCCACCTGTGTGGTAGCAATATTCTCTTTGTTGCGTTAATTTAAAAACAGAGTAAGGTGGATTTTTTTTTTTCAGATCAGGATTTTATTTGTTGAACCTCAAAAAACAGAATTCAGAAATGGCCACCCACTACTAGGACATTGAGTGGTAAAGCATTGTCACTGCCTGTCCTTTATAAGGTGCATTTCACATACTGATATCACCAGAGAGCAGACACTCTCTGGTACATCCAGGAGGTACATGCGCACTCTTGGGAGGCGAAAGGCTTTCTGAGCCCACTTTGATAGAAACTTCAATGGATTCCCTGTAAGAATTCTCCCGGGCTATTCCCACTTTATTTACTAAAAATACAGAATTGAAAGTTTCTCCCGGGGTAACAGGAGGTTCAGTTCAGAAAGCTACAAAAGATGCTTAATCATTCTAGCATGGAGCCCACACTGACATTACCTTGCTGATCACAGACTCTGCAGAGACCTAAGGAATCGCCAATACATAATTCGTTTCAAAGAAAGTCAGTCAGCAGGGCACTGTGATGGGTGAGGGGCAGAATGCTGTTGAAGGCACAGTGTAAAGAATCCCAAGAAGGTTTTGGTGCCATTTCCATCTAATGACCCAGTAGTATAGAGAGCGATCTACACGACTTCAACTGTGATCACGCCAGGTCAGCTGGCATCCTCAGGTCTCAGTGCTGGGCGCACAGTTTGAAGCCCCAGTTCCCGCAAAGACTTAAGGCTGGGGTGTATAACGGAGGTATTTTTTGCCAGACGAGAGCTCTTTGGTGAAGACTCCTTTAGCGAAACCGTTTGGCTTCCTTTTGGGGGAGATTTCTCTCTTCTTCCAATCAACTGGGGTGGCAACCGGCTTTGCTGCTGTCAGCCGGAAGAGAGTCAATCATTCTGGGAATCTCATCCAAGTTCCTGCCTATGGTGGTTGGGTAGAGGATAGACAGCTTTAGTTTCTTGTCAGGGCCAAACACTGAACACGACATGAGCCATCACAGGCATGTTAGCATTCTTCTCTGCGGGATCCAACATGCCCAAAAGGATGGCAAGGTCCCTGTCCTTATCATCGATGATGGGAAATGGCAACTTTGCTGTGTAAGCATTAATGTCCTTGTTCCAGGCAAGATGGTCCTCAATACTGTCTGCTGAGAGAACAATCAACTTAACATTCCTCTCGGCAAACTCTGGCACCAGCTTTGCAGCTCTGCCTAGTCCCGTGGGTGGGAAAAGAGAATGCTCCATGAATCTCCTAGGAAATCGAGGAAGGGGATGCGGCCGATGGTGGTATCCACCTCAAAGTTGGGGGCTTCGTCGCAGAGAAGCAACCTTTTGGGCATGGCGGCAGTGGTGATGCTGAGAACAAGGAGGCGCAGCCGTAGCAGTGAGCCATAAGGTGGATTTTTAAAAATTGCATTTGTTTATTATGCTTGTATATATGCACTTTAACAAAATATTTCATTTTTATTGTGCATGTGTGTATGGGAGGTGGGGGGTGCATGTAAGTGTAGTCGTCCACAGAGGTCAGATTCAATCCCTCTGAAGCACAGTTACAGGTGGTCATGAGCTCCTGGATGCAGTTGCTGGGAACCAATATATCTTCTTCTGCAAGAGCTGTCTGTACATGTTCTTAATTGCTAAGCCATCTCTCAGTCCATGTCTTTTCTGTTTTGTTTTTGAGACAAGAGGCCTAGTTGGCACTGTGCCGGCCTGGCTAACTTCAAATTCACAGAGATTTGCCTGCCTCGGCCTCTTGTATGATGGGATTAAGAGCCTTGAGTGCAGTTGTATGCCCCTGAAAACATGGGAAGGTCAGAGGCCAACTTTTGGGAATTCGTTTTTTTCATTCTGCCATGTGGGCTCTGGGGAATCAAGCTTGAGTGGTCAGGTATAGTAGCAAGCACCTTTATCCACTAAGCCACCTCATTGGCTGATTTTAAAGAGCATTGGGATCCTAGATATACAGTATAATATTTAATGGCTCAGTGGGTAAAAGTATTTGACTCACAAGCATGAAGAGTTGAGTTCTCAACTCCCAAGAGCACCTTTAAAAATGTTAAGCATAGTGGGGCTTGCTTGCTCCCACTACTGGGGAGGCAGAGACCAGAAATTTTCTGCGAGTTTGTTGTCCATCAAGTCTATCATACACATGCATGCAAACCTGTACATGAATGTCTTTAAAAAAAAAAATAACATCAGTGGAACAGAATACTTAATAACCACAAAGCCAGCTGGGCAGTGGTGGTACATTCCTTTAATCCCAGCACTAATCTAGACCCAACCAGGAGAATGGCTCCTGGGGCCACTTACCTGACTCTTACATGGGTGGATGATTTCTCTCCTGCAGCTCTTAAGTCTGATCTCTCTGCTTCCCCATCATGGCGATTCTGCTCCTTATTCCCTTCCTCCCTTGTCCAGGAAATGTAAAAGTCCCGCCTCCATCTTCCTGCCCAGCCATTGGCTGTTAGTAACTTTATTGGCCAATCAAAAACCAATTGGGGACAGAGACCCTCAGCTTCTTTTGGGAGCTGAATTAAGGAAAAGCATTAGGGCTGGGTGAGATGGCTCAGTGGGTAAGAGCACCGACTGCTTTTCCAAAGGTCAAATCCTAGCAACCACATGGTGGCTCACAACCACCCACAAAAAGATCTGACACTCTCTTCTGGTGCATCTGAAGTCAGCTACAGTGTACTTATTTATAATAATAAATAAATCTTAAAAA